>NC_067461.1:8052139-8363567 GCF_025434085.1 Hippocampus zosterae | reverse complement strand
GGGTACACATAGTACACTATTCCATCTGCAGTCTAGAGATTAGTCATCGCCTTGAAATGACAGCTCACTTAGGAGTCAGGTGGAAACTTTTAGTTGCGGTTTGACAAAATTCCCTCCACGCTTTCAAACGCACTTTTGATGTCTGCCGTCTGTTTTTTCGCAGGCCTCATGCATCAGTAGGTTTGAGAAAAACACCATCTCTGGGACAATATTCGAAAGGATGCCCGCGGCGTGGTTCTTTGAAGCTAAACGCCACAGCCAGGCGGCCCCGTCGATAGCGTGCTACACTTGCTAACTTCATGATGATGAGGCTAATGCTGGTTCTCAGCCAGGCTGGAGGGAACGCAGAACAACTCTTCCCTGCTTCCATCTCCGGTCAGAAGTGATGTTAAATCTTAATATTGTGGTCGCAGGCTTCAACAGCAGAGCCTGGGAAAATCTAACAGTCATTTGCTTAACAGAGCGTGGAACATTTGGCATGCAGCAACTCAAGTAGTTCATAATGCACTCATTTCAAATTAATATAACCAAAGTCAGAGGGTAGCTGGTGCAAAATCTGTGGAGAGTTATGCTATGTCAGTGTTGTTATACAACAGAATGGACCAAAACGCCAAGAACTTGGGTACATACCAGGAAAATTACAAGACAGTCTCGGTTTACAAAGGATTTTTAGTAGAATGTGGGATGTATTCAGAGGAATGAGTCCGCAGAGATTAGAGTGTCACGGGCTGTCGTCAGCAGGTTGCAACGGAGAAACTGAGCAGAAAGAACGCAACAGAAGGAATGGAAGAGGCACGGAAAGGAATAGAAGTGGATGAAAATTCTAAACGGACACACACACAAACAATTGTAGCGTTGCTACTTCATCTCAGACAACATTCAGTCAGCAAAATGTGACCCGCCATAGGCAACTGCCAGTGCCGCCGACAAAGCCAACTGTCATCAATTTGGGATGCGCCGCACCCCAAAGCCGTTTACGATCACAGGGATGTTGTTCGCTTTGATTGAATAGCCATTTTTCACAGTGCATAAAGAACATATGTCTGTTTTGTTCTACGCTCCGTCTGTCGGTGTGGCTACACAATTAGCGCTCCAAAATAAGTCGCTTCAAGTTTTATAGGCGATGGCGATATCCTCCCTTCAATTCCACAGCAGTGACAACTGTCAAAGCCACACGCAGTACAAATAACACCCTGGAACATTGCTCTGAACGCAGTTATGTGTCTTTATTTATTTTAGAGGTTTTTTTTTTAACTCTTCAGAAGCGTTGAGATGTTGTGTTGACTCTCACAGGGGGGAAAAAAAAACACATCATCGCTGGGATGCTTTGGCATTCAGAATGCCATCCGGGATGAAATCACACACACGCGACAGATGCCATGAGGGATTTACCTAGGTATTTTCTTTTATGACACTGGCGGAAATTCTTCAATTAATCGCTCCTCTCGTAATGACTGATAATTGGAGTAGTACGAAGACAAACAGTGCGACATGGGTGCGTATCGCTCACAAACACTTTAAAATGTGTCATGTTTTTCGACTGTTATTACTGTTGAGTATTTGCAGCTACTGGATCATTCAACTAATTAAAGATTTTTTTTCCTCTCTCCTTGGCAACTTTCCTGGACTGCTTTCTTCCTGATATCCATATTTCATAAGCACTTCTCACCATTACCGCCCTCCTCCGCCTCCTTCTATCCGAGCTCTTTTTCGTGCCACTACAGTTGACTGCACAACAGGGAGCAGCTTATATTCTCGGCTCCTCTTAATTATTAAAGCCTTCCTCAACACATAGTGGCCTAATCCATCCACACAATTTGAGACAGTGAATGAAAATTTTGCAGTTTTTTCGCAGGAAGGATTTGTTCGTACCTATCAACCTTCGGCAGATGTTATCTGTCAAAAAGAAATCTGATTAATACTCACAGGCATACGGTATATTCTTCATCCTATGTGACTAATATTACTGGGATTTACTGAAGAGTGGCTGTCTCCATGTATATCCATTTGTATTACACTGCCCCCAGGTGACCCAAGTGCGTAACAGAAGGAGCAACACAAATTATCCAATGAACGTCAGTAACAAATATGGCAAAACTGATCATTCTTTACATTCTATTTCATAATTTCATTGATATATTTTTTTTAATAAAGAACAATATAGATTTTTTTTTGGGGGGGGGGGTCACAAATTCGTAGCTTTTTCATTCATTCCAATGGGGAAAGATGATTCGAGATTAACGTTTTTAGTACACACAACTACTTCCACTTGTATCTCAAGGCACCACTGGATTTACTTCAGTGGTCATACATTAGAAGAGTTGTTGAAATCGGCCAGTATGTTTCGATTTTCAAAATACTGTAATTTGTTGTTCTGTTATTTGAGTGACTTAAAATGGATTCATCCACAAAATCCAAGTGTAATCTGGACCCAAGTGCATCACGCATGCATCCGTTTATCCCCTTGCCCGCTTATCCTGGACTGGTCGCCAAACAATCGCAGGGAACATATCAAGACAGGCAATTATTCACACCCACATTTATTCCATCCCTGAGTGACGCTGAACACATGCAGCCTGCGCAGAAGTCAGGTGACTGAATCACCACCGTCTGTGACCTCCATGTGCATCCAACAATTCCAAACAAGAAACTTAGGCGTTATATTTAATATTTACCACACTTGCAAAAGGGCGCATGGGTAAAAAAAAAGGATGAAAAAGCTGTTGCGCTCTTTAGCACATTTGCATTTAAATTATATCTTTACTAGCGCATGTGCAAAAATGATGCAATACCACCTAAAAAAATTAAATCATATTAATATGTATGCAGTTTACAAACGTCTTGATGTAAATTTGCTGAATGCGTCAAATCATTTAGTCAGTGGTGCTCGTACTTCAAGAGGTGGGGGGATTGGGGGCTGTACTCTGCCTGATGGGGTCCTCAGCATGGTCTCTGACTTTGGTAAGGTCAGAGCCTATTGATTTTGAACAAGGTTCAATGAGACAGCAGGCAGCTCAGTCCAAAAAGACACCACTCCAGAGCCAGACTTTGGCTTTATTCCGCCGTATATTCATCACATGGAGGTGGAAGTGACGAAGCAGGAATTCTACAGTATATGACTGGCTTTCCATCTCATATTGCCACCTTCATATGTATGAGCACTTACCTTCGAGAAAGGAGCAGCTCACGGCATCCATTGCCGCATCACAGTTATGCACAGATGGGGCGCTTCGGCCTTTGTGTGATCTGTGAGTGTGAGCGGAAAGTAGAGCAAGGAGTCTTTAATGTGCATGTACTTTACAATATATCCTTTTAATCAGAAAGCCCCCCCCCACCCCCCGCGCCACTGCCCACCCACCCGGCGGCAGTTTGGGATGAGAGTGACGGAGAGCCAGCACAAAGCTAATTCCGCCCCTGTCATATCTGATCGTCTCTTTGCTGGCAAACGAGCGGCAGTAATGATGTGAGCCCGATGGCCCGTTGCACATTTGCAGGGCTAATGTTTGATTGAAATCAATCTGTGTTAATATGCTGGTTGGGGGGTTACAGAGGGGGATTTGGATCTGGAGATACTGGTTTTGTCCGGCTAATGTTTGAAATGAAATGACGTCTCTCTGGGATTACAAATGACTCAGTTGGAATATGAAAGTCCGCTTGTCATCTGATGTCCAATAATATTTGATTTACCACATAACATCTTTTAACATAAGTAATACCATGCTTGCAGATTGAATTCTATTTCCACATATAGTGGGCTACGTGGGGGTGGGGGTGGGGGGGTATTGTTTTAATATTAAAGTACAGGTATCTGGTACATGTATTCATTTGGGGTATAGCTTTTACAGTACAAATATATGTATTGACCGATCCACAATCTTCTATACTGCTTATCATCATAATGTTAAAAAAATACAGATTTGGTTAATGAATCGTATAAAACCCTCAAAACTGAAGTGTAGATCATCATTATTCAGTTGCACATTTTGATCAATACGTTCACAGTGACACATGGTCACATCCGATGTTATTGTAAAGGAGGATGGGGGGAATTTATTGTCATCTAAGAGCTGGAACTTTTTTAAATTTAGTGAGTCCAAGTGTGAAAACTATGCCAAATGTTGCTGTGGTCTGACGAGTCCACATTTCAAATAGGTTTTGGAAATGATGCATGTTTTGTCCAACACACTATTAAAATGTTGATCTTTTCAAACCATCTTTAAACATGGGTATATGCAAATGACATTAAAAACAATTACAAGAAAACGGAATCACACTGACATTCTTGCCTGGTGATACTTACGATTTATGCACAGACAGCAATGGTGGAAGTGTTAATAAGTATTTATGCAGAAATATAATACTGCTTGATTTAAGACAAGTTTAAAGGATAAAATATTTTTTTATTTCAAGATTCCAGCTTTTGCTAGTAATAAGATAATCATTCAAACGATCTACAGTGCATCGCCGTATTACATTTTCATTATTTAAGTGTGAGATTGGCCAGTAAATGAGGAGTTCCACACTAAAACAGGAAACATCTGTTATTCACACTAATTTGGCTTTCATTCTGCTCTATGGACTTAACATGAAAGCAACTAACAAAACCGTAAATTATACATTTCACCAGCTCCGGACGATATTTTTCAGTCTGAGCGGAAATATGAGCAAATCTTTTTTATTCACGCCAGTCGTGTTTAATGAATCACTGGGAGATTGCTCTCTCTGCTGCCATTAATCTCAGCTTCTCTGCTGCTGATTGAAGAGGCTAATATGAACAGGAATACCAATGAGCGCAAGGGGGGGAGAACATGCAAGCTGACTCAAAAATGGCAGAATAACTCAAGTGTCGGATTTGCAGCAATCCAAAACCAGATCCTGCCCTGTCGTTTTTTTTTTCTTTTCTATGACGAATAAAGTTAATCACAATTTGGTCGGCTTGCCCTGTGATATGCAGAGACTCCATCAAACCACCGTGTGCCAACAAGAGGCAATTTAGTGTCGGGCTGCAATTGGAAAAGGATGTAAATGAGTCACGATGGTACTTTTGGAAGTGGCATCATGCAAAGTCAAATCCAAAATAAAAATTTGCTCCGCTGATTGAAGAAACATGAGCAGAACTCTTCACTCAAGGGGGCATTTTGTTCATGAAATTGAATTGTTTCACTATGAATCTTCATGTCTTGGCAATAAGACTTTTTTCTTAAAGAGCATATATAAAGATGAAACTGTGCCCATGGAAATCCCATTTATTTTAGTTGCTAATAGTATGGAACACAATCTCATTCCAATAGTAGGGATACAGAAAGTATGATGGGGAAACTTGAGGAAACTTCCAGAAAGTATGAACGACTGTGTCTATTATTTCCGCAGAAAATTATATTTTTAACCAGGGAGCATAAGTTGTGGGCATGTCTGCCGGTTCTGAGTTTGAATATCGGCTATGTGTTTCCCCCCCCCCCCCCCCCCCCCCCCCCCCGTGCTTGTGTGGATTTTATCCAGGTACTCTGGCTTTCTACTTTTCATTCATTGAAGACTTTAAATGTTCCTCTAATATGAATCTACAGTAATTTGTTGTCTAGATATTCTCAGTGAGTGGAAAGTGACTAGTTCAAGGGTGGACTGTATGTACCCTACCCATCATAAAAAAAATAAAATAAAATAACAATAGAACTCTAGAATTGAAAAAGTAAGCACTTTTTTGTGATGCTAGTCTACCTAATTATTTGTCCATTGATACTTTTTTATTTTTTGGTCAGAAACTGCTGGTGTTGGTTTAGCGGCGTCTGGAAAATACCAAATACCTCTTAAACAACACTTCTGAAAATATGATATTTGATGTCATAAGCAAACACTACGTGACGAGGGAGTACTTACTTTTTTAGCATTGTTAACTCGTAGCTAATACGGGCGGCGAATATTGATGACGTGTCATTATTTGAATTCCAGTGGCATCGAACAACTCGTTTAGGGACAAGCAGGGATACATTGTACAGTTTTTAACTTTTTACAGAACAATTGTTGTTTGCAAAAACGATACCTCCTGCTTGAGGAATTAAACCCGTTCTTCCCTAAAACTACTATAATTAACTCGGCATTCACGTGTGTCTGATGTACCAAATGAGTCGTTGTCCACCAGTCCAGTACGTCACGCACATGTCACAAAGTGGCTGGCTGGAAGGTAATAGCTAGATTTTTGTTCAATATTAATTTAATTACAAAATTAATTTGTCCCTTCGTAGTCAAAAATCCTGCTTTAATTATTGCATTTGTAGTTTGAACGGACATCATTTCTGATACAGATCGAAACCCGTGACACTATGCAAGTTCAGCTAATTCATTGTCCGCTGTCTCATTTTTTGGTTGTAGAAGCTGCAAGCGTGAGTAATGTGGAGAATACAACTACTAAATTAGCAAATCTGAAAACACTCTTATTTGGTTACATGGTAAAAATGCTACGTGAGGCACTTTTTTAGCATTGTTAGCTGGCAGATGATATGTCCATCTTTGATGAATTATTAGTTGTACCCCACAAAATGAATTCAGAAGAAACTGAAAAAAACGATATAGCCCAACTGTACATTTTTTCCACGAAAAAAAAGAGACCTCCCCGTCGGGGAATCGAATCCCGGTCTTCCGCGTGACAGGCGGAGATACTGTCCACTATACTAACGAGGAACTGTACCAAGTATGAGATTTGATTTATTCTTATAGTACATTTAATTCAATTTGTTTCCGGGAGGTTGGGGTTAATTTATACAATAAAGTATTGTATCCCTTAACATGTATTGACTACGACAAGTACTTTTGCTAAAACCTCCAAAGCCAAATCCCATTCATTCGTCCTAAACCAGCACGGACGTCATACTCTTTTTGTCCACTGTACGCTGGTCTACGTTGCTCGGCGCTATTTTTCCTCGGCGCTGCTTTGTTTTCGGGAGAAAAAAAAACTTTTAACTCCATTATAAATATCTTGGTTAATTTGCTCGAATACATCAAAGTTATTTGTTGTACTTTTTCACAGACGGTCAGGTACTTTTGACTACCTACATTATTTTCCCCACCCCACCACCCTCACATATAAAACCGTCATTTAATTGCTTGTTTATGTACACTTGGGTTATCTTTGCTTGATATGTACATATGTTTGATGGACGTAAACATTTAAGAGGGGAAACTACGAAAAAAATGAAAAAAGAACGATTTTAGAAAAGGACCAATGTTTTTTTCACGGCTTTGTATGCAATAGAAAACCACATTTTGTGTTAAATCTAATCACCCTGGAATACCTGCTAAATCGAACATGTTTAAACAGTTTCCTTTTTTTCTTTTTAATACCCAGTAAAACTAACAAATGGACGTGAAATTCAGAATTTGGGACTAGACTGCAACTTCTAGTTTTTAAAAATCTACATTAAACATTTTTATGCTTTGTACTACTTAAATGTTGACTCGTTCAGTGAATAAATTATTACATATCGTATCTCTACCACTGTATAGCCATTTAACACACAACCTAACTCGAGTTTACGCCACACACACCATTCAAGCATACTGTCACTCACATCTGCCACCCATTTTCATGACAGAATCAGAGCGCCAAACCCACCATGCCCACCCCCAACCATCCCTTCTCAATGTTTTCCTACAAGCTAACAAATTCGTTGCTGGGGAAAGCTGCATTTTTGCATCGTCTTACAACATTCTCTGAAAAATGGAAGTGTCGCATTGCAGCCTGCAAGCATCCACATCAATAAAGGGCTGTGCCTGTCTGCTTCCGAGGGATAAAAACGGCTAAAAACGCATAAGCAAATGAATGTAACATGTATTTAAATAAATAAATAAATTCCAAAAAAGGAGAATTAGGATTCATGAAACACAGTTTGCCCTGTTGGAATCATTGGATGCTGGATATGGGCACCCAGCAACAAGCAGATGGGGAGTGAACGCCATCCAGGCTCTGCCAAAGCTGATGGGACACTACAGGACTGCAAAAGAATTTAAAAAAAAGAAAAAAGATAGAAAGAAACAGCAGTGAGGATGCTTTCCCTGGTGAGGCCATCATGGGAGAGATGTGCATTTCATGAAGATGCATAGTATCCTTCAGCTCCAGTGTCATGCAGTTAAAATAAAAAAAATGAGTGCACCCACTAATCCAGTCAGTCACTGTCAAAGAAAAGAAAATTAAGAAAGAAAGGCAAATGTTTTTCAATGGCTAGGCAAGAAAGACGGTCCCGCCAAAGCTTTTTAATGAAATTCAGATTTATGAACCACCGTAAATGACTAAGACATCCCTACAGATAGGGGTGTTGAATCGCTTTGGATTTGAGATCAGTACAGCTTTTGAGTTGAAGACAAAGATGAGGGGGATAAATCTGGACTTGTCATGTCGATTACGAGGACGTTTTCCCACCTCGCAATCATATGGCCTGACCAATATGCTTTATTCTTAGGCCAATGTTAATTCTGATATGCGGCATGAAAAAAAATCAGATCAATTAATCGATTAATTTATTTAAAATCTATATTTAATGCATAAATGCAGAATCTTAGCAACATCATACATTGAATTAAGGACAAAATATTTATGCATGATGCCCTTTCATGTTAAATCCTATTTCTTCTCCTGCATTATTTATTGCCTTTGTTTTGAAATGGTAACTCCTAAATAAAAACAGAGACGCTTTTCTCAGATGTCAGAACATGTCACATGTGACGGAGTCCTATTATAAATATATGATGTAAAGAGAATGTTAAACTGAAATCAATATTTATTTGTAGTCATTATTTTTCAAATCCTATCAAGAAATGTGTGTCCACATTACCGTCACTCAAACGCTGCACTTTAAAACATTTATCCTGTTATGAGACTTGTGTATTTTTCTTGAAATTATAACAAAATTGCAGTTTCTAAAACATTCAACTTAAAGGTCATTTATATTTAGATCCACCACTATCAACGCAAAACCTAAAAACAGTCACCCTTCATCTGAAATCCTTTTTTCAAATCCATCCGCGAGGATGCGCTGACAAAAGCAGCGAGTCATCAGTTGCCAGGTCACTTACCCACAATAACACAATTCGTGTACACGGAGAGAAACAAGCCATTATAAGTACATTTGTTACAAGGGAGTTAACACTTGATCACAGCAAAGAGCGCTTTTGTTGTCAAAGCAGAAAGGAGCATATTCAACATAGGCCCTGAAAGAAGTCATGGAGCTTTATCAGGGCTTTCTTTATTTGGCACATAGGCGCCTCACTTGGGATTCTCCCAATGCTGACACTGCAAGTAGAGTACGGCGTAAAATTGCCTGTAAACACAGGCAACAAAGGCGGTGTGCACTTCACTTGCTTGTCTCTGTCGCCTATACAGTATTATATAACATATTAGGGAAAATTGGCTTTTTAATTGCTTCTATACAAATAGTTGGGTCTCTGGAGTGCAGAGGTTAAGTGTGCAATTAAACAAGTGTTTATCGGTTTATTTCTTAAAATGCGGATGCAAGCGAGGTGTTTTGCATCTGTTTTTTCTTTATAAATATTATATTTCATTAACAAAAACATATACTATTATGACATTTCAATAAAAGATAAATAACTGAACAGTTTCTGCTTCAATTCAATGGACATTGTGCTGCTCCTTCTGATGTGTGTTTCTTGGGCACCCGAGGGTAGTATAATACAGATGCGCGGGTAAACAAAAAGCCAATCAAAACTCTAGATCCCACACTAATACTAGTGGACGGATGTCAAACTCAAGGCCCAGCGGCCAAATCGGGCCTTCACATTGTTTTATGGAATCAAGTCATACAGTATGTGTCAGCAGCTTCCATGGTCTTTGATGAAATCATTACCAAAACTTCAAATTGTCACGTATACAAAAAAAAAAGAAAAAAGGAATAATTTTTTTTATTAGTCATAACAGCCCTCTCAGGAAAGCCATAAAAAACTACAATGTGGCCCGCTACAAAAATGTGTTTGGGACCATTGTGTTAGTGGTTCTATGTGGAAGATAAAGAATATATACCTGTGAGTATTGTCATATTATCTGTCTATCAAGATGTCCTGATCACAGTTTTTTGCATGCTCATGCATAAAAGTTGTAAAAAAAAAATTACAATTAACATTATCTCAACACTATAACATTTTTACATGTCTCACTGGTGGTTCAGATCAAGTAAACAAATAAAATATTTCTTCTTGACTTTAAAAATTGGATCTTTTTCAACTGAAAAAAATCACATGATCGGTCCCGATTTCCGATCACATGATCAGATCAGGACAACCCTCTCTGTCTCCATCTGTTGCCCCACAGTTTACATTCATACACGCAGTACTATTCATTAGCCGTCCTTTGCATTGTTTGCTAGAATTAACTCATTCACTCCCAAAGATGTTTTTAAACGTCTTTTCAGACTTGGTCCAGAATTGGCTGGTACTGAATGAGTTAAGCTACAGCTTACAATGGGGCAGTTGTTTTAAATACACATTGGTACTAGCTGCCGGTTGTGAAATTGAGTTGAGTCCTGCCTGCATCATGATATAGTTTGTATCTCAAATTTTTGCTCTCAAGTCAAAGCAGAAAAAAAATGGCTGTTTGATCATAGTGCAACAATTAAATCCGCTCGTGCTAATAGCAGGTTGTTATGGGAAGAAAAAGCCGGACTCGTCCTTGGCACAGCAGCACATTAGGCTGGCTCGCTTGCTGATTAAACAATAGCGCTGGAATTGGAACATGTAGACGACTAAAATTCTAGACCCTTGTGGTATTTAGAGGAAAGCGTGTCAAACCCGTTACCAAGATGATTGGAAAGTACTTTAAATTATGGAGAAAAAAAGCATAATACATCTGTAAAAGTGTATCACCCAACACTCCTAATCATGTTTGTCCCTTTCCGCATACGTATTACATCAGTCACCCACTCATTCTCTTTTAATGAAATCACAGGAGAGCAGACTCATTCCACTCACCCACCCCGAAGAAAGGAGGACAAGGAGATAAGAATGTTGAGTGAGAGACGTGCTAAAGTGAAAAGAGACAAAGACAGGCAACGGCAAGGGACTCCTGGGAGGAAGTGCAAGGGCTGCGGCGAGAGGAGCTTAATTTCCCAGCACCATCTGTTAGCGGTGGCTGGCTTTTGAAAGCTCCACTTGTGTCAAACCTCCCACAACCGCACACCAGTGGAGCAACATTCACCCCCACTTCAGATGAGATGAATGAATCCACCTGCCTCTTTTCTAGGTCATCATGAATTTAGTTTCGGCACAAATGGCAGGTAAATTGTGTGTGTTTTTTCCCTCTAATATATCCACCCTTTGCTTAGTAATCAATGGGGGGGGGGGGGGGGGGGTTGACAGTGTAACCCTTTCTGTTGTAGTGCAGGCCTGCAAAATTATCTTTGATAAACAGCCCGTTTCATTTCATCCGTCTGGTATCGATTGAAGATGAGCCCACAGGGAGTACCGGGTGTACAGTACATTTACAATGTACATACTCGGCTTTGTTTCTACTGTGTGAAGATGGGGAGCAGGGAGGGGGGGCGCATGGAAGAGTCTCCATAGATGCGCATTTCTTCATTCTCCAACACATGCAGGATTTCAAAACAGAACAAGGGGCCAACATTTAGGAAACCGGAGTACCCAGAGAAAAGCCATGCAGGCCTGGCCGGGGAGAACATGCAAACTCCACACAGGGAGGCAGGCCGGAGCTGGAATTGAACCAGGTACCTCCACACTGAGGTCTACGTGCTAACCACAGGTCCACCGGGCTGCCCCAAATTGGATTGTGAATTTACAAATTTGGCAGAAAATGAGATTATGCGCACATTACCAATATTTTTTCTAACACCCTCCACACCAGCAAACCTTCAGCAGCTTTGACAGGAGCCCCTGAATAAGATGTCATAAAGCGGCGGGTGGGCGGCGGTGAGGACCCACAGGAGAGAGCAGTTCCCTGGCATTTTCATGGCTTCTCATTTAACATTCACTTGGGGCGTATTTCTATGCTAATTTGTTAAGAAGGTCACGGTGCAGAGGCGGCAGACTACTCTGTTGCAAATGGTGTTTAGAATTGAAGAAAGGTAAAGCGCGCAGGTAAAAGGTTGAGCCTGGTGGTGTGCTTATGCAAAGTATTCATCTGGGGGTTTGACTGTATGAATTGGTGATGAGAGTGGGGTGGGGGGACGTTATTTTTGTAGAATATGGTCAAGGGAGTCGCCGTGTGGTCACTTGAGGTATTGCAGATACCACAGTAGCCATACAAGGACGTCTGCGTTGGAATGTGTCGGAAAGCTCCTCAGTCTAATTAGTAATTCGATAGTAATGTCCCATGTACGGCAAATATTTGCATGACAAACACTTTCAGGCAAAAAACAGAAAAGTATGCCTTCTTGCGCTGCGCGAAATTCTGTGCAAACTCGTCAATTGCTGTTCTTAACCTCAAACTCTCAGATGTCAGCAGTACAGTCGAAAAACAGGAGCCCCGTAAGACATGACAGACACGGCAACTTTTAGATTAGGGCACTTGGCAAACAGCTGAAAAGAATCCACTCCAAGAGAAAGAGTTTTTTTCTCCAAACTTTTATTTGAGAACAATATACAAGAACATCTTGAGCACGAGGACCATCCCTGGCTGATTGAGCTCACTAAGGAAAGAGAAGGGAGGGGAAAAAAGGACAAAAAAAATAACTTGACATTCAAAACATACATTGTTTTCTGGTTATATATTTGAGTTAAATTCCACACTGACGCGAACGGAGTATGAATAAAAACATTGTTACACCTGTAACAAGTGTTTCATTGTGGTAAGAAAAAAAAGTAGGCTTTGAGTCAAAATGCGGCAAACTCAACAAAAACAAAATAAGATGTCTGCGCTGCACATCATTAACTCGAGCTCTAAAGCAGAGTGGGCAAGTGTCGATTCACATGTAAACTACAGTGAGTACACGCTTCACTAGAGCAACAACAAAGGTCTGAGGGCACTGGAAGAAACTTTTACAACTTTTACATTGGAAACAACACCAGTGGGGAAAGTGGGCGTGGCATGCGTGGTACAAGTTGAGTGTGAGACTTTTGGATGTGCAACACAGTGGCACCCCATGCTTGCGCATTATACCTGTACACTGACACCTCATTTCTGCGCGAGTATTCCATGGGAGGCAAAATCCGGGAAAAAAATGAACAGAATCACATTAACATATTGAAAGTTGAGGCAGAAAGGGTTTGTTGGCTTGACAAGTAAGCTACAAGTGTTGACAAAGCAAGGAAGATGCATCTCAAAGAGATGCAGCCATGATTAAACCGGGCCATTATTCAAAAGGTTTGTGCCACAGCCAAGTTTGTACGATGAATTTTGATGCAAATCACTTCGGATGCAGGTCTTTTTCAGACCGGTCACACTTGACACCCTTAGTCTTGAAAAAGGCAGCTTAATTTTTTTCCCCCAAGATCGTAGCAAAATCTGAGCTACTCTGACAAACACGTTTCAAAGACATGTTGAGCCCTTTTAACCCACATGAACAGCCGTTTGTTTGCCTTTAACGGCACAGACACAGAGTTGGGGGTTATGTTGGCTTTGAAGCAACTGTGAGTCTGATAATTGTTTTACTCATCACATCAGACACCGGCACTGACATTTTTCATGCATGTCTTTGTGGGATTCTGTGTTGTCAAACCAAAGTCAAGTGTATTTATAGAGCACTTTCAAACAGCCACCGCTGCATACAAAGTGCTGCACATGGAGCAATTTAACATATACAATGCACAAAGTGCAGTAGCCCGCTTGGTTTGGTTCTGTGCAAAAGGCGCATCGAGAAATGCGCCTTTTGCACAGAACCAGAAATCCAGATATTATGGTCTAATTTTTCGTGTGGAAAACTACATTTAAAAAAAGTACTGTACACGTCAACTTCTTTTAGGTGGGTTGGTGAAAGGGAAGTTAGCTATGATGCAACACTGGAGGATTAGGTGCACACAGGAGTTAGCCTGCTCTTGAACATTTATTTACCTTCTACGGTTTCCGAAGAACATTTGATAGGGTTGGAAAAATGACAAGATGAAATTAACAGAAGCAGCAATGGCAACGTGCAAGTCATTCACCTGTGTAGCATCTGAACTCAATTTAACTACTGCGCATCATCATTGCAGATACTGACGTACCTTTTTGCTGGCAGCGCCAACAGAGGATTTCTTGGTGCCTCGTACTTTCTTCATTCTGTTCTTGCGTTCCTTCCGTTGCTTCCTGGAGGTCTTCTTTTTCTCATAGAGACCGTGCTGAGGAACAGACATTTGAAATTAATTTCATGTGGCAGCAAAACCGACTGAGGGGTAGTCAATTCCAATTTCTCATCCACCAGAAACTAATCTGACTGGCCTGAAGGACACAATCGCCAACAACTATTACAGTGGAATCACCAAAGAGCTCTGTGAGCATGCAACTCAAACAGGTGTAATTGGCTTTTCCTTTGTCGCGTCACCACAGGAGCCAGAGGGCATAGTAAATGTGTGATGACAACCAAAGAATAGGAAACGGAACTTGCTGACACAGGAAGTGGCCTCGCTGCTTAGTACAAGTTAATATCAGTAACAAGTGGGTCCTCAGCGTACGCTGGATCTGACATACGAGGCTTCCAAGTTACAAAATGTGCACAACAAACTATGCTGAACAAAAAGGTAAATACAGCACTTTGGGTTGCACCATCATTTCATGACCTGAACTCAAAGATGAAAGACTTCCATGTTTGCAAAAGGCCAATTTCACCCAAGTATTTTTCACAAATCTGCATAAATTCAGGATAGTGATGACTTCTCTTTGCAGCGATAACCCACCCATCTTATAGCTGTGTCATAAGATGCTCAACAGAGCGTGTGATTATTGCACAGGTGTGCCTTAAGATGCACACATAAGGTTACTTTAAAATGAAGTGTCTGGATCTCTCAAAACAATAAAGACATTTTTTTATATGACAATTTTGGATTTGCCACTATATCAGTGTCATAACTTCGACCGTTTATTCTCACGCGTGGCCCTGATGGTTCCCAACAGTACCAATATGGGTACAATTTTAAGCATGGAATTCCCAAAAGTGTTGTGCCCAAACAAGCTCGATCATTGCAAAATCCCTTGCAAATATGGACAGTTTTTTTTTCAAACTCACCCTGGCCAGTCTGTATTTGGGCTCATTTTTCTTTGCGTAATCTAGGGAGTCGTAGACCATGGCGAAGCCCGTTGTCTTGCCACCGCCAAACTGTGTCTTGAAGCCAAAGACGAACACGACGTCGGGGGTCGTCTTGTACATCTTGGCGAGCTTCTCCCGGATTTCAGTCTTTGGGACTGTGGCCTTGCCAGGATGCAGAACATCAACGACCTGGAAGACAGGTTTGCCAATGAATATAGGCGAAGCAGGTATACCCGATTTGAGTGAGTCAAGGCACTTTGCAGGTTATCTAGACTTGCCATTTGTTTCCTCTGAAGCAGCCGGTTCGTCATGAACTTGCGGGTCCTGACTGTAACTGTGTCGTTCTGAACAGAGGAACACAACACCATAAATGGGCTACATTCAAGCAAGTATCACCTATCTCACGCTACCATTACAAATGACTTGTTGACGTGGAAAATAATCGTTTTTTGGTATGTTGTCGACCAAATGCACACAATACTATTAAGAACAAAGGCCTCATTCCACAGAGTTCATCGCGAGTATGCTCACGTTAGCCTCCGAGGCGAGCCTTGAAATGTACGTTAGTCAATAAATGCGGAAACGATAGTCTCGTGATAATTATATGAGAACCGCGGGTCAAGACAATTATGGTTATGGGGAATAAAAAAAACTAAACGAAAATAAATCCCAAAGCCATTACAAATAACACCATGTCCCTTATTGACTGGTGACATGTCGGTTAGCATTTGGAAAAACTCGTTTCAGTTGCACTCAAACATATCGATATCGGTTCATTTTTACAGATTGGGGCATGTATTTTCACTTGGCCATGACAACACACGTAACAATCAGACGATCGGCTCGATGATGAGTGGATTTTAGTTCTACTTTAGCCCTCAAGACTCACCATCTTGGCGGCGGCCTCTCTCAGGGACGTTGAAAAGGAGGAAGGACCTGCAGGCGACCGGATTAATGCCTGTCCGTAAATTGGTAAGCATCTACTGGATTTGCCTGATGTAAAATGAATTCAGGTCGTATGTTGAAAATATAAGATGAAAACCTTAGAATTCACATTTCCCGTGAGTAAATTGATTAACGAGAACCGACGATAAGCGGTTAGGATGGATTATTACAAATTCATTATAATTCCTTCGTTTGAAATTGATGACGATTACTCCGTTTTGAAATTGAGTATAACAAAATGATCTTTACGGTCTGCGAATGGCTCTTAAAACCAAACAATAATATTTTAAGAATGTCGTTTCACCGTCGTCTAGTGTGCTAAATAAGATCTAACTTTGTGCAAATTTGTTAACGTAACCACTTCTGGTCAACTCCTTAATTTGAAGCTGTGGGAAATCCCAATTAAGACTCTTTATCATGCGCAATAACTACAAGTATTTGACGTTGAGTTTCTGTAAAGGTCAAGCTAATGTTTCTATAAATGTATTTATTTATTTCGGGGGGTGAAATATGCACTTCAGCCACAAGCAAATCACAGATGCGTGCAGAGAGAAAAGTATGCACAGTATATCAAGTACAGAACTGTTCTTTGAAATATCAACCTTGGTAGACTGTGACTTTGCAGTCTTAAAGCAAATTGGATTCTCTAAACCGATTCAGTTAACACACTAAGTTCCCATACTGCCATACTCCTGACTATCACCGGCCTTGAACAATACCTTCTTAAACATGACCACCAAGAAAATGGAAAGTAAAAGAACATAGACACTCACATTTGTTATGGAACTTTTATTGATCTTGTAGCAAGAGCGTTCACTGGTATTTTGAGTTTCCTGAAAAAAGTGATCTCAAATCAAAGCTTGTCCCAAATCTTTTGTTGTTGTTTTAAATCAGACAATTTTTAGCCCTCATTGTCAAACCAAACCGATTTGAATTAAATTTACACTCAAGAATTTTGTAGTACAGAATGAGAATTTGGAATGGAAAATGAGTATTTGAGTTGTATCTTCACCGTATAATGAACTAAATGACTGTGATGCAATGTTTGCCGTCACTCTTTTAAACTCCACATCTACAAACGAAAGCAACGCCCCCCCTTCCCACTTTCTTCAGTTTCTGAGTACAATGTCCACTGAAAAAAAATAAACATCTCTTTCGCAGTAGTACAAAGTGATGATGACACAAACTTCATGTAGACTGATGTACTGCATTGCTTTAAAGTAAGGCATGGACACACTTACATGACCCCCCCCCCCCCACCAAAAAAAAGGTCATTACAGTAGAATGGATTAAGAACACTGAGGGCATTTTTGCAGATTATGGAATGGCACCATCAAGCTCAGAGACACTTTTGACAAATCTGAAGGTTTGCTCCACTTTCAATCAAACAAGACCCTTAATACAGAAAACGGTATTCAATAAAAATGAAAATACAACACATTTTTGGATCTTTTCAAGTGTAGGAAAAGGATCTTCACCCCAAATCAAGGTTGGTGTCAAACAATTCCCCCATTAAATCAAAATATTCAAGTCAAGTATCACCTTTCTTGCACCGTGGTTGCAAAATTAGGGGAATTTTCAAATAAGGACACTTTCCATGGGTGTGTAATGGCAATACAGTATAAGGGAATTTACAGGGAAAACATGGGATATTCATTCCGTGTATACAACATTGATATATTTTGGGTTGTTCAATGACAAAACTAGATGGGGGGAAATATTAAAATGTAAATTTCCTGCCTGTGCGCTAGTGATCACACAAAATGTTCATTGCACGCCATTTATACCAACAACCTCCTTTTAATTCCTATAATTTGCCTTTATAATTTTGATTTTTAAGTGTCCCACTTTGAATATTTCCAAAATTTCACATCTGAACTCCCCATCTCAAAATGTCTCAATTTTTTCATATATATTATTCAATATATTTTCATTAGCAAAAACAAAGGGCTATCATGCACGATTTAACCTGGAAGGTAAAATATATTAATTTGTACTTGCCAAAGAGAATAATTGATTACAATTTCCGAATGTTATGAAATGGTGATCATCCACACAGATAAGATTGAGAAAAGTCAGAATAGATGTGCTCTGTGAATGAACTCACTGCCATTTGTGTGTGTGTGAGAGAGAGAGAGAGAGAGAGAGGGAGAGAGAGGGAGAGAGAGAGAGAGTGTGTGTGTGGGGATGCATAACGCCAGCTCCCCTTGTTGTGTGGTTGAATAGTACAGCAGCTATTGAAATTTATTCAAATAAACCCAGTTTCTTGACCCCAGTACCAGACGGTTTGTGCTGTTACCTCGTCATTTTTAAACAACGCACACACACACACACCCATACACACACAAATGACATCCGGCAGCAGCAAAGTGGAGAGCAAAAGATGAGTGCCAGGAAGGCTCAACAACATGTTTTGTTTCTATAAGCCAAGCCACTGGCATGACAGGGCATGCCAGGTCAATTACTTGTTTCGTTTTTTTTTTGTGTGTGCTGGCGCCAGTCTGTCAGATGTCCATTTCAAACTGAGCGTCGTCACCTAAACACAAACAGAAGCAAGCTGTTAAGAAAGGGAATTGGAGAATGAATTCAAAAATACATACAAAGTGCCTACGAGGAATGGCGCAAACAATGTGGGTGTTAAAGTCACAGTTTCGAGGGTTACAATTCTTGTCCCAGCTATGCTAATATCCTTCTCTGGCTTTTCACATTATATTTCTGCATTGAGATAGCATACCTTCGATGGACGAAATTACCTGTCTATGCTTTGGTCATCCTTTCATGTGTAGTAAATTTTACAGTACGTTTCAACTGGAACTTGCAAATAAACACCATGCTAGTGTTTTATTTTAAATGTACTGTATGTCAGTGAAACTAGACTTGAAAATAAAAATGAGTCCTACTGAAATATAGCAAAATGGCAAGAAATGTGTACGGTATTTGTCGAAACTGGTTGTTACCGTTCGTAGGTTTTCCGTCATGGTTGTTGACGTGGTTCTTGGCTTCATTCTTCCGGTTCTCATGGAGTGTGTTTTGACTGGTCACGCCGGGTATGACAGGTAGGTGAGCGGGTGGGGTCTGGGCCATGGGCGAATTACGCATATCCAGCAAGAACTTGCGGTCATAGATGATTCGCGTTCCTGCAAAAGGATACAAAAGATAGGTTTAATTAAATATGTATTTATTATTTTATTGTGTACATTATTTGGTAGCCAACACCTTGTGGTTTTGGTCAGCATGTCTGCTTTACAGTTTCAAGTTTCAGGATTTGAATCTCAGTTCCGACCTTGTGCCGAGCGTTTCTGGGGTTTTTTCTCCAGGTTCCTCCGACATTCAAAAAAGAATCTTCTATTGCATAGGTGTCAAACTCAGGTCCTGGAGGGCCGCTGTACTGCATGTTTCCAAAGTCTCCCTGTTGCAACACACCTGATTCAAATGATCAGATCATCAGCAAGCTCTGCGGAAGCCTGACATTGAACCTGTTCATTTGAATCAGGTGTGTTGCAACAGGGAGACTTGGAAAACATGCAGGACAGCGGCCCTCCAGAACCTGAGTTTGACACGTATGTTCTATTGAATTGCAGTAGATGTTTCAACAATGTATTTTTTACTCATACAGTTCTTCTTCAAATTAAAACTTCCATCCATCCATCCATTTTCCGATCCGCTTTATCCTCTCAAGAGCCGCGGGGGTTTCCGGAGCCAATCCCACATACCCTGAACTATGACAACATCAGTGTTTACCACGGAACAAAAACAACACAGTAAAACCCAAAAATAAATAAAAAATTGACATGAACGTAGTGCAGTTAAAACCAAATACGTTGTTCTTTGCAGAGTTGTATTGTGTTTATGTGTTACAAATTTACAGTTTGTGATTAAGGTTTATGTCCGATTTCTGCGCTGCAGAGGGGCCAATCGGAGATCAGTAAAGAGGGTGAAGGCGGGACTAACATTGTTTTTGTTTTGGAGTGTATGACAAGGCAGCTCAAGAACAGAATGACGGAAGCAGTGGGGATGTGAGGCTCAAAACTACCTTTTATGTTCTTTTTTTTAAAAAGGTGAATAAATGAGCCTTCTTACCTCCGGGAGTGGTAGAGAATAAAGTGCCTCCAGGGGTGGTACAATAGTCATGAGGTAGCTGCGTTGTGTCGTTGATCAACACCGTCCTGGTCGGGATGGCCCTGCTCTCGCTCAGCTGACGACTGTTTGACATTTTTCGGCGCCGCTTCGATGACAAATTCGGCTGCTACGGAAATTCGGGGTGCTTATCTCCCGACGGACGGTGTAAACCAGGGCCGTTCCCCACTCTCTCGAGTCTTTCCAAGGGCTTTCTTGTCGCTCTTCGCGTCCACCCAGCCGTCAGCACCGTCCCCTCCCTCAGCAAGGCAAAAAGCAGAACGGACAGCGGGCGGAAGTGACGCGAAGGCGGAAGGCCACGCTTTTTCCGACATTAGTTTAATTATTCCCATTTAGTGATAGTAATGTTTGTAAATGTGTAGTAATACGAACATTAATAAAATAGTTGCGTGAATATAAACGATTTAACGTTTAAGATCCATATTGGATTTAATAGTCTCGTAAAACAGGAGAAAGCAATAAAATATATCGACGTAGTATACAAGTATCTACCTAGGTAAGGAGTGAGAGTACATTGTGACCTGTGTTTGCGGATTTCCGATTTTGAGTCTATGCCTTATTTTTCCGACTAACAATGTATTATCCGACATTCCTTGAATGTCTCATCGGTACTGTACGCATGCGCATTGCCTTTCCGCCTGCCCTGTCTTGGTGTACACCTCTTCGACTCACTCCTCTGTTCCGCCGCCATCCCGCATCCGAGTGATATTAACCTGCACTTAATCATGAGCTTCACTGTGGAAGAGAGGGGCATCCCCAATTCCCTGACCTACCGCTTGTTCTTTAGTGAGTACAACGTCCATTCGATTTTTTTTATGTGGGGGAGGAAAAAAACGTTTGTAGTTTTCTTTAAGAGCTCGCGGTAACCTCCCACGTGTCACTTATTCGTCAAATGTAAGATTTCATCATCTCGTTAAAAGTGTCCCTTGTGTTTCTTTTTTTTCTTGATATTCTCATTGTGTTTGGACTGTATAGGATTTGCATACTAAATTGCGTTAAACCGGTTTCTCAGGTTATCGACAATTTAAGTTGAAGGTTTCATATTTGGGGGGTATAACTCGTTACTAGCGTGGTAATCGCACGGGGAAATCTTGCAGGGTGGTTCCACACGTCATTAAGTTGGGAAGCATAAATATTTACTGCTGGGACAACTCCCTCTGATTACAGCACGCCTGCAGAATGCACTTGGGAGTCAAGTCTCACTCCAGTGAATGTTCTTATTTTTTGGGCGTTTGTCTCAACGGCACCGTGCTGTCGTAGAGCAGCTATTATTAAACATTATTTCCCGTCTTAAATTAAACAATATGTTTTCCTGCCCCCATTGTTTTGCAGAGAATTCCGAGGGGAAGTACATCTCACCATTCCATGACATACCAATATATGCCAATGAGGGACAGGTACAGTAACACGTCAAATTAAATCACATTCTAAAGGAGACATGATGCGTTTATTCAGTTTCAGATTTAGAAAACTTTATTTATCACCGTGGGGGACATCGGAAGTCATGCAAGTGTCTGAATAACATGTCTCTTCTGTGCTTTTGTCAAAGTACCTCATGGATCAAGAAAGATAGGATACTTTCAACACACTTTTTCATGTCTTGCAGAAATTAGGCAGCTTTGAGTTGGTCGGTCCTGTCCCTGGACATTGCTAGTTCATTGGACAGTTTGGCTTTTGTTACAAGTGGTTTTACGTATGGCATGCAGGCTAAAAAAGCAGGTGGATTGTTCTTTCGCTCATGGAGGCCATAACTCACCCCTAAGCTGCTGAATTATACATATCTATTTCGTATTGCCAACACACAATTGCGCCCTGCCCCATCACATTGTCAACTTTACCAAACAATAATGTATGTGCCGCTTATCCGAAGTTAACACTAATCACTGCATCCCGAAAAAAAAAATTTGTATAACTCTTCTTACCTTTTGGATTTGACATTATAGTGTTTAAAATGGCGTAAGGCAGCTATGGTTTGCAAATGACGGGGCTTCATGATCATGCATGGAGAAACTTGCCGTGGGGCAGTTGTTTTGTTAATAGTGACGTCACATTTCACAAAACTCAAAAGGTCTCATTTTCTGAAATGGGCAAATATTGAAAGATTTAATTGGGAGTTAAATGCCACGCTAGATGAGCAAACAAGCACTTCAGAGAACAATTTGTATACAACCAATCACAGAGTCAATTTTCTATATGTCATTTTAAGGTCACAATTTCATGTTAAAATGCTCTCACGCAGGCTTGCCCCCGCATTACATTAGGTAATGTTTTCCAGAACGAACAAGGTCATAGTCTAGCGCACCTTGATATCATGTTTTACTCATCTCTTGTGGCCATAAGAGTCTGTATAAATGTCATTATCCTATTAAAATTGCGTATTAACAAAAGTAACAACGATGGGAAATAAATACACACATTGGATTTCTCTCTCTTCAGAAAATCTTTCACATGGTGGTGGAAGTACCGAGATGGACAAATGCAAAGATGGAGGTAAGGAAATTTATTATTATTATTATTATTATTATTGTTATTATTATTATTATAATAGCGATGTACACATACAACAACTAACAACTAAGCATATATGCAAATGTCAATGTCCTCGAAGAGAAACAGCAGTCCAGTTGCAATCGATTCAGTACCCCGAGAAAGAAATCATATGATGAATAAGAATATCCACAAGCAAATTAAATCAATGTTAACAATATATTTTGTGGACATTTTACAGGAAGTTACAAGGATAAATTGGTCTGTAGCATTCAATCATAAATGTGGTAGGTGTCTTATAACTAAATAAGTCAAAATGAGTTTAAATTTGTTTCAAACAACAACGGTCTGCCGATGATGTTGAAGGATGTTTTATTTTGTTCAATGTTCCTCTTCTCTTGATGTCACTTGATTAAAACGCTGCTTAACTCATTCAGTACCAGCCAATTCTGGACCAAGTCTGAAAAGACGTTTCAAAACGTCTTTGCGAGTGAATGAGTTTTAATTGAAAAAAAAAAAAACTTTTGTCCTTTCAACATACTTGCAGTGTTGTCAAATTGATGAACCTGACATTTTTTACAGTGTAACGAAATGGCAGTAAGCGTAATAATAGAAGACAACTTATGAACAGTGTACATTTTGTATACAGTATTATGAAACTCCAACTTATTCAACTATTATTAATTATAACCATTGCAGCGGTCCAGCAATGACTACAACAGCGTATAGCTGTATTTACATTTACAATCAGAATACAGTGGAAATGAAAACAGGTGACAGACACTGTACACAGGCATCATGATAGCTCATATAGTTTGAACAACTGTGCTATTCTCTTTCTAGATCGCCACAAAGGACCTTCTGAACCCAATAAAACAGGATGTGAAGAAGGGCAAGCTGCGCTATGTCGCTAATGTTTTCCCACATAAAGGCTACATTTGGAACTATGGAGCCATTCCTCAGGTCAGCGTGTTTTCTTTATACTCATCATTAGGGATTTGCCGATCACGCTTTTTTGACACCTGCGTGCTTGGTTTAAGTATCTTCTGATACCAAGTCCAATCCAATACCTCGGCAATGCGTCATGGGAAAAAAAAGAACACTTCATTCAAATTAATATAGAATTATACATTCATCAATATGTATTTGTTTTATGATGTTATATATATTTAGATAATGTGGACGATTCCACCGAATCGGTGCCAGTTGCGATTTGTAATACTCTCAAAATAATTCAAAGTGCTCTCTTTTTTCCTCTGTCTTTTTTAAGCACTAAATTTGACTATAGACATATTGAACCTTTCAATATGTATTGGTTAATCTCCCAACTTGTTTTATCATGTCAGATTTTTGTGCTGAAACTCTGAGTGGGGTTTTAGCATAAAATTAGCATATACAGCCACTATAGCCACGACATTCACAACAACTGAATGTTGACTTTAAACACAATCTATATCAATAAGCAGGACGGTTTGTAAACAATTATTTTCATGTAATTGCCCGGGGGCGCGTTTGGAACCAGTTTGGGTTGTCTGTCGCACTCGCAGCTCTCTCAACAATTTAACGATGCCGTTGAGCGAGGAGGCTTCGTGATATCAGGCAATGCAGACTTATTTCAGAGCATCTTTCGGCTTGTTTCTCCCTTCCATTGAGCTATGAAGACGGAGAGAGCCACCACTCTGTCTCTGCCTGCAGCAGAGTTGTGCGCTGCGTAGGACACGTGCACGTCACACGAACTGCATCGCTACAAAAAACAAAAGTTGACATTGTGAAATATAAAGCGTAGCCACTACTGTTCTATTTGGCAATATACTAGCACATTCAGATTATTTTGTAACTTTGTGACCTTTATGTTCAGATAATAATAAAACCGATATTTTTCACCCTTTACCAGTGATCGATTCCAATTTTTGATCACGTCTCGTGAGTCATCATTTTTAAACATATTTTGCTGATTTGTCCCGTTTTATTTTAGACATGGGAAGATCCAAAGCACATAGACAAAAACACCGGCTGCCACGGGGACAATGACCCCATTGACGTCTGTGAAATCGGCTCCAAGGTATATATAGACATTTAAAGGGCTATTTCCAGCAGTTGTTGACCGGTTCTTTTATATTGAGAAGTGTGTACACGTGTCGGTCAGGTGTGTTCCCGTGGTGAGGTGATCAAAGTAAAGGTGCTCGGAGTACTGGCTATGATTGATGAGGGCGAGACTGACTGGAAAGTGATTGCAATCAACGTTGAGGACCCTGAAGCTAATGAACTCAACAGTAAGCATGACTCCTCATTGCCTTTAGTCCCTTTTTTTTTCATGTATTTTGATCGTGTTTGTCCCCACCTTTAGACATCAGTGATGTTGAGAGGTTGAAGCCCGGCTATTTGAAGTCCACGGTCGACTGGTTCAAGAGGTACAAAGTCCCCGATGGCAAGCCGGAGAATAAATTCGCTTTCAATGAGGAATTCAAGGACAAGGTCTGGGTTTTTTTTTCGAAACACTTCATCTTTTAGTCTTTGGTTATGCAGCTTAAGCAGGCAGGCTTCCTCTTCTAGAAAAGTGGTGAATTCATTTATAAATGGCATGACACCTTAAAACAAATCTTAACCCTTCATCAGAATTCAAGCCTTGGTCATTTTACTCCAAGCAATAATTTGAGTAAAAATAATGTAAGTATAATACATATGATAAATTAGAATTAAATGTATTTTTGAAAGTTTAACTATAGTCTGTAATTGAGTTTGTGAAATATATTAATTGCTTTGGGTGTGAATGACTTGCCAAAATAGGGATACATTTTTTATATTCATCTTTTAGTCACCATGACTTGGAAAAAATTAAACATCGCTTTCCCAATGGGGGTAGGGGGAAAGAAAGAGTAGTAACTGCAATTACCCCAATTCATCGAAGCTGATGTTCACACATGGAGACTTTTGAGTTCACTGTAGTGGCTAATTTGAACTTTGCGAGCCAAAAGGGCAGCAATTGACTAGTCAAGCGACCAGTCTCTCGGTTCACTCAGAGTTATGGTGGAGTCCTACCACATGACCAAATGATGTTGTGCTCTTAATTATTTATGGTTGCCAGGAAATAGGGTAGCCCTATGCACATTTTTGAAATGGAGAAAATAGTGTAAAAAAAGTTGTTTATTAAATGAATGTTTTATTGGGTACAGAGGAGTGTTGTTATTTGGCCTTTTTAATCTGATTAAAATATCACATACAATCAACATATGGTAAAAATAGATATTTTTGGAGTTCTGGCTTACCGCATCCGTGACTAAACGATGTACTGTGTTGTGTTTTTAGGATTTTGCCATCGAAGTCATCAAGAGCACACACAACTTCTGGAAAGCTCTGATTTGCCAACAGACCGATGGTGGTGAACTGAACTGGTAGATAAATTGCTGTATAATATTTTTTAAACATACCACTTGCTTGTGTTTATTTCTAAGTATTTTTTCTTACAAACTACAGCAAAAACACCTGCATCTCATCAGGTGACAGCCCTCTCTGCTGCTCCGTGAATGAGGCTCAAGCTGCTATCGGGGAGGTAAGTACTTTTTAAAACATTTATGGTAAGAAAAAGATGTATTTATATCATTGTCACATTCTTTTATTCTGTATTGTCAGGCATGCCCTTGTGAAAAGGAGGAGGAGCCTATCCCTTCATCAGGTAGCATATTAATAATGTCTGCATAGAGTTCATTGATTCTTCTGACTGTTTTAATCTGCTCTTTCTTCTCTTGACAGTCGATAAATGGTTTTACTACGACAAGGTGTAATCTTCAGGCTGACCGCATGGAACAAAGCGAACGTTCATTTCATATGTCATAGGCTTATTTGATGACATGAACCGTTGTAACAGTGGAATGAGACATTGCAGGTTTTGTAGGGTGTCTGTTTTCCTTATAGAAATGTGAGACAGTGTCTAGAGGTTATTGCAATAAGGAAAAAAAAATAGCATTTAATTATTCCCTTATTTATCAAAACTTTCTCTACATATGAGGTGTAGGTTTGAAACTGACACAGGTATGACACTTATTAATGTGTGCCGTGTAAGATACACTGAACTGCTTTAATAAAGATACCCCTATGTAAATTATCAATGAGCTGGAATTTATTTTTACGCACACGTATATCAATGTGGTCGCGTAGTAATCGTGCCACCTGCTGTTCACTATTAAAAATACTTTCCCTTCATACATAAGTGTATTTTTGTTTTATTTTATTTTGTAGCATTTTGCTATTCTTACCTTCTCTTTTTTATTAGATCACTTAAATAAAGAGAAAATATGAAACACGTTGAAATTGTTACATCGTAAATTTATAGCATTCTAGTATTACACACTAAATATTGTTTTAGCCTTGTATTTGTCAGCCATGCATTTAAAATCTGCATTAGATTGTTTCTTGAAATGTTTTGTATGACATGGTGACTTGTATTGTGAACATTTTCCTCAAAACTTTATTTAACCAAGTAATCTACAGATTACGTTAAACGATTACGTATTACGTGAGAGACGTACCAAATGAGAGAAAAATACAAATACAAAAATTAATTTGTATTAATATATTAAATCTTCGATATTTAGTGAGTACATCAAGTATACTGTATATTTTTTTATTTTGATGCAAGACTGTTCAAATCGTGAGTTAGCAAACAGGCTAGCACGATTACGTACTTCCGGTTAAATGTCAAACTTGCGTAGTGCTTTACAGCTGACGGGACAGGCGGACGTTGGCACCATAAACTCGTTGGAACAAGGTAGTTATTGATTAACTTTCCCTGGCTAGTTTCGAGTTAATCGTGTTAGTTTCTACGACCAGACTCGAATGTCGTTGTTTCTTTTGGACTTTTCTGCTCGTTTGTTTACTTAAAATGTTATTGTTTACTTTGGGGCGGTGAAACGTTTGCTTCCCTCTTGCCATTATCCAAAACCGGCTGCCCTCACTGAATAACAATAGCAAACTGCTTATTTTGATCTCATTGTATATAACTTGTCCGTGCACATACAAAAAAAATCCAACACGAAAGCCTTTAAATAAGAAAATAAGAACATGGATACGGTTAATCGTAATATGGTCGTCCATTAACGATAAACTATGTGGAATTTGAAGCGAAACTGGTTCGTTTAGTGACATTTTCCTCAAAGGAGGCCTCATATGCAATGGATTAAGCCACAGAGTTGCATACAGCGTGACAGGTGTATGTGTGTGTGACAAAAAAAACTTCTGGATATCAAGTGTCCTTGCTACAACTTGTCATAATAAAAATAGTCCGGGGATGATCAGCGGGTGTTTGTCTGAGAAGGCAAACTAACGAAGTTTTTTCTTTTATTTCTCTCAAGGAAGCTGTGAGTATTAAGTCTACTGAACACAACTTTATTTATAGAGCATTTTACCAACAGTTAGTTCTAATAAAGTGCTGTCTGTACAGGAAACGTATGACAATAAACTAATACTACTACTACCACTACTACTTCTGCAACAAATAATAATAATTAAAAGGAAAGGCATCCTTTTTCTTTCCGCTCTTCTTTCTTACAGCTTACGCATACCAGCAGTATTATAAGGCTCAAGAAAAAAAGCGGCCTACTTGGAGATTTTGCAGTACGGTCAGCAATACTTCAGTAATTCTAACTCATTTTTTAAATGTTCTGTGATTAATTTATGCTTATCTCCACTACAGACAGTCCAGCACAATGTCTTTTATTTTCGACTGGCTCTACAGAGGCTTCAGTGGTGTCCTGCAATTGTTAGGTATTGTGAAAAATGAGTAACATTGTTTAAAAAAAACCATTCTATACAGTGGAACTTCTAAGGTCATCTTCCGTCCATTTTTTTTTCAAATTAAGGGCAGTTTTCCCCCATTAAGCAAAATGGAAAGTGAGTCTCTTCACTTCACGACAAAATGAAGCTGACTTTTTGGTGTACATTCTGTACTTTTATTGCTTTGGACTTCGTAGATCTATATAACGTGTCGCACAATGTTTAATGTCCTGTTTCGCAGTTATGTTTACTAATTCTCCCCTTGCCCCCCCCTTGTCATCACCAGAATCAATTACAAAAATCGGGAGGACAGCATTTCACATTTTCAACATTTAGAGGTGTTTAAATTTGGAGGTTCCACAGTATCCCTCGTACAAGTCAATGATCATAAAACAGATTATTCCTTACCTAAATACTTTATTATAACTGTCCAGGGCTGTCTAAGAAGTCTGGCAAGTTGGTCTTCCTCGGATTGGACAATGCCGGCAAAACGACACTACTGCACATGCTCAGGGATGACAGGCTGGGCCAGCATGTACCCACACTGCACCCAAGTATCTATCTATCTATCTATCTATCTATCTATCTATCTATCTATCAACACAGCCAACATCCGCCCGTCTTTCCATCATTCATCCTTCACCCCTCCATCTTTTCATCCATCCGTTTGTATATATAATCTATCCACCGAACTATTCTCATCTATCATCCATCCATTCTTACTGTACAGTATATCAATCAATTCATCATGTCTGTCCTCAGCATCTGAGGAGCTGACCATCGCTGGAATGACTTTTACCACATTTGACCTGGGCGGTCACACGCAAGGTAAGGAAAAGCGGGATAATGTTTGGTTATACATCTTTAATAATATATTTTTTTTAAATTCGTTCTAGCACGACGCATCTGGAAAAACTACCTCCCAGCCATAAATGGTATTGTCTACATGGTGGATTGTGCTGATCGTGAGCGACTACCCGAGGCTAAAGTGGAGTTGGATGTGCGTTTGAACCTTACCTTTTGTCACCCATTCATAGTCATATATAAATGGGACTCTTCTTCTTTGTTCAGGCACTTTTAACAGATGACACCATCTCAAACGTGCCGGTTCTCATCCTTGGAAACAAAATTGATCGTCCGGAGGCCATCAGCGAGGATGCGCTCCGAGGGATGTTTGGTCTCTATGGACACACGACTGGAAAGGTGAGCAACACATGCCATGAATCTCGATAAAAGATTTTTTTTCCCTTTTACTTTGCCTTTATTTATCTGGCTATGACACTCTGGCCGCAGGCTAGCATCAACATGTATTTAACAGCATTTAGCAATTAATACAACATTTATTTTTTTTCTTTTCTCCTGAAGCCCCATCTTCTCGTCCAATACTTTTTTTTTAGATAAGCCTTTTTCTTTTTTTTACGTGCCACACATACAAATGGCATTGACGAAGAATCGAAGATGGCTTTGCTGTCTTTGTAAAAGTGGCTTATGTTTCTTTTTTTAGGGCAAAGTGTCACTGAAGGAGCTTAATTTGAGGCCAATGGAGATTTTTATGTGCAGCGTGCTGAAGAGACAAGGATATGGAGAAGGATTTCGCTGGCTGTCCCAATACATTGACTAATTTAATGCCAATTAATCCAAAATATGAGTGCTGATTTACAGAACAACCCCACCTGTAATCTGGGAAATATTTTATTTACATACCCTCAGAATTTTGACCATGTCAGCTGGGAATGTGGGCAATATTCTTTGCTAGAAAAACATACCACAGAAAGTCAAAGACAATTTTGTGAGTGTAGCCAAGGGTCTTCATGCTGTGTATTTTTTACCTTCGTGTGCCATAGAGAAAGTGTCATCAATGGCGAGTCAGCTTCTGACCCGCTGCTTATTTTTAGCAGCTGGTGTTGACTTACAGCAAAGGTCGGTTTGTTTAAAGTTTTGCGGACTGTCTAAAGGCACACATTGGTGCCATTGAAGCACATGTTGAATTGTGTATCCAATCGCTCACCTGAAATGGATGGGACTTTTTTTTTGATGGGTGGGGGGGCGTATTTTTGAAAACAGGGTTTACCACTAAAGGTGCAAAGTGCTTTAATTTACTTCTTTTTTTTTTGCTCTGCGATTCAGTATGACAGTGCAATTTTACATAGTTTAAGTATGCTGTATGATAAAGGTTGCTTGGATAATTGCTATGACAAGACTAGAGTACTTTGTGATTAGTAGCTGCTCACCACATACAGCAATATTATGAGAGTACTCCCAAGGCGGTGCTTGAAATCAGGGTATAAAAATATATACATGCGAAAGGATTGGTTGATGTGTGTTTAAATATTATTTGTACATGAATAATTATTTATATATTTACATAATGGAAGCCAAGTTGACTATAGAGGTTACAAAAGATGGATCGAATTTTTATTGGAGCTGGGTCAGAATACATTCTTTCTACAAACGTCTTGCTTCTTTTTTATTAATATCTGAAACAATTTTAGGGAAAATCTACAATCTACAAAAAATATATACAATTTTACATGTCCCGAGACAACATTCAAATCATTATTGTATTGTGTGTTGTTGTGAAAAAAAAGATATATACATGACATAATATCTGGCTTCTTGATTTCTATTGGTTCTTTCTAGCTTTTAGATGGGCAATTTTTTATCCGTGCTAGTGGGGCCCACTTCCGAAAAAGGATGGCACCTAACTGGGGTAGTGGGGGGTATGCCTCCGTCAGAAATATATATCGGCCCAGTTATCCAGCCTATTATTCTATATTCTAATATCAATGTAAATTAATTACTCAGCCCCACTATGAATTGGTCAAGCTCTCCTTTAGCCCTGGGAGGAAAAAACTCCGAGCTATGAAGGATGGATCGATGGTTCGTTCCAGCCAATCACAACAATGGGTCACCATCGTCCTTCCCACGAGCCATTCAGTGAAGTATATTTTCACACCAAACTGCATTTGAATCTAGAATTAATGTATTATATTATTAAAATATATATATACAATTTAAAATACGACAGAGAGGTATACGTCACGATTATTTAACAAATGTAGTGAAGAAAACGCACTGGAAACCCGCCTTCTCAATGCTCATTGACTCTTTCTAGCCAATTGCAATAGCAAGTCAGAGACGTCACTTCTCGCGAGTCAATGAGACGAGACCAGGAAGTCACGAGTACTGAAGTAACAGAACCACTTTTTTTTTTAACTTTCGGGTTCAAATTGGTCATGACGAGTCTGTTTAAACATTTTAGTATGATGGTTGCGTCGCTTCTGTGTGAGGATTTTTAAACGTTACATTTCAACGCATCTTCTAGTGGTTAAACATTGTTAAACGTCAACATGGGCAAAGTTCATCTGCTCGTCTAACACCATGGAAGTAGAAGACGTGGAGAGGTGCTGCTGTGTTGTTACCTTGAATGAAGCATTTTCTGCTCCCTCGCCCGTAAGCTTTAGCGCCGTTGTTATCCATCCCACCACCGGAGTGGTGATATCCACCGGACTGCCGTTTTTTCGTTTCATTATAGACAAGAAGTCCTCTTATGCCAGCGAACGTCGCTTCCTGTTACGTCACAACTTCCGCGACGACCTTAAAATCGGCATCAGCTTTCCTTCCCGGAGTCATGTGGAGGCCAGTGCATGTGGAGTGAGTGAAGTTGGCCCACCCAGCACAAGACACAGGACACATGAGCAAGGAGCTGAGTTACTGATGCTGGTCAACTGTGTGGAGTTCAAAAATACTTTCCAGACACTTTTCCATAAGGCTGACCAGTGGCGTTTCCATGGTGATGATGATGACGACCTTTTTCGAGATGCTGACTGCCTCAGTTGGTTCGCTATACTCAAGGCAGACAAGCCACATCCAGGTACCGTCTCCTGGCGAAGGAGCACGTGTCTTCAGAAAGGCTCTCCTGTCATGGCCTGCGGCTCGCCGTTTGGTTCCCTCTGCTCTGACCTCTTCAATGGCACTGTAAGCAAGGGCATCATCAGCAATTTGGCGGGCGAGGACAACGCCATCATCTTCACAGATGCCCGCTGCTTGCCAGGCGCAGAAGGCGGTGGCTTGTACACGATGGAAAATGACAACCTGCACCTGGTCGGAGTGATAGTGTCACCATTTGGCTGGAAGGCCAACGAGTGGATTGGACTCACGCTTGTTTGTTCTGTCCACTCAATCCTCCGGAACATTGTTCAATGTGGCGACATTCAGGATCTGCTCCATGATGTCTGGCTTCACCCTGCAGAGGTGTTTACGACCCGAAAGGCCAATGCAGGTCCATATCCGAACGTGTGTTTTGTGGACAGCGGGCAACACTGGGGATCGGGGGTACTTGTCACCCCTGAACTTATTCTAACCTGCCGACATGTCGTCAACGGGAAGTCCACAGTCGCCCTCAAGTTTCACCACAGAGCCAGGTGCACGGGATAAAGGGGGAACCGTACCGCGAAAGGCCATTGCTATTTTACACTTATCAAAATGTTTAGACTGTAATTGCTTTCATTAGTACAGTGTTCTCTGTATGCTTGTCACTTGCATTTTCACTTATTCGCATATCTTTTTCCGAACTTGTCCTTTTTTTTCTGGTGTATGTTTTTATGCATCACAGAGTCCTCGATACTTTTGGCGACGTCCTGTTCTCCACTAAGGCATCATCGCCCTACGACGTCGCTGTGGTGCGGTCCAGAGAATCCATTTTTGACGTTGTCATTCCACAAATGGCTCACGAGTTCAACACAGGTTTGTTAGTGTATCACTAGCTTAATGTTGAGGTTGTCACACATAGCAACTTTTACAGCAACATGGAGTTATTGTTCATGTGAACCTGGTAAAGGACATCAACATTTGCCTCATAACTCATATTGTGTTTTTATCAATACAGTGAACCCCTAATCTTTACAGGGGATCTGTTCCAGACCCATCCACGATTTTGTGATGGAGAGAGACCAAAACATACTTGAAACACATTTGTACTTACACTTTTTAAACCTATTGCAAACCTATTTCAACCACTTCCAAAAATCACAAGTATAAACAAACAATGAACTCTGATATAGTGGCAGACCACTGTATTTCCATTGAATAAAATGTTGAAAATGTGATTTCTTGTTCTGGTGCATTTTGTGCCCAGGTGGTATAGAAGCCCTGTAAAATGAAAAAAAATATTTTGCCATCTGCACCCGCAGGTGAATCTGTGTTGGTGGTGGGCTACGGCGGGCTTGGTCGCTGGTGCGGCCCGTCGTTGACTTGCGGTGTCCTTTCCAAAGCCATCAGTCATCACAACCGTACCATCATGCTTCAGACCACCTGTGCAGTTCAGGCAGGGACCAGTGGGGGTGCTGTCATACGAGCATCCACGGGAGAGCTTCTTGGTAATAAGCCTGCTATAAGAAAACTGAGACGTACCTGTACACTCTTTACTTTAATAGAAGTACAGATACCTGTTTAAAAAGGACTAGTAAAAGTACAAGTAGGGCCGGGCAATTATCCAAAATCAAATTGTGATTTCAATTTAGCCTTTACCGCTCTTGAAAACATGAATTGAAGCAAAACATTTAATATGTCGAACTGCATTGTGTGTTTCCTAGCTCTCAACCTTGTGAAACGTCCTTGAATGCACCATGTTGCTCGTGCTATTTTGGAGAGGAGAGTAGATAGTACAGATTTGGACTGAACTCTGTCCGGAATGATGAAAATCCACGAATGACTGATGTAACTGAAAAATATACTAAATTACAATAATTTGTACTTTTTAAAAAAAAATTATGAAGTGACAAAACAATGATTGAAAATATAGTTTGAGCACGGCTTATCGTTGCAGGCATCGTATCCAGCAACACGAGGGACTTGGCCTCCAAAGTGACCTACCCTCACCTTAACTTCTGCATCCCAGTGAGCATGCTGCACAGACCTCTTCTTCACTTAAGTCGGCTTGGGGACATGAGGATGTTTGACATGCTGGATGTTGCAGAAGAACAAGTGAAAAGAGTGTGGAGGCTACAAGGTACACCAAGCAAATTGTAAATTGTGTCTCTGTGTCATACGAATACTGGAACCGGCCTGTTTGGCACAATTGATTAAAAATAAATTACATTCATCAGCAGAGAGCACTTTGAACACTTCCAAATGATGCAAAACATTCAGATTTATGGGGAATTGCTTTTCAATTCATGCTCATACTGCTATGTTATAAAACAAGAAGTTGCTCGATTAGTGCAACCCATTAGCGCCACCCCTGGTTGTCATTCTTAAGAATGCCCATTGGGCCCCATAGTACATATGGTTGGGGTGAGCCGTGCCTCACAAAACGGAATAATTTCAACTCAAGTGTTATAAGTGCACGTGTGCTGTATTCCTTTAACCTTTTTTTAAAAAAGTATTTCTTTTAAAACATTGCGTGTACAGATCAGGAGATGAAAAATAAAAGCTACTTGTGAACCAGCATATGTTACATTTTGCTCTGTTATCATGGTAACAACATTTTTTTCAATTTAGTCAGGAGATGAAAAATAAAAGCTACTTGTGAACCAGCATATGTTACATTTTGCTCTGTTATCATGGTAACAACATTTTTTTCAATTTAGTTGACAGTCATGTCACCGAAGCTGATAAATAAGTGTTGGGGAACTTGTTTGCTCAACCATATGTTTGGATTTTCCCTGTCGTATCTTTTTCGCCGAGCTGGAAATATGTCAGCATATTAAAGCGCTCAAGTAATAATTGGCTGACAGGTTGCACAGAATGATTGGTCCCATTGGGTAACAGACACTGAGACATCTGCTAGAGAGGATCGCCCGCTCCCAGCACAACACATTTCGAAGTTCTCGCCTACGAAGGATCCGTGCGGCACATAACTCAGGCTTCAAGATTTAACGTCAGCAGACACATTGAATAGGGATGTGACATGAGCGTCAAGTTTCACATCAATGCTTTGCATCCCCCCAGATGTTTGAAAACACAATGATGACAGTTGTGCGTGGACTCATTTATATACCAAAAAAAAAAAAGACTATGACCTATGACTGCTTGGATAAAATATTACTTTGTAATATTTGAAGTAAAAACTTTTAATCAGACCCAAAGCTAAAATGTGATATTGTGAGAAAAGCTTTCATTTTAACAGGATAAATCATACCCTGACAAGAAAATTTGTTGGAATATTATTATATTATATTGGAATAATTTAAATCATTGAGTTGTAAAAAAAAAAAATTACAAGTGTTGCAATGTCTAAAAAAAAGTCATTTTATGAAAATGAAGCTGTAAATTATGAGAAACCTCACAAGGTTGCAATATTATGAGAAAGAAGTCATGATCGGAGGAAATTGGAAAATATTTTTTTCTTTTCACTTTGTCACTCATTGCTACTAGCAGCAGGAAGCGAACACGTAAACCACACAAGATATTCAGACCAAGACTCCAATGTACGGCGGCCAGCTGGGGCCACACACACTCACGTTTATTGAATGCTTATCATTTCCTTTTTTAATAAACACAACAACTGACCCACACGACGATACAATGTACACTTGTCGCCGAAGAAAAGAGGAGCCCTCGGCGGCGACCTCTCTTCTGGTACACAATGTGACTTGACGTTATTTACAAGCTGCGGAGTGACGCACTAGGAATGAGACAGCACTACTCTCACATTGGAGCTGAAGCGCAATGAGATGAGGACGGTAAAGTCAATATCCTCTCTATAGTTGCCACTTAAAAAAAATAAAAACAAGACAAAATGTTTCTAGTCTAATGAAAGCAACAAGAAATGGTCGGCCATTTTAAACTACCGGAAAGCTGCTCAAAATCTGCTAGAAATTAAACGTACGTACAAGAGAATAGAACGAAGATTCACAAATATGAGGGACAAGCTTTTTGACTGCACACCCCACGATTACTTCTAGTGATATGTTCCCCTTTCAACATATACCCTGGGCGTCTCCTCCGTTGTTTGTGTGTTTTTGGAACTTGGAGATGGCGTTGGAAAAAGAGAGGCGGCAAGGACAAACGCTCGACCCTTTACCAGATGTACCCCTCGTCATCCGCCTCTCCCGCCTCGCTCTCTTCTTCCTCGGCCTCCTCTGCGGTCTCCTCGCCGCCTTTCTCTTCCTCGTCCTCCCAGCCCACGCTGCTACCAAAGTCGCCCGAATACGCTGCTTCTTCGTCTACGTATATTGGGGTAAAAAAAAAAAAGAATCAATCAGGATTGTTGTACAGAAGTCCTTTGTTTTGTTTTGAGGGGGTGGGGGGTTAATTTGCGTGCCAATATTTGACATTTGGGTGAGTTTCAGATGCACTATATGGCCACTACATGGCGGCAGCGAACTTCACAACATCCGATCACCATCGGCACACATCTCGGAAACGGATGATGTCCATTGATTGAGAACTTGAAATGACAGAAAACCGTGAGGAATTTATTAATTTTGATGCTGAAAGTTGTGCGTAAAATGGGCAATGAATGCTAAATAAGATTATGTTTGCATGTGCTAGGTTCTTTTTTTATCCTGGACTTAAATTATCCTCGGAAGAGGATAGTTTGAGTGTGTTTTTTTTTTCCCTCTCCCTACCCAGCGTTTTTCCTTTCTGAATTCTGACTGTAATTTCCCCATTGCGGGACAAATAAAGGATATCTTATCTTATCTTAATACCATACAGTATTGAGCATTTGATGCATTCGGCACACCTACGTATTCTCATCAGGCCCAAGAGCCGTTTGAAACATTCTGCCCTTGTAAATAAAATGCTCCGAGAAGGATTCATGTCACAATGGTAATTAGTGTGATTATACGCTGTATTGTCTCCATGTTTTTTTTTGTTTGTAATGTAATTATTCCTTCATTGTATATTCTTTTGTGTTCTGGGAGAAGTGAATCGAAGTCATTCTGTACAGCCCGTACAGTTAATGCTATACAAAAGTTCGAAATGTTGTTAGGTCTTAGTTTGTGTGCGAAAACAAACATTTGGGGAGCGGGGGGATTAAATTGTGGTGATCACGCAACAACGGGGTAGTGGTACATAAAAAGGATTTTTTAAAAATAATTCAGAAGGGACCCTGCCTCTCACGCACAATAGGAAATAGATGCGTAACAAAACAATATGGCATCATATATTTCTTGAAAGAATATAATTTTGTGAACATTATTATCTTCAACCGCAGATTTTATTTTTTTTTATCTTGCATTTGTATGAGATCTTATTAGATTCTGTCAGTAAGTGAGTGAATGTGTATATATATTCTAGCATTACATCTGCAACATTGTCCTTGAGTTCACTTTGAACAAGTGCACACTTTCCTAATGAGAAGTAGTCGAATGGAAGCAGAAGCAGTGGTGAAATAAGGATAGGAATTTGACTTTGTGCTGATTTAAGACTTATTTCCTAAGCCCCAGACGCAGGAACAGTTCTTATCGGGAGAAGGTTCTGTCTGAGCAGCCCTCATTTATCTTGAAAAGACTTTTCTTGCAGTAACAAAACGCGCTTTGGAATGCAAATGACCGCCCGACGCATGAATGTGCTCTTTGCAGCGAGGGGAAAGTCACTTGACATAAAAGATACCTTGTGTTGGCTGGACTGCAGGGAGGGGGTTAATCCAAAAGGATGTGAAGGCAATGGGGGGGGGGGGGGGGTTCAAATGAGTGGATTTTTTGCGGGGTGAGGAACTCACCGCAATCTGGTTTTCCATGAATCCTTGACCCAGCTACTTCGCCGCCGTACTGGTCCACACACCAGCATTCTCCGCTGTCACACTGCAGCTTCCTGTAGAAGCCGTCTTCATCACAGTTTGGGATGAAGCGACCTGGCAAATGTTCACACACACACACACACACACACACACACAAAACATACACACGCGCGCACACACGGGTGAGCAGAGAACAGGCTTGCATCAGGCTTCACTGCACTTGACTCCCAGTATAAGGCATGCAGCATATGTTGCAACCAGTTCCATAACCCATGAATATCAATTTTGTTGACAGAAAATGGTGGTGATGAATATGTAAAATCAGCATGGTGGAGCATATTTGGAAGATGTTTGTTTGTGTGTGTGCGTGTGTGTGTGTGTGTGTGTGTGTGTGTGTGCCTCCCTGCCTTGAAAATTTAACACGCACAAGTGCAGCTCAATATTCGCTACAAAAAGTATTTGGACCATGGATTTTCACCAGATGGAGAAAGTATAACTTATGAAAGCTTGAAAGTTACAGTGTTATACAGCCCAAGCTGCACAAGCCATATTCACTTAGATCATTCAATCATATTTTCGTGTAGCCAGGCCCTTCACTGGTGCGGTGACGCAGCGTAACAACACACACAGGTTAGCCTTTTTAGTTGAAAATAACTTGCGTTAAACTCCTGGATCCCGCACCGTACCCTGGCCAATGGCAGAACAAAACATGTTTGTTCTGTTTGGTCCTATTTTAAATCAATTTGCATTGCTACTGGCATCATCCTAGCTAGCACCAAGCTAGTTCGTCTCTCACGTCTGGCGTCCAAGTTTGCAAACTTCATTACGTTTGTTGCTAGCACGGCATTAGCCCGCCAACAGCGAGGTGTTAGCCAGCCAAATGTTCCCGTTGCTAGGATTCCATTAGGCATAGCCAGCCAACCATGAGGCATTGGCCGGCCAAATATTCCCATAGCTACTGTTATGTGCACTCCCTACGTAGCTACGACAGACATAGCGAGAAGGGATGTGCCATCCAAACATTCCTCTCTGAGGACAATATGCAATGACATGTTCTAGCTCGAATGGATTATTTTCGATTTGGTCCTTGGTTTCCGAAAGCTAACGGCCAATTTCTCAAAAATTGATGCAGCACTTAAGCTTGAGCATACCTCAGCTTGACAGGCAAAGCCTCTCACACTTGGACTGGACATTTCTCACACAGGTTCTCATAAACATTTTTATTGCTGCCATTTTTTATAGGGGGTATTCTAGCACAGTGATGCTGAATCTGCATGACCAAAGAACGATGATATCAATTACATTTTGGAACATAATAACTGTTCATCAATATGTGTGGGATACAAATCAGATGGCGCAAAATAAAAGCGTCTCTGCAGTATTTCAAAGGCGCATCTGAAAGTCAGCCCGGCGCTGCGCCCTCCGTGTCCTTGCACAGTCCTGACTCAGAGCCCAGTCAGCCAGCCAAAATCTGCAGTGCGCACGAGTCCAAATATGCACACACTCATTTACCCACTTAGACACACATTTATACACACACACACACAAACACACACTTTGGCCCGTTTTCCTTGTAGTCTGTCTGTATCAAATTCTAATCCAAAAACCCGATCATGATCAAATCCCCGCCTCCTGTTCGGGATTCAAATCCTGATCCAATTAAGACGACCCCAAAAAGGATTCACAAATTCTTACGAGACTACCTACCAAACTTTCTTTTGCCGCCATCTAAGACTTGGATCCTCTCCAGCTCGGCCAGGCAGGGTGGCTCTGAAGGGGGTAAACATCGTGAAATTTGCATGAAAAATTTGACTTTGATTTCATGCATGTGAGGATCATAAATCAAATTTTGCCCCAGTGTGTGGAAGTGAATTCAGTAAACCTGCTGTGAGCTGTGAGCAGGCACAGTATGGTTTTCAGTACATCGATGGGTTGAAAGCATTTTTGGCAGTCGCTCCAAATGGCGCTTTTTTTCGTAGTTGTTGTTTTTGTTCTTAATCAGCCTTGCGGCAATCTTCCTTTGCGTGTTCTGTCACATTTTTCTCTCAAATGCCGGGAAGTTTGGGACCTAGAATTTGCTCGGCTCATTGTGTACATCGGAGCGCTGAGGGAGAACGAGGCTGTCAACAAGCAGCAGCAGCAATGTTCTCCTTGCCTGGCGGTAGCCATTTCAACCCTCCGGGGAACAGTAGGAAGAGATATCGGGAGGAGATAAATGGCGACAGACACGAGGAAACTACATACTAAAGAGGCGACCCTCATTTCTCTCTTTCTGTCCCGAGGGCGGCCTTGATGTTAGAAAGCAAGGCAGTTGCGGTGACGGATGAACACGTTCCACTCACTCTCTCTCCAGAAGCACAGGCACCACTCGGCCGTGGACACCTTGCCGTCCTTGTAGGAGTCACATGAGTTAAAGAAGGGACGGATGCAGATCTCGTACTTGTCCAGGTTGATGGCGGCCAGCTCGGCCTGATCCAGGTACAGGTCGCCGTTGGTGTCCAGCTTGGAGAACATCCAACCTACCGAGTCCTTACAGCTGGCCACCAGGCTCCTGTCCAACACTGAGCATACGAAGAAAAACACATTTTGTGTGTGTGTGAGTGTGCATTTGTGTGTGTGTGAGAGAGGCAACCAATTGTAAAAAAAAAAAAAACTGTTGAAAAATTAAGATTTTTAGGGCTTTCAATCTTTCTGATTTTCAATTTGGTGGCAATCATGAGCGTAACCTAAAAATATTGCCTTGGTTGCACCTTTGGGAATTTTCTTTTGAAAATTCAGCCCCCAAAACCGGCGTAACTTGATTGACATGTCTATCATGGGTATACCCAATGAAAAAAAAATCTAAAGAAACCCCATCTAAAGACCCAGAAAAATGTATTTATGCATGCAAATACTTTTTTTCCCTACTTTCTTCCCTCCAAATTTTGCTGCCGTCGATTGCAAATTTCTCCATTGTGAGACAAATAAAGGTTTTAATGAAAAACAAATGGAGTTTAGCTCACTCAAGTTCTGTCAAGTGGATAAATTGTTACCATGCCTACAAATAATAACAGCGGGGGGGGGGGGGGGGGGAGAAACTATTTTAATAGTGTCTTAGCAATGCATGCCCAGACCCAAAACAACAGTAACAGGAGTATTCGTAGTAGAAGTAATTTCTCCAACCTGATGCAGCGTTGGCTGCGATGTTTTTGGTCCCGGGCTTGCTATTATTGTTCTGCTTGGCATTATTCTGAAGGAGCTGAAACCAGTCCCGAAGACGCTCACCAAGATCAGCCAAATCTTGCCCGGTACAACTCTCTGCGGGGAGATCCATCTTTGGAACAACTTTTCACGCTCATGTTTACATTGAACACACATGCGCATCTTACCGCGTTTACCCTCCTGCTTGGCGGCGGGAGCGGGCGTCGAACACGGACAGAGGCCCGAGCACTTAGGGGTCAGCTCTTTCCCCGTGAGACACGCCTGCTGCTCCAGCTTGCACTGGGACACAAACACACATTTACACGCGCGCGCAGTTGCAATAAGGACACGTGAAGGTGAAGTCAAATGAGTTATTGCAGGGACACGGATCAAATATTCATGAGGGAGATCCACTGTATGCCTTCGTTCCTGTGCGAGACTTGCACAAGGTCAGCAGTGGCGATGTAAAAGACAAAGTATAAATCAATACCAAAAACCCATCCCCCCTCTAGCCCATATTGGTCCTTCTAATTCTATACTGTTAGTCCCCCTACCTTGACAATGTCCCCACAGTGTCATGAGGACATTGTATACCAACAGTGTCTTTTAGACATTTTAGGACTACAACGGGGATGTCAGTCTCATTTTTTGCGCGGGCCGTATTGTAGTTATAGTTCCCTCCGAGGGCCGTTATGACTCGTTGCTGTCAGGCAGAATTCTCGCAACGTCAGTACTTTTCAGGAAATAAAAATGCCATCTTGGTTGAGCTACCAAATACCACAACACGCGGAAATGAAGCTGCATAGTTTTGCCTTTGTGGCTGATTGGTTCCTTCTGCACCACACCGTTATAGTGATTCATTTTGTTTTTTTACAGAAACTTATAAATCCAAAACTGGACTTTTTGGCTTGGACAGTACAGATATCGGGCAGCCTGGTAGTTAAGTGGTTAGCACGTCAGCTTCACAGTGCAGAGGTACCGGGTTCAATTCCAGCTCTGGCCTCCCTGTGTGGAGTTTGCATGTTCTCCCCGGGCCTGCGTGTGTTTTCTCCGGGTGCTCCGGTTTCCTCCCACATTCCAAAAACATGCATGACAGGCTGATTGGACACTCTAAAATTGTCCCTCGGTGTGAGTGTGGATGTGGATGGTTGTTTGTTTCTGTGTGCCCTGCGATTGGCTGGCAACCGATTCAGGCTGTCCCCCGCCTACTGCCCGAAGACAGCTGGGATAGGCTCGAGCACCCCCCCCCCCGCGATCCTCGTGAGGATCAAGCGGTTCGGAAGATGAATGAATGAATGAGTACAGATATCGGGGAAAAATGCAGTGTCATTTTGGTGAAATTATGTTCTGCTGTTAAAATGTTTATTTCGTCCAAATTTTGGTGGCTGCGGTGTAAAAGTGATACATAGAAATGATGAATGATGAATCATTTGCTCTATTTTGGTTACTTTCTTGATCTGCATGATGGGCAAAATATTAGAAAAAGCATTCCAAACTTCACCACCCCGAAAACCTATTGTCTCATTCTTTATTACCTGTAAAGCTTTTTAAATGCAGATATACAGTATATATATATATTTTAAAAATAGCTTATATTAACATACCTAATGAAGAGTCCAGTGAAAATAACATGGCCACACTATTTTTTTTGCCAATTCATTGTGTATAAGATGCATTAAAAATGATTACATAGAATCTTGTTTGGATGAATCCAAAAAAGAAAACAGTATTTAGAATTCACTACATCATGACTGACCTGGAAATCACCAATCAATGTCACGATTGTGTGTGTGAGTGTGTTTGTGTGTGTGTGTGTGTGTGTGTGTGTGTGTGTGTGTGTGTGTGTGTGTGTGTGTGTGGTGGAGGGTGTCACGTGTCAGGGTACCCTTGAGGCGTAGTTGTGTCCGTCAGATCCACACACAGGACCGGTAGAGGAGATTGGACATGGTTGACAATTGCCATCAGAAGACCTGAGAGCAGGCTGCTTGAGTCTGCGAGATAAAAAGCAACACTCATAACTCACTTTCAGCTTTGCTGTTACTGTGTAGCCTCCTTTGGATTTTCAGACTGTGTATTTTCTTCAAATACTCATGATGTTGTACACAACACACAACCACACATACCTGTGCTCAAGCTTCTTGCGGTTGATGCACACAGCTCTCTGGTAGCCCTGGGCGATACAAACCTTGTGCCTGCTGCACTTAACCTTTTGACAAGGGTCCTTGGTGGTGTCCACGTCTATGAAAACAATAAGATGTTGTTCTTGGTGTTTCTGCTTCACTCTCGTTGTCCTTTATGCGACAAATATATCATTCCATGGACAAAGGTGCTAGGATGTACTGTACATATTAATCAGGGGTTGATGAGGGTTTGGGGAGGAGAGGGTTTCCGCTCGAGCATGACTGTGCCCCACTCCATAAAGCAAGGCCTATCGAAGGGCAGAGGAGGTGTTTATATAGAACAGCAACAGAGCAAAAGCATGTACGGTCAATCATTGTATTCCGTTTTTATTTTGGTTTAACTTTACATCCCAACGGCACTGGAATTGGGTTTGTACATTATACATGAGAAGATGGCCATGGACATGCAAGTACTCAGTAAGCGGCATCATTTTTTGCAGATGATAAAGAATTTAAGCCTGTGAATATTATTATATTCACGTTATATCTACATTTTGCTGCACCGTTGAGCAAATATCCATTGCCTAAAGGTGATAACACCGCGCCGTTGATGCTATTTGTTAGCCCATGTACAGTGATTTGCATTGTGTGTTAGCATTAAGCTAGCTGAATTTCCTTTGGCAAAGGTATGTGGTTGTTTTAAATACACATGTAGCTCTTTGTTACATGTACGGTTTTCCAGTAAGCATCTATTACAAATAGCAGTAAAGAGCTTGAAAACGCTTCTGCTGTCTGCTAAATTGTTGCCTGATGTGAACTTCACTGCCATCATGGCAAGTGACAAAAACAAACAAACCCCAGTCTGCCTAGTGATGGCTTGTATTTCAAATAATTTGTCACCAAGGGACAATTTAGAGTGTTTGCATGTTTTTGGAATGTGGGAGGCAACCGGAGTACCCGGAGAAATCCCATGCAGGCAAGGTCCACACAGGAAAGCGTGGAGCTGGAATTGAACCCTGCCCCTCTGCACTGTGAGGCAGACGTGCTCACTCGTCGACACCGTGCCGCCAAAATGAAAACATTAGTAAATAAATCTGTCTTCGGTTGCCAACTGCTGTGCCGGGCGTACACAAGCAGCATAAGGTATATCTGCCTGAGCCTCGTGTTAACTTAACAGGCTTCCACAGATTAAAGCAGCGGCGGCCGATGATGATGTTTCCATAGCAACAGGCTCTCTCTCGGCGGTCCTGGGACTCATTTCTGGGTTGACTGTGATTTGTGGCTCAATCTGGTTTGTTTGTGAGAACTCTCGCTCGCTCGCTGTGTAATCATGTCAGCGTGGCCGTCTTCCATCTTATGTCTTCATTTCATGATGACGCGCTCATCGATGAGTCCCGTGCCATCCCACCTATCCTCCACGTTTTTGCTATGCTATTAAACTAGCTCGCCAATAGGCAGAAAACCTCCCTTAATAATTGGGTGCTTTAGTGCAACCCAATGCAGATTCAAATGAGTTTTATCCATGCGGATTGAGGATAAGAAATTCGAGCATCGGCCGCGTCCCCGTCACGGACCTTCTTATCATCAGTGCACACTTGAACATGATCACTGTTAATGAGGAGGTAAAGCCAAATTGCCTGCACTTGAACGGATGTGAACGCAATTGTCACACACGCTCAGTCACTTATTCCGATGAAAGTTCCTGGTTACCTAGGTAACTGCCCTTATTCTACCTGACATTTTTAAATGTCATCTGCAGCATCCTTCCGTCGTCTGTGATCTTCCCATCTCCAGATATGTGTCTCGGTGTATAATGATGCGACTTAAAAATGTGAAAAGGAGTGGGCAGACATACAGTACTGGTTGAAAAAATTTAAACATTCATTTAGTTTAGTAGTTAACCCTCCGGGACAGCGGTTACTCCAGTGGACAGGTTATGATGTGACCACCAAATGCCCATATCAAAAATAAATTTGATTGTTTCTTATGTAATATTTAAATTTCTCCAGATGGTGAATTTGGGCTGTATTCCTTCCCAACATTACACATACATACACAAACACACAATAATAATAATGACAATACGATCATGAAACATTTAAATCTGTCTGTTGTGGAATTAACCACCGAAATAAACTGACAACATTGTAAATGTATTGAACCGTAATAGTTGTTCACTGAGCTCACACGTGTCGTCTTTAAAAGTAAATTGAGGACAAAGGTTGATCCAAACATAAAAGTGAAGGAAAAAAAAAACTTTAGAAAATGCGTTAACGAAAAAGGAAAATGAACTGAAACTACATGCTACATATATAAATTATAAAACTAACTATAGTTATAGTGAAAATGTCCTTTGTTTCCATCTTGGCCAATTCATCTCATACATGAGCTTTTGGCTTCATTTCAAATAGATATTTTTTTTTATTTTGCTACTGTTCTACATTCTTACAGAAGGACTACTGGTGTAAAAGTTCGTATGTGCATGCCTGCGCTTGTGACTGTGACTATGCCTGTGCGTGATTGTTCTTACAAGTCCAAATTACTGCTCTCCCGCAGCGATGAGCAGAGCGATGCAGTTCAATCAGAGCAGAGAGCCATTGGCCGCATTGATCAATTGACTAGAGAAAGCCAGTGCAAATTAGCCTGACCTCTCACTCACTCACTCAGTGCGCAGGTCACCCCGAGCGGAGACAGCCACTGCGGTGCCTGATTCAAATTCTCAACTCTCTCTCTGTGTGTATGTGTGTGTGTGTGAGTTGTTGACAAAAAGTTTTACACATCCGTCTTCTGTGAGGTCAAAAATACCCGGTGAAGGAAAAAAATTAGGACTGCTGGCTCTTGCAAGGTCATTGTGCTGTTTTTGTGATAACTTGGGTGATTTTCTCATTTTTGTTTTCCTCCATTGGAAAGCGTTGGCTGCCTGTGTGTTTCTGGATCGATTGTTAAAGGGGAAGTCAACGGCAAAATTATCTTCCCCTTTACGATCCTTTTAAAAGAAACCTTTATAAATATTGGCCATTTTTATTTCGCTGATCATTTATACCAACTATTATTGTTTGAAGAAAAAACAGTACATAAGCCTAGATTGAGGCTACATTTCTTCGGCAAGCCTCCTCCAACTACATGTCATGTGATTGGAGTGAGCAAAAGCATGGCTACCGCGAATGCATGTTCCGCTACTTAAGAACAGTTATTAGGTCGAAATAATTAGAGGATCGCAAGTAGCAGCTAGCATTACAGAATGCCATTTTTAATTACGGTCCCTGACCATTCAAGTTACTGTATATCAATAATAGTACCGCTACTGTAGCAGCAGTAGTACAGTCCTCTGAAATTAATGACACATGGACGGATGGATTAAACCAGTCGTCGCTTGTCGCATGTCTTTATTATTACGCTTGAATTCATCTGATAGACTGTTTCCGAGCCGCTATGCTGCTGATTTGTTAGCAACAGAGCTCAAATGGCTCTCCACAGTTAACCACCAGCCTCCTCTTTGATTTCAAATTCTCTGATGGACTTAATGTTTTTGTGGGCAATTTTCATCTCACCAAAGCCTGCGACAGTTGTCGATGACAGTGGCTTCCATTAAATTAAGTCTTAATCGCTGTCTCCCGTGTGTCGCATATATTCCCCTCCGTGCTTTTTACTTGTCTGTCCGGCCCTCAACTGCAAGGCATAATTAGTCCTTCATTAGGCCTTCATACACCGCGCTAATGGACTCATTCATACGACTTCATTTAAGCTGCAAATCAAGCGGCGAGGACATGACTCTGGCTTGTCACAGGCTCAGTTCACGCTGAGAAGTGAGGCGAGGATGTTCTAGAAACCGAGTCTTTCCGCATTTGCGGATTCAAAAAGAAAAAAACAAACAAACAAAAGAAGAAAAAGAAATAAGAAATAGACAAAAAGCGGCAATGGATTGAAGCAGAGGCAATGTTGAGCATCTCCTTGGGGAGGCGCATCTCCGGCACATCAAACAGAATATATCAATCACCCAACCTCTTTTTTTTCTGCTGTGAGAGGAAAGAGCGGGTGACCCGCACATGCACACACTCCAGGCTGTGGATTACAATCCACAAATGACGTGTGCATATCCGGTTCAACAGAGGGTCATGGATTCTGCCAGACCATATTCAATGTTGATCGACCTATTCAGATTCATGTCGTAAGAGTACGTCATGTCACATTTGGATGAAACATCTGTGCGATGCAATAGCTGTCATGGCATAATGTCAATTAGGTGCCTCAGCCGCTCACAGCACGGCCGTTCGCCGGAAGAAACAAGCTCGAACAGTCGTCTGGTACGTGTAGTTCTTTAATTGTGTGTTCCCGAGAAGTGACGTCATCTGGCGGGAGCCAATACGAAAGCACCCAGGCAACAAACTAAAGAAAGCTTTCTGAGTTTTTGCGACACAATGCATACCGTTTTTAAAAATCTTGCACACAACAAATATGCAATAAAAAAAAAACTACAAATAATACTAAAGTAATAAAAACTAAAACGAAGTATTTTGGGGGAAAAAACAAAACAAATCCAATAAAAACTTGCTCTGAAAACCGAATAACAAAAAAAATAAAATAATAATAATAAAATAAAATTGAAATAAATAACATCGGCAATAAAAATTGCAGCAGTATTACAACCCTAGCCACAACTGAGACCTGCTTTCTGCTGGTCTAAATTTTAGTCACCAAACTATCAAGTGCGCCGGTGGCATGTAAAAGAAAACACTGTCGGCATGCCAGAACCCCCAGCAAGAGTCTGCCAAATAAACCAAACATGGTAAACTAGGCTTGTACTCGCACACGAATAATGTGCGCTGTCGACAAAAACAGAGCCCTCTGAGTCTACGGTTACAAGTCCACTTTTGGAATTGAACAACTAAAATCAATGAGGTTTTCCCAATTCCATATTCGAATTTACCGAGCTGCCCCGGTCTACATGCATGTGAAACAATGTTAATTCTGTTGTGGCTTAACATTCCATTTCTGTTAGTTTCTATATTACAATTATAGAATTGTAAGAGAAAACTCACTGTCACTGGAGCCTTGATTCTCATCCCAGTTGCGCACATAATCATCCTGCACAAAGACAGAAAAGAATCAAGTGAGATGCTGAAGAACCGCAGATAATGAATGCAGTTTTTTAAGTAAGAAGTGCCATTTGCACCGCACGCTGATTATCATGTGCACATTTTGTCTTGACAACATGATGATGAGCACAGCGAGACGCATACGTGAAATGAGTGTGCATCTGTATGGAAATGAGTCTGACTAATGTCTTGCTGTTTACCTGCACGCTTAGACATATGGCGCCGAGGGCCGATGGCTTTTCAAGTGCTCTGTAGTGCTTGGAATTTGAATATGATGTCGAAGCCATGCACATATAAAGACAATCAACACGTCGTAGAGAGTTTATGTTAACACTTAGAAGAACTGACCTCCACTTCCTGATGAAATGACGGCAAAAGGAGAGAAAAACAGTGGAAATTAGTGGAAAGTAGTGCATTTTGCATACTGACTCTATCAAGCTAAAAAGAGGATGCGTTTGCTTCAGAAATCAGTCGATATAATAATCATACAACACAATTCTCCATATTTTCTGGCTATATTCCCAAATAAATTCTGTCTTTACCATAACACTCACTGAAAATTTAAAGTAGGCATGTAGGTTAGAGGAAAAAAAAAAGATGTTTATACTGTAGATATATTTTTTAATACAGTGGTACCGCTACTTACGAAAATTAATTGGTTCTGGAAGAAATTTCTTCACTAGAAAATGTAAGTATAGATGCGTTTTCCATGTAAATACCCTAATTTGTTCCAATTTAGACAAAAATGTTTCCTGAAGCATCCAAATATGTCACAAATACATGTTACAATGAGATCATTGCATAATAAATGAGAGTTGTGCATAATGTACAAAACAAATAATCGAGTAAAGAATAAAAACGATGGACATTTATAAACCAAACCATGTCCTCCCTCAGAAATGTTTTTTGCCCGGCGTTTTGTAAAGAACTGATCCAGGGATGTTTGTTTTTGTCGGCTTTTAACAATCCTTCGAAAATGTCCACGTCAAACATCAGCATAGCGAGCGATCACTTTTTCTGGGTGATTCACATTTACGTAAAACTATCGGAACACCTCAAGGCCCGGGGGGCGAACGACGAGGGCACTGCATAGACACATATCTGTCTATCTACACGCATAGACACATATTCTAGAGGCCCCTCTTAGTCAATGGGATGCCCCAAGGTTTGGTTAATTATTTTGACAGCAGACAGGGTTGAAGACTGGATTTGGGCGGGCTTAATAGCTGAAGACGACAGCCATTTTTTTGTGTATTAAATTTACTGTAAGATTCTTACGCAGCATTGCTAACAGTTGGATGCCTTTGCGGGTTACACTGCTTTTTTAAGACACAGGATTTGGGTTCAAATCCTGGTCAGGGCACTTGGACATTTCACCCAATTTTTGTTACTTTTGATCCAGTAGTTTTAAGGGTGCACTATGTTGTTATTCGTGTTTTGCTCAATTTGACAAACTGGGAATGGCAATTTGGCCCCTTTCCGTGGTAAGTGTATGCGTCAAAATTGAGTTTTTGTAAAGTTCGCTGCCACCCTTTATTGCTTGCATCGCAAACATTTGCTCAGTAAAAAACTGGCAGAGAAATGATTCATATATCAAAAATGTTGTTGTCACTCATGAGTTAACCCAATAATGATAATGTAACTTTGGCAGGATAAAATGTGTACCATCGAAAAACACTCACCTCATGGCTAATCTCATTATTGTGAACGAGAACAAATATCTCAGTAGTCCTTGACAAGCAGCCATGATACAAATTTCCTTTTTGAGCCTATTCATGAGATATTTACCATGGCTCAGTGAGACTTCATCACGGCTTTAAACATTTGCCGCACTGCAAAAAGGTGCCAAACGCCTCTGAGCCGTTCTTCTTTGACCTGCGCGGTGTGATATATGCAAGTAAATATTTTCATCACTGTCAAAACCCTCCACTCGAGTATCAAAACATTTCCCGCCTGCGCACCTCCTCCATCGTAGTTGACAACACACTCCCTTGCCAGAAAGCCAACATGTGCCTGCGGAATGAACTCGATACTCCGTTTGGGTGGTGAGCAACTGTCTGGCTTTTGTAGTTTGTAGTTTACAACCTGACCATTAATCCCGTGTTTACCGCATCTCCTCGATTGATGACTCAGGACATGAATTATTCAGTAATCCCTATTTGTGCCGCTGCCAGGACCAGTGAGGAAAATGTCCCGCTGCACTGACACGACTGGAAATCAATGACTTGAAAAGGTGCATGAGTGTGCGCAAAAGGAGGAAACACACACACACACACGTACACGCACACCCCTTTGAGAGTACAATGTAAGTGAGCATGTTGATATGCCGGGCTATGTCACACTGCTGTCTCATGGCTCTGGCTTGCTGTGGCAATTTGTTTCTTTTCCGGCAGAAATAAATACATGGGGCTCTATTTTCATAACCGGTATAAATCCGGCGTGGCAAGCAGCATAAATCTGCATGGGTAATTTTGCAGATGTTCGCAAGACTATAGATATATATTTTTAAAACGGTGGTTTGCGCCGTTGAGGGTGTGAACACAGTTGACACACTTACATCTCACGTGGCGACTTCTCTCTGTGCATAAGGATGCTTTGATCCCTTCGTGACCGCAGCATTTTCACTGCTCACTCAGTACAGTAGTGGTTTAAAAGCTATAATTATGATGGCAATACTAATGTGTCATTAATTTGTTTTCCCACTTATTCTGAGGTTTTGATGTTGCCATATTTTTGAATTAAATTACATCCATGCTCTTGAATCTGTCTGCGTGTGCCCCATTCGAATTCATCATAATCACATTAGAATACTTACATCAAAGTTTAGGCGCGTTCTGATCAGACACTTTAGATCAGGTGTCACCAACATTTTTGAGGGTGAGAGCAACTTCATGTGTACCGATTGTGTGAAGGGCTACCAAATTGATACACGTCTGAAATAACATATTTGTCCAAAATACCTTCAATAATATGAGGATGTGTTATTTTTAATACTTGATGATTTAAATTGTCAGACTTTGATCGTGTTTCGAAATGTCTCACAGTACTGCCAATGTTTGCATTTTTAAATCATAATTTCTACTAGCAAATCACAATCTCCAGGCAGTGGCGGGCTACTCAAGTGGTCTTCACGGGCTACCTGGTGCCCGCGGGCACCATGTTGGTGACCACTGCTTTAGATCAACTTTTTGCCACCGAATTGCTATTCCGACAGGCATATCTTTACGGACACGCGGGCCTGTTGGGGGGAGGCAGGAGTGTCTGAGCGGGAGCTGTGGTTGACAGCAGCTTCGGTGTGTGCGTGCTCCGAGTGTTTTGTCTATTACTGCTGTGTGTTGTGAAGTTCACTGCCAACATACAGAGCTCATATCTTGATTTTTTTTCATTCAAATCAAACCAAAATAAAAAGGACAATTTTAGAATGATGTATCTTAAGGCACCCCTGTAGATGGGAAAAAGCTTTCAACACAAGCTTGGTTGAAACTGAAAAGCAGGACTATGTGATCACATGTAGCGATCTGTCCTGCTAAATTTTCACGACAACACTGTATGATTTCAGTCGTCTCAAATTTGAGCTGCGACCTTTATCCAGCAGTGTCCGACGTCTCGAGAAATCATCTCACACAGCGAGTCTGCCTCAGGATTGGATCAATAGGAAGACAACGTGAAACACAGCCTCAGTCTTAAATCCAGGAGGCAGACTTGCTGTGGTCATGTAATCTGGCTAAAGCTAATGCTAATGCTAATTGTCTATGCAAACTAAACACGTGTCACCTCCGGCAACACAAACATCTGAAGGTGAACCTGACCACACTTTCCAGCACACCAGTATGGCAATTGATAGATTCTGACTCCCTGTTGCCATGACAGCGCTATGTGGTGGCCGCCCACCGTCTTTTCCATTAGTCTGAAATTCACTCTCGTCATTCCTTGTATGCTTCATGGTTTGTTCACAGTGTGAGCATTTCACAATTTTAAACAGTCCCCCAGTGTCTTAACATAATACCCTAAGGATCAAGAATCACAGTACAGTGCAACTGTGAGCTGGGGTGGAGCAGAGGTTTAGACATGACTGAGGTTTTGCAGGCTGCCTCCTGTCATCCTATTGCCAAGCGTATGCAGAACAGCGTTATGGCTCTCGCCGGCGAAAGCATATATTGAATAGCGGGCTGGATTTTTTTGAGCTGTGGCTGGCAGCGAGCAAAACCTGTTTCTGCATGTTTAAGACCGTGGAGGCTGGACGCTTGGAAATGGTTCTGAATCTTCACCCGTGCTAGGTGATCATGTCATTGGCGGAGGAACTCGATATGGGGGTGGGTTCTATGTAAATTAGCCTCATTGTTATGTAACAGTGGGCAGGAAATGCAGAAGAGCTCACACACACACACACACACACACGGAAATAGGTAGAAAAGATTTTACTTTGTGTTTAATGTTCCTGTAAATCGAAGACAATGTTCTTAATCTTACGCAGCACAGAGAAACGTATTAACAACCCCGTCGTGACTACAAGGCGCTCTAAAGCAGCCATGCCTGTGAGAAGCCCTTGTCAGCACGCTGGCTGTCACATTGGAGTTTTTATATATATGTTTCCTTCTCATTCTTCTACTCTTTCTCTGTGATGTTCACAGGCTCACAGCTAACAATGAGGTGCCCTAAAATGGCCATGACAGTTAGATAAAAATATATATAAACCCCTTCCCGTTATCCCACCTTGCTCTGCTTGGAAGCATGCAGCAAGCACGTGGCAACGCAAAGAGACTATCTTCAAAGGGAAGCTATATTTTCAAGTTTTAGACAATTGTGGCGGATAACTGCTGCTGTAAATTCTCATGTGGTCGGGAGGAGGCGACTCATGCCGGACTCTCGATTGCGTTTTGCGGTGCCGTTTTAGCCGTGCCCCAAAAATCAGGAAAACTGAAATGGTGAAAAACAGTTTCATGCTAGAAATATCTCCACAAACTAAATACTATATAATTTTCAGTCTTTGCACGTGATTTCAGCAAGGATCTTCAAACATATAAAATGTTCATACCTCTGAATTCAGATTGCAGGGACCGTATTTTTCGAACCATTCGACGCACCATATGAGGCGCAATGTCAATGAACGGATATATTTGAATACATTTCCATACATAAGGCATAAAAGTTTATCAGGTGTATTATCATTGTGAAGCATATATGTTAAATAGTTTATTCTAATTGTACCGTATGTTTATTTGACTGATTTAGGCTACAATGCTAGGCTCAGACCGAACTTGAAATCGGGTAGCGCTGTGTGTCTCGCTTGCTTTTGTTCGCCGTGTAGTTACTTGGGGGTTGCTTTGAGCGGAGAAGAGAAAAAGATCCTCAGACAGATGAAGAAAACATCCCCAAAAACAAACATTGCGAGTGAATCTGGTGACCGGTAGTTGTGTTATTACTTTGGCTAATGCTAAATGCTATTTTGGTCGACAGTTCAACAAATATAAACAAGTCAATGCACTCACCATTATCCAACCTATTTTGCTTGGTTCCTGAAGCTATTGGAAGTGGATCATGCCAACATCTTAGACGCAGAAGTAGGGAGCTGATCTAGTTCCAGTATGACGCAAACATTGACACATGCTAGCGATGAGATGCGGAGGAGAATGAGGACCCGTACGTAATGTAAAGGAATTTGAATTGAAGACAATCAACTGAAAAGCAGACATCCATCAATACATAATGCGCAGCAACTATTTGTGTACAAAGAATAAAAAGTCGATTTTTCAAAATGTCCCCTTCAACAGAATTGATTCAGACAAGTGTGAACGCACCCGAAAATACAACTTACAAACCCACATTGTGATTAAAGACACCATGAGGTAGGAGAAAACTGACATTTCCAGGAGAGAAACGTTGCGATTTCCCTTCTTCCTGTTAAACAGAGCATGGAAGTTCTCTCTTTGCAACCCAACATGGCCGTCTGATTGACAGCTCCCATCCTCCTTATAAATAAGCCGCAGAGCCTGCTGTCCCCTTATAGAATCCAGCGTAAGTCGAGAGTAACTGTGTCAAAAGAGAGAGCTTCCGACACTTGCTGGGTGGATGGCAATAAAAGGGTTTGAAAGAATGCATCTGTACGCGCGTCTGACAGGATGCGCCGGTGACTGACAGGTGCTTCTCGGCAAATGCGGTGCTGTCGGACGCGCTCAGCGTCGAATCTCCTCGGGTGGGCGTCGACACATCGACAGCACCGCGCCGCACCGCTGCCTCGTCAACAAAAGGATGCCGTTATAACACTGTGACTCGGATAAAGATTTGGGTTCTGACCTTTTTCCTCATAATCACAAACACAGAGCAACAATACACGCTGGAATGGAATTCAATACAGAGTAACCACCGCCCAATTTTGCTGCTGTAGACTGCAGATTTCCCCAATGTGGGACAAATGAAGGTTTTCTTATCTTATCTTAGAGTTGAATCCTGAAATTGCTCATTATGCATGTTTCATTATCCTTATAGCGTATGCAGTTTTTGGACTATTTTTCATCAACAGGAATGCGACTTCGTTCCTGCCATATTTCCCCGTCCTTTCTTTAAATGAATGAACATCTCAGTTCCCAAAAATCTGATTTTTTTTTCTGGCTATTCCTTGATGGGTCAGGGTTAATGTGTGTGGCAGCACAGCCCAGCACAGTGAGCATAGAAATGAATGTTTTAAAAATGCATTTTCGGTATTTTACAATGTACAAAGTAGATAAGGAAGCACAGACATCATTTCTTTCTCGGGATTTAACTGACAGTTAACTGACGCTGGTTTATTTTTGTGTATTTATTCCCCAGTAATGATAAACAGGGGTGCCTTGAGATCAAAACTTGACAAAATCCAGCCACATCACTTTCCATGCAATAGTAAAACGATATCAGTTGGTGGCAGTTATATACAAGTACAGTATATACCGATAAGCTAAATTGCCAATCACGGCTAGACCCTACAGAAGAAGAACCAAGATGGACAATGTATACGCTACAGGCAGGCGTGTTTTGTACTGTCTGACGATTAAGTAAAGAGCAAATGTTCTTCATGTTGATTTTTATATGCTATGATGCTGTTACGTTCAAGTTTATCTTTTGAAAAAAATAAATACAAAAATGTGGGTGTTATTTCCATGTATCATCATTCTAGGATGGGCGGCCCGGTAGCCAAGTGGTTAGCACGTCGGCTTCACAGTGCAGAGGTACCGGGTTCGATTCCAGCTGCGGCCTCCCTGTGTGGAGTTTGCATGTTCTCCCCGGGCCTGCGTGGGTTTTCTCCGGGTGCTCCGGTTTCCTCCCACATTCCAAAAACATGCATGGCAGGCTGATTGAACACTCAAAATTGTCCCTAGGTGTGAGTGTAAGTGCGAATGGTTGTTTGTGTCTGTGTGCCCTGCGATTGGCTGGCAACCGATTCAGGGTGTCCCCCGCCTACTGCCCGAAGACAGCTGGGATAGGCTCCAGCACCCCCCGCGACCCTAGTGAGGATCAAGCGGCTCGGAAGATGAATGAATGAATCATTCTAGGGTTTTTTTTTGGTTGGTTTGTTTAAATGTTTCTGCTCATTGTATGTTTTTAGAAACTCTTCCTCCTAAACTCTCGCTTTTGAAACCCCAAAATGTAACAGCGCCTAAGCCATCAAATATAATCGTCCTACAGAATTTCTACCGCAGACTTTTAGACAGTGAGGGTCTGAATTGTCACCTGTACTGCAGAATGAGGCTGCACACAGTAAGCGGTCTGTCCAAACAACCCCCTGCCCCCCTTCCCCGAACATCCTTGGAGGGCTCATCAAGGATGGACTACATTGCCCTCCACCTTCTGCTGCTCACAAGCCCTTCTCATCCTCTGCCACCTCACAACAAGAAAAAACAAAAAAGACCCCACAAAAAAAAAAAACATTTTTCCTTTTCATCATTTTTTTGTTCCTCTTTCCATACATCAACGTTTGAGATATTTGTCGCTATTTCTTAGTTTATTAAAGCCGATCGCAAGGAAGCACCGTTCTGACTTAAACTAGGTCAGATAGCGCCGTCCTAAAGCAATCTGATGAAATGCAGTGAAACATCATACATCGCCTTCACTTCCACCCTCCTTGAGGATCACACTCTTGCCACCGGCGTCACTTTCTAGATCGCACGAGACACCTGAGATGAAACAACACCGCTATATAACATGCTATATTGTTATTCTCCTCACAAGGCATGAGAAGTGGGTCTGCTCAGGACATGGATGTCGAACGACTGACTCCAGGGGACAGATTTGCTTCTCTTAGCCCAGAGGGAAGCTTCAAAATGGATGCGCACGTGTTACATGCAGGAGCTCATACTTTGTTCTTTTTTTTGGGGGTGCTGGAAACCACAATGAGATTGATGAACAAAGCTGTGATGTAAAATTACAAAAAAAAAAGTGCCTGCCCAGAAATGACTCAAAAGTGATATATGGGATCATTTTTACCGTTTCGGGTCAGTGAAAAGTTTGACTTTTTTGAAAAGCCTGCTGGGTTTGGTATTGATTTTCTGTCTTTATTTGTCATACATTGTATCTGCGGGAGTGTATTTCATCTCTGGCAACAACAATTTTCAATCACAGCTTTGTTCTCATGTGAACTTAAAACAATTGATGTAGTGCACACTCGCCTTTGTTGTTCACTTCAAACGCCGGTATGTGCAACGTTTGCACTGATGTGTTCAACAAAATCAATCGGCAAAACAGAAATTATATAAATGCAACACTCTGGAGCTTAACAGATATGGCTTTTGTATTACAAATGATCCAATCAAAGGACATTTCGAGGAAAGAGCAGTAATGCAGTATTTTATGCGGCACAATGCATTAAAAAATGTGACGCAATGGACTAATTGAGCTATGGTGATGAAGTGGACTAACAATAAGTTAGTTTGTACATTTTTTGGGGTCTTTTTTCTTCCCCCGCAAAAAAAAATTAAAATGTCAAGGTAAAATGAAGAGCAATTGCAGACACAAAGCAACACTTGATCTTCACAGAAGACTGCTTCATTCCGAACACAACCACTGTACTGTACGTCCCCCACTTATACAAGGGTGTGCGCATTTGTGCAACCGCAGTATCTCAGTTGTTTACTTTTACTATGCCTCTCCCAAATAGTGTTAAATTGTGTTATTACATTCAAGGTGTATTCGTAAAATTGGCTTATTTGCGTTTACCGGTACACTAGACCGGTTACTTATGGAATATTTTTCTCTACGATAAGTGGCCTGTTTGCAGCATATTGCAGTGTTCAGGTGTGGTAGAAGTAGAAGCGGGTGACTGGGAACTATCATGCATGAGAAGTACTCAACAGGCAGAGCTTTCTAGCACCTGTGAGGTAGGGCCGAGAACAAAAATACTGCTTCGAAATATTTTTCTTTTTTTTTTTTTGCGTCTCTTCTCTTTGGAGGCTGCGGCAGCGAAATGAATTTGTTATTGTTTCCTGTCGGTTATTGATTTGCAAATTCACGCCCTGTTCTTCTGCACTACACGCTTCCTTCAGAAGTGGACTAACACTGCAGCGTGGAGACAAGCATTTATTCTCCCCTACCGCTTCAATTACAGCCTGCGTAGGGTTTTGGTGGGAAGCCAGAAACATCTCACAACACAGCGGCAATCGCCCCCACCCCCAAAAATATCCTCGTCTCTTGAGATGGATGAAGGTGCCCGTTTCATCAACACACCGCTGGACTTTCTGCAGTCTCATGCCTAATCTGGGTTCCGATAAGGAGCAAGCTGCATGACGAGCTAGACTAATGGCTTTTTGATGAGCTCTTATCGTCATTCGCATCTGCATCAGCACAGTGGAGAGTTTTACGCATAAACTGTCGAGTCGCAAAGCTACCGTCGGGCGTTTGTAGAATGACTCACCGCTGATGCTGAGTGTCTGTGCCTTAAGAGACATTTTGTGACCCCGACTTAAGGTGTTTTTTTTTGGACTTTCGATCACAAACTTTTCAGAGCTGAGTGACGGCAGTGAACTCATATGAACTCACTTCACGACAAGCAGCAGTTTGGCGCAGCCAGCAAGCCCCCCCACCCCCCCAAAAAAGCTTCAAGCTGTTTAATGTCACCGCCAATTTAGGTCACTGTCAAAAAAAACATCAGACAAAGCAAATTTACATGTTGTGTCCTTCAAACAACCGCCTAACTTTACCTTAAAGTCCAATAACTTAATGCTATCATGGGAAACGTCATCGACGGATGACATCTGGCAGTCTGACAACAATTTAAGCAACCAAGATTTGAGCACAAACACATAGAAAGACAATACAAGTAACACTCATATAATTGTGCTGTTTTGTTTATTCATTATTTTTAGTTTGATGAGTGATGCTGGGCGGCCCGGTAGTCCAGTGGTTAGCACATCGGCTTCACAGTGCAGAGGTTCGATTCCAGCTCCGGCCTCCCTGTGTGGAGTTTGCATGTTCTCCCCGGGCCTGCGTGGGTTTTCTCCGGGTGCTCCGGTTTCCTCCCACATTCCAAAAACATGCATGGCAGGCTGATTGGACGCTCTAAATTGTCCCTAGGTGAGAGTGTGAGTGCGGATGGTTGTTCGTTTCTGTGTGCCCTGCGATTGGCTGGCAACCGATTCAGGGTGTCCCCTGCCTACTGCCCGGAGACAGCTGGGATAGGCTCCAGCACCCCCCGCGACCCTCGTGAGGATCAAGCGGCTCGGAAGATGAATGAATGAGTGATGCTAACGTCTATCAATAGCATATCCATTCGTTTTCAATGGGATCAATTAGTATTTTCTCCCAGGTGATTGGAGATGTGGTAGAAAGCAATAATAAGGATTGCCAGTAGCTTCCCCAAGTGTCATTCTGCATATGTAATGTGTGTGTGTGTGTGTGTGTGTGCGTGTATGACGGGGTCTGATGTGTGTCGTGAGGTTGGCATAAAACGTACCTATTAACTAGCCGGCGCAGACCGGATGGTGTTGGGTTGCAGAAATGGGAGAGAGGTGTGTTTGTTTCAGATAAGGGCTATTTATTTATTTATTTTTTTTTTTGCACATCAAGTAAGGAGAATAAAAGTAAAATGGGTGGGGGGAGGGGAGGGAGTATGCAAAAATGGCCTCATCAATGCACGCTGACATGCATGATGAATGCTCGTCATAAACAGTTTCATACAGAGAAAACTTGCATTGCAGAGCCTTATTCATCATGTAGTTCATATGGTGTCTGCGTTCCAAATCAGCACAATTTTGGGACAATTTCATGGTTCGGTGATATCACGGGCAGTATCATTTTCAGAAGGGAAATGGAGCAATTGTATGTATTGAATTTACTTTTGATTTTGTGCCATATGGGCTTCGGGTAGAATGAACTGGTTTACACTCAGACCTCACAGAGACCTTTTCCCTTATGAGAGCCGTGAATTAAAGTGTATGCACTTAAAATGCAGAAATATGTAGAGTATCACTAGGAATGTTCCTTTTGTTTCACTGTACAGCCTGTGTCTGCATTCTTGCCATCTTTCACAACCGGCATCCATTATTTAGCACTTTAAGATTGCTCAGCTACACTTTTATACATAATTTGTAACCCTTTATAAGGACAAGAACTCATTTATGACTTACCATTAAGGCAGCAGAGCTCTACCAAAGGAAATGGTCAGGGGAAAGTAAGAACAAAAAAGACCATTTTAAAATGTAATTAAGGAAATGTAAATGGATATTGCTGTCAAAATGCCCATAAATGGCTGGCAATATGGGCAACTCGGCTTTGAAAAGAGCTGGTAGTGTATTACTTGAATGTCATTGTACCCTACACGGTGCAGGTTATGAATATTTTTGGGCTTAACTGCACAATCTTATGAAGCAATCAAACAAATTACTGTATGCAACTCCCAAGACTACGAGATTTCATTGTATCCTGCGGACACTCTATGCCGGATGTAGCAAAGCAGCCCCAGAACATGAGCGAGCACCCTCTGTGTTTCGTAATAGCTCCAGTATACAGCGTTCTTTTCAGTGAGCAGCATGAATAGAGCCTCGGTTATGTTTTCGGATTACTGCAGTTCTTGTCATGATCATTTCCAGCTCAAAATATATTCATTTTGACAAACAAAAAACATTTCAGTTCAAATTGTGGCCAGGATATGAATCAGTCTATAACAGCACACCTTATCAGTAAAGCTGTATTTTTTATTACCCCCAAATCCCCCCTCCCCCGACCACCCCCCAATAAAATATTTCACGGCTAGTTCTAAAGATCCCGCCAAAGAGTTACAAAACTCTGCGCCTTCCCCATTTGCTTCTTCGTGGCTCCCCGTGTTTCTTCACCCGGGTGGATTTGGTGCATTAGTGGAATGAAACGTTGAGTGCACCTGTCAGATTAAAGGATTGAATTCTATTATTTGTTGACTGTAACTGTTAAACCTAATCCGCTTGTCTTCCTGTGAAATAGATTGAATTGGAGCGTGGATGTATTGGAAGTGAAAAGGGGCCTGTTATCCCCACTCTGCTCTTACCGGGAATACATATTAAATATTTACAGTATTCACTCTGCTGCTTGTGTATTGTGCATTGCTTTTGCGAGGGGGAGGGGGGGTCGATGTGCAATCTTGGTGTGTTTATGGAAGGAGCAGGATGATGATGAGGATGAGGAGGAGAGCTCCTCTTTCATGTGGCGTAGCTTTGATTATTGCTTTCCAGCTTTGGATTAATTTTCAGCATGCTTCTCTCAGAGGACTGGGCGACTGTGTCAACGTCAATTTGTGTCATCGGAATACCTATGGCGATTGCGCTGGGTGCATGTGATTCAAGGAGACCGGCGACGGAAACTGATTGCATATCATCCGTGTGATTATATAAACCGTGCGTCGCATTCTCATGAATGAAGAGGAGCGCGTGGAAGACCGTACCCGGCAAATGAAGGTTTCCGGGTGGCCTGCAGATGGCCCCCGGAGCGGGATAGAGTCATCATACTCCCAGAGATGCTCGCTGCATTTTGACACTGACACACACACACACACACACGAGCGCACACACACACGAACTGGTGTTGCTACGGCAGCAAGCTGAAATCAAAGCGTTTTCTACTGGCACCCCCCCCCCCCCCCCCTCAACCCCCTAGCTCCCACACCACACACACCCTCACCCACCCCTCTAAGAGGCTCAGTGGCGCCCGTATACGTTGCTTCTCCTATCATCCTAGTCACCCGCAGCGACCTCAACATCACAACTTGCCTTCAACACACTCACACGCAAATGTACCCCTCAACCCCCCCCCCCCCCACACACACACACATACATGATGATCACAGAAAATGCAACAATGAGCGAGTGTGTGTTTCACTGCGATTCGTGACACATATACAGAGTACCCTGATTACTTTGCTCGCATAATCTAATGAGATCCAAGACGAGAGTGGAAAAACGTACAAATCCTTTGTTCAGATAACTAGAAATGCATCGCGTATGTTTGCTTTTTCACCGCTTTTTTTTATTTGATTGAATGGCGCAGACATGTAGTGTGGTTGGTTGTAGTCCAATAGTCCATTTTCTATAGAACTTGTCCTCATTAGTCTCGGGAGGGCTGGAGCCTATCCCAGTTATTTTGGACGGAAGGCAGGTACAGGTACAATTTCCATGTCGAATCGAGAAGACATGAAAGTAGAAGACAATACACAGACTAGTTTGTGATGTGAATTGTAAATGTGTCCGTACAACCAGTTAACGCAAGTACACAGACAGAATTGACATGCTTTTCCTGAGTTCTGACCTGCTTGAAATTTAGTCAGGACTCGACTCGACTTGCTTTGCCACGGTAACTCGGGACTGGCTTGACTTGCACATATTTTATGCATGTTGTCACCAAGTGTCAGTCACAAAACTTACATACTGCATTCCCGTATGGGGTCTCGGCATAAAATGAAAAATTCTCGGCTCCCGTATGCTGCTTCAACTGGGTTCGTTTGCATTAAAAGTCAGAGTTGGATAGAAGTTGGCTCTGATGCAGCTGTTTGCCGGGATCACTGTGTGAAAGTGGCCAAGTTAGAAAACGCGAACTGTTAAGCATGGTAGCACCAACTTCACCCACCTATTTTAATTCTATACATCTCATCCTTTCATGTTCGAAGGCAGCTGGAGCCGATCCCAGCTGACTTTGGGCCCAATGAGCGGAACCCACTTGAAACTCTTTTTGCATAAATTTGTGCCGTTTGGGGAAAGAAAAAATGGCTCTGTTTTGAGCTGGGCAGACACTTTACCCTTAATTTATCTGCTAATTAGCCATTCAGAGTCACTTTCTATCAGGTATAATGTAGTTCCTGGCAGATATCTGTTAAAAGGTTACCGTACCACCTCGATACTTATTCTGATGTTTTGCGCTACACTGTGTTTCACATGAGCGTAGCGGTTAGCTCGCTAAACGTCTCCTCTTGTTCGGTGTATAACATGCAGCTACTCCTCACCCTCTAGTGATAACGATACTCGACAGAAGTATGTCTTACTGTATGTGCCTCTATGGAGGCAAGCATTAGTGACAATTGTTAGCCGCGATAAATAGCCAACTGCAGCTTGTGCGGCGCAAGTTAGCTTAGTGCCCCGTGGTTGTAGTTTCCAAGCAGATGTTAAAGCAAAGATGATGGGTCACTGTTATTTTGACATCTTCAACAAGTGTTATTGCGAATGATCAGTTGAGACAAATTGTATCTAACACGTATACCGTGCTTTGTTTTCACACAGGTGGACCTAAGCAGTTTTCCAGCTCCTCTGGCTCTACAAACACATTACCGTATTTTCCACACTAAAAGGCGGATTATGAGGTGCATCTTCAATGAATGGCCTATTTTGTAATTTTTTTTTCATATACTGGACGCACCACATTATAAGACACAATCTACAATGCATCCACTAGATGGAGCTACGCGCAGTGGAAATGCCTACAGAACGATCAGATGTCAGTAAAACGTATTCAATAAAGCAGCGACAAAGTTCACTTAACCAACAACAAGTTATAACATCGACTCATTAACGTTGAACTCTCTTGCCGCCGCTCTAGTTCCGTGTTCAACTGCGTAACCCGATCGCCTTAAGTTTGAACTCTGCGTTGTCAACATGTCTCTAGCAAGGAGCCATTTTGGGGGCGAAATATTGCCATAATGACCATACACAAGGCGCATCGGATTTTAAAGGTGCGCTGTGAGCTTTTAAGAAAATTGAAGGCTTTTAGGTGCGCCTTTTAGTGCGGAAAATGTGGTAATAGACTAATTGTTAAATGAAATAAGTTACAAAGATACAGCGCATATATCTCTTAGATCTCGATGGTGTTTGGAGGGTTACTCTAACGGTCAATAATGATGTTCAGAATTCCACTTGGATGTTTTGGAACAAACATTGGTGACATAATGCTGCAAAAACACAATTTCATTACCAGCCCAAGTACAGTTCCATGGGACATTCCATAGTCAAACTAATCCCTTTCCTATTTTCACATGCATCTCATCCTCCGGGACATGAATGAACACCAATCACAACGCTGCTCTTCCGCATCCCGAGGAGGTTTTTGTATTGTCCTCTTGTAGATCATCAAGCAATAGACTGACGCTCAAATTTCAAATCCCATAATGATACCTCTCCCGAGCTGCACCCCGGATCAATTAAAACACAATTAACCGCATTCGTATGAAACCTAATCCAACTGAGCTAATGTCCAAATCCTATTGACGGTCATTTGTAATCAGTTGCCCATAGCCACAGGCTAAGAAAAAGAAAAAAACACACCCATACATTCACAGACAAGGCTAATACATCATGACCAGCCTTGCAGGCGTTGGTTGATCAATCCCTGCAGCCTCACTTGAGCCCGCTCCTTGGGGGGAATTTTCACATCAATCCATCTCCACCCCTCCACTGCACTTGCTTAATTCTCTTGTTTGGGAAAGCTCCCGGGACACTTTGGAGAAAGGAAGCAGTATCGCCCACATTAGAGGGGATGTGCACACCATTAATTGCTTGTTATTACGAGAAAGCCCCAAGTGAAGATACAAGAGGAAATGATGATCCTTTTTTTTTTTTGCATCTTATGAACCATCACATTGTGGATTTTTTTTCAAGTGTGCTATTAACTGGATTCTAATGCAATTTTTCTTTTGTACATAAATACTCCAACTCATAATGCACTTTTCATGGAATTAGATGAACACAAGAAAAACCTTTATATCATATACTTTATATATCTATGTCTCATACATTTCCGTTTTGGCAGCCTACGTTTGAAGTTTTAATTCCTCTTGTGTAAATATTGCACCCTCGTTTTTTTTCTCCAAGTTTTGCCAAGTTACCGTGCGAATAAATTGTTTCGTGGTTGATGCATCTCATTTTTTTGTCGCATGATAGCGCACGCACTTACGTCTCTGAAGCGGTTCCAGTGCTTGATCTTGCGGCTGTACTGGGAAATGGTGGACAGCCACTGCTCATCTTCCATGAAATTGCCCGTTTTTTCCGCCTCCTTCGCGGTTGTGGCAGCGGCGGTGGAGGCAGCCGAGGCCTGGAGGCTGCAGCCGAGCAGCACCAGCACCAGCGGCGGGACCGCGACGCACAACATATCCGTCCTGTAGAGCACGCTGAGTCGACCAAAAAAAAAAAAGCCCGAAGAAGACGCGTTCTCGGCTTTCCTCTTCTCAGAGCAAGATGAAGATGAGGAGGAGGAAGAGGAGGAGGATGCTGAAGCTGGTATGAAAAAGTGATTAGCTTCGAGGATGCGCTCTTTCTTCTGCGGCGAGGGGAGGGGAGGGGAGGGGGGTGTAGCCTATATTTGAGGGAATGCAAATCCGCTATGGGAAATCAGAAAATGCGGGGGGGGGGGGGGGGGGTGAAGTTGTATGAAAACAACCACAAATATTCTTGGCCTCCATTGTGAAATAGATGGCATAAAACGTGTATTTCCCCACCACGTGTCCTCTTTCTTTCCAAACGGTTTTTCACTTGGGTTTTTAAAAAAAAGATTATTGGTGAACTGTGTATTTTTTGTACATTTCTGCTTCTAGGTTAGGCAAATTCCAACTCAGTTTGCGACAACGAACAGCCCCCTCTAGCCAACATCGATCCTCGACACCGAAGATGAAAGTAACTCAGCCACTTCTTCTTACGCATTTGGTGAGTGGAACTTTCAGTCGGCATGTGTTTTGTTTTAACTGGATTTGAAATTGGACTGGATGATTTCAATGCAATGAGATACTGTACAGCACAGGTGTCAAACTCAAGGCCAGATCTGGCCCGCCACATCATTTTATATGGCCCGCGAAAGCAAATCAAAGATGTCATCTTTCATGATGCTTGCTAAAATCTCTACCGAAATTTCAAATTCTCATTTGCAATAAATGGTAAGCATTTTCTTGTTATCAAACCCCTCATTACAGTATCTTAAACAATAGGTCAATAAACCATTATTCTTGACTTTTTTTATATGGTTTCAGTCATAACAGCCCTCCAAGGGAAACTTACTAAAATCTGGCCCAGACAAAAATTGACACCACTGCTGTACAGCCTTCAGTGCCAAGTCAAAATAATCCAATTTTGGTCAAAAATTGGAGTGTCTTGGTACTTGAGTGACCCAACTTGGGGTCGTTCTAGATCAGGGGTCTCCAACGTGGTGCCCGCGAGCACCAGGTAGCCCGTGAGGACCACACCAGTAGCCCGCCGTAGAAATCATAATTTCGTAGAAATTATGATTTAAAAATGCAAACATGGGCAGTATTATAGATTCTATAGCTACCTATTTAGCTATCTAACTAGCTAGCTACAGTATATATCTAGCTAGCTAATGTTCTAATATTATTAAATGTAATTTGTACAAATGTTATTTCAGACGCGTATCAATTTGGTAGGTCTTCACACAATCAGGACACATGAAGTAGCTCTCACTCTCAAAAAGTTTGGTGACCCCTGTTCTAGATCAACACAAGTCAATTATAAAAGACCGCGAGAGGCTACATCTGCAAGAAAAAGTAAGAGGTAATGCTGCCTTGCTTCTGGCGACTGACGTCCCTCTTGGCTTTCCTCTGGCCAAAAATTCAATAAAGGGGAGTAAGTCGCTTTAAATGAGAAGACCAAGACCAAAGAACACGTGCCTTGTGTTCGACATAATAACCGGCTCTCAACATGTGTTTTCTTTTCTTGGCAATATAATCCAGTAATCCTTTGTGATTTTTCAATGGTTGTTCAATAAATTTGCAGAACAATTGCCTGAATGGGGTTTCCATGGCAACGTAGCAGTACAGGAAGGTCCAGAGGTTTCCGCCATAGAAAAGAACGCCTTTTTTCTTGTCACGATACACAATTGAATGAACGAGGAATGAAATTATTGGATATGTAGATTTATTGGTAGTTTAGTGCGTGTGTTTTGTGTTTCAGGAGTGTTGAGCAGTGATAGGAAATTCAGAAAGGACATTTTGCCACAGTTTGTGTGTCGATTGCATGTACAGTACATTTCTCATGGTTGCACTGTGTCTGTTATGTATGGAAATAAGATTTTTTTTTCTTTTATTGGGTTGTCATGCAAATATAATCTGCCTTCGGAATGTACTGGTCGAGTGATTTAAAACGATATTAGTCGTGGGACAGTTTCTTTAGCCAATCAGATTTCAGAGTATGTCCACCAATATGTTGTCATGATTGGGTCTGATTTAAAAAAAAAATTGAAGGCCTACCGGTAAACACTTTAGACTGCAATGTGGGATTCGGGTGCCTCCATGCATGTGTGCTAATGCAGCCATTCTGACAGCTTCATGAAAACCAATTCCCATATGCAACTTTACATATCTCACACCAAGATCCAATTATTTCATGTCACATTGCAGTATTTCGTATTCTCGCTACGCGCAGGGCAGCTGGGTGAATATCATGCATGATAAGGGGAACGACTGAAAAGTAGCTGCTGCACCTGCACTCGTAGGCTTCCATTATGTATGAGAGGGTCTATGCACTCAGGGAGGGATGGAGGAAACATGTCTGATGGTATTCAAGTCTCCAGTCACTTCCTATAAAATGACACAGCCACAGGACGTCGGAGGGGGAAATTCAGGTATTGTATGAGCACACTGGGAAGATGTGCTCAAGATGTATGCATAGATTGGTCGCATTATTACAAGCTATCAAGCTCAAGCTTGGCATTGAGCATTCTAATTGATGGCTGACATGAAACTGTGACATTTTGGACACTCAAAATCCCGTTAATGGGGCCAAATAGCCGAGGGAAATGATGGTATCATCAACAAAATAGGCATCCCTATCTGTTCCTTCTCTCATAAATCTGCAAAAACAGGAAGAGGTCTGTCAACAAGCTATTGTGAGGGTTTTGCTTGTTTGTAGCTTTTTATCAAACCAAATTAGCTCCCAATTGAGCTTATCTGCGCTTGGAAGCTAAATATGTTTTGTTTCTTGGTAAAATAATATTCGATACAGAATTTTCGTTTTCTTTTGAAGGCTAATTTATAATGATATGTATATAGAGTTATAATACAAGTGACTCGAGCCATCGTGAAACGAACACTTTTTTTTAAAATTGCGGGCGCATTCTGAGAAAATTGCTCTGCGGGGGCAGTGAACTCACTTAACAATATGCAGCACTATAGCAAATCGTGAACAATTCTTCTTAAAAAAAAGTGATCAAGCTGTTTAACACCACTTCTAGTTGAGTGCATTTAATATAGTTTAGCCATTCAATCCGATAGCTTACTGCTAATTATAATTAGCATCCATGTCGCCGTACTAACACTTTTAGCAACGACCACAAATGACCTAGCAACACTTGTAGGCTGACAATAAAACACCACTGTCATGTATTCGATTTATTTTGCAGAGAACGACGACAATTAATTCCCATGAGAAGATTTATCTGTCCGCCCCAAGTGGCCAAAGTGGGCACAACAGAAAGAGCAGCTCAACAGTCATTCAAATGATGCGGTGCGACAAAATCTCTGGAATACTAGTGTTTGGTTTGATCAAGTTGAATATGATGGCATGTATGTATCTTAAATCACGAAAGGTATTTGGAAAAAACATTTGAATGTGATCTAAGAAACGTAAATGACAGATTTAATGGAGTTAGTATGGTGCATGCTGAGGCTGCTTTGCCTTCTTGAGTCACAAACTTCATCGGCAAGTTGAAGTCAAATCACAAAATAGCGGCAACTTGACAGAAGAGTTAAATATTTGATGCCACGCCACTAAAATGAGCAATCGCTTCACTCGGGGACGAGACACAGTAAGATGACTTTTAAATAATGCTGATCAGCATCTCCCTTTTTCTGTTGCTAGTCCTGCGCCTTTACTTCATCATGTCGCTATCGACCACAAGTGTCTCTCCCAAACTCCCCCACACCTCTTGCATCAATCATTTTACAAACCCCAATGACATCGGATCAGTACGGACAATAATTGTCATTCTTGGGGACTGAAAAGAAGAAATTGAGATACAAGTTTAGTTTCTTCAGTGACCATTTGGGTAACAATCATTTTCAGTTATGAAAGCTGTACGGCTATGAAATGTTTTACGATGTGATTCAAACACCGGCTGAGCAAAATATGCGTAGGCCCCCGCAGGTGCCTGGCCAGATAATTGAGGAACGTTATTTTCTGATGTTATTTTTCCGCATTTTCTCCATTCTTAATAGGGAACATACAGTGAATATTTATCTCAGTTTTCTAAAGAATTTTGAGGTTTATACAAATATATAAATACATGCATCAAAGTGGCACTCAATGTGCGGCCCATTGGTCACTCTCAGTTACCCGTCATTGTTCTATACTCCCACAGTGTGTCAACTAAGTGAAAAGTGTGAATATTAAATTAACCATTGACAAGGATCAATTTTTCTGACATTATTTAGGATGAATGTTTATAAACACTGCGTGACAGGAAGTGATGCCAGCCTAGAGGTTGCAATACGCTTTATCATTTTAATAGTGTGGCGGGCCAGACAACTGCCACCTATTGACATTTTCGAGTCTCAACTGAATCCAATATGCATGTCTTTGCAATGTGGAAAGAAATCTGAACATACAAAATGAATATCGAACAGCCAAAATTCAAACCCAGAACCTCAGGGCTGGGAGGCAGACATGCTAACCACTAGCACATTATACTGCTGTACTGTAACTACTGGAAACAAAAATGTCAAGTAGCTTTGGGATGATTCCATTTTTAGCACCGGTGGCAGTAACGTGGTCGCCGTGGCGACGGCTTGGCAACCAGCAGGACCTGGGATTTCTCTAAACCCCTCGACTCAATACATGTGTGGCCTCATGGCATCAACGGTGTCACGTCGGGGCGCAAAACAGAATGGAAAGAGGAAATAGAGCATGGCGCTCACCGTGTTTTACAATTCAAACGGGCCTCGGAGAGCTGTTAAGTTGCTTTGCCTCAGGCAAGCGACTTCATGTATTATGAATGTATAAAGCAAATGGATGGCTGAGGGTGTCCCCCCCCCCCCCCCCTCCGCACACTTCATTTTTGTCTGTGAGGTGCAGTATCTATTTAGTTCAGAGGCATCTTGCTGAGGAAACAGGGTGCTTCGGTAATTTAACACAATGTGAGTCAAAATGTGTTTGTGTGTTGTTTTACACATAACTGGACTGTTTAGATTTTCTGAGAAGCGGTCCAAGTTGTAGGCGCTTCCCAAACATGAATGGCATCGTTTTCTTTTGGAATGCAAAACGACAGTCGTTCAGATACCTTACAGAGAGGCCTCTCTATGTCCGTCAACAAATGCCTGGCTGGAAAACTCCCTCATGAATATTCCATTCATTTGTAAACGAGAAGTGAAGCTCCCTCAACAACATATTGTCATTTGTTGTCGTTCCATCTCCACATGAATCAGACCTCTGAAAAGTACGGCCCCCAGGGGCCACATCCGGACTTCCCACATTGTCTGACCGGCCCTCCCCCAATGACTATGAAGTCAACGTCAAATATATGCTTTTATTTTAGAGCTTATTATTTATTAAGAGCTATCTAACTTTTGTCTGGAGTGATGCCAATGTAGCAACGCTTTCGCTCTACTCAGCAACTTTTCCAACGCCTCCAGTAACTATTTTCCCACAAAAGATACAACTTTTTGAAACTGTGCGTCAAAAGCAAATACTGTACATTTTGAGTTCAGGTTATAGTAGTATTTTTCTCCTGCAGGTGAAGAAGGAACAAAGAAACCAAGCTCTTGTCAACAAACTCATCTTATCCTAAAAACAGTGCAGTGAGGTCCCCATGTGGAGCTTTGGGTTATTACACGCTAAGCAGTAAAACCGCAACCGGAGGGAAGAATTATGACATAACATGATACTGTATCATCATACTATATCATACCATCAGCATAAGTGCACCTAAAATACTTACATAAAATCAACCTTTCCTTCCAAAACAAGACTCATACGTTTATTGTAGTAGAAAAACAAACCGCACTCAAAAAGTTACAAAACATAAGTGATGACGTCACATAAAGCGACCGGCAAGCCCGTGTCGTCATTTGTTGCGACACACAAATAAGGATGGGGACAAACATTGTGGCTTTTCTACATGTTGCTCTTCTCCGCGGCAACGACGATGATGATTAGTTATCCTCCAGGACGTCGTCTAAGAACGATGAAGTGGAACTTACCAGCCAAAGAGATGCTTGACCGTAAGGTGGACGAGTGACGCTGACGCCAGCAATCGCAAAGAAGACAAATGTGAGACCCTAAACTTGCACGTGTCCTTGTTTTTAATCACGACTTCAAAAGTTTTTTTCTCCCCATGCATGTTTCAGTGCCAAATTAATCCACATATCGCTTGACCAACATTTTTTTTTGTTTTGACAGTTTTTTTATTCAAATACATGGCCCTTGGCCTTGTCTAACTACCTTATTTACCCTTTGTAAAAGTATAAAATGGTGCATCGGGTTTAGTCCCAGAAAGTAAACACAAAGATCAGCTATAGGTAACTTAAATGCTTGAATTGACCACCATTTTTAATGTTATATTTCATATTTTTGATTATTCCAGGATTCTTTCCTTCCATTCCCACCGTTTTTCATGAAAAAAAAAATGAAATTGTTTTTGAAATGTTTGCGGCGGTTTGTAAAAAAACATAAAATAAATGATAAAGGACAAAATCGGTCACCATTTTGTCATCTTGACTCCTCGCATAAGATGATGCGCCTGGACCAGGAATGGTCAACTGATGGCCCACTGAGTGGCCATTTGAATAATTTTCAGGTTGAAGGGGATGATTCTGATTCTGATGGTAAGAGGCGACCTGGTTGTCCAGTGGTTAGCTAACCACTGGACAACCGGGTCGCTAACCGTTAGCGCGTCGACCTCACAGTGCAGAGGTCGTGGGTTCGATCCCGCCTCTGGCCTCCCTGTGTGGAGTTTTCATGTTCTCCCCAGGCCTGCGTGGGTTTTCTCCGGGTACTCCGGTTTCCTTCCACATTCCAAAAACATCCATGGCAGGCTGATTGAACACTCTAAATCGGGGGTGTCCAAACTTTTTGCCAAGGGGGCCAGATTTTATGTGGTAAAATGTCGGGGGGCCGACCTTGGCTGACATTCTTTACATTGAACAACAATATTGTTCAACAAATTTTAGTAAGCCAGTCTGTTTCACATTTCCATTCTTATTTTAATTTCAACAATCTTAAGAATTTCTTTTGGTTCATTTGAAACAGGTATATCACATGCAACTGCTTATTCACTTGACTTTTTCTTAAACAGAAGTCTCCTGAGTGCAAATTGATTGATTTGAAAGATAAAATGGATCACCATGACTTTTCAATAGTCACAAAACCTTTGACTCGAACAACAGGGAAATGAACAAGCAATACACAAATCCACAACTGCAAGGATCATTTGAAATATGACATATCAGTCAATATAAACACGGAGTGATGTCTTGTTAACTTGTGAGTGATGCCCTCTAGTGTCTAAATGCTATTACTCATTTAGTGAATGCTATTACTCATTTAGCCACTAGAGGGAAGCAGTACTCTATGAAACATCACTCACCAGTCTACGAGACCTCAGTCAATGCAACACGTGTTCCATTGCGCCCAACCCGCGGGCCAGACGGCACTGATTTTATGACGGGGGCCGAGGGCCGGATGAAATTCGACCGCGGGCCGGATTTGGCCCCCGGGCCGGACTTTGGACATGCCTGCTCTAAATTGTCCCGAGGTGTGAGTGTGAGCGCGGATGGTTGTTTGTCTCTGTGTGCCGTGCATTTGGCTGGCAACTGGTTCAGGGTGTCCCCCGCCCACTGCCCGAAGACAGCTAGAAATGGCTGAAAATGGATGGAGGAGATGGTAAGCCTGCAGTTGGGTGTTTTGTTGCAGAAACAAACAAGAATTACCAGGAAGCACCCTTCAGAGTCAATACAGAGCTTTTCATGCAAGAAAAATGAATTCAAAAGTGCTTTGCATGGACTAAAATCAATGTTAGTTTTGCTGACTCAGGAGCAGATAAATTACAGTAGTTAATAGCCTTAATGTACAACCACGAAAAGTACCACTTGAGAAAAATGCACATTAAAAAAAAGCGTCTAGTTACCAAAGTGACCTGGTGTATCCAACCAATCGGCTCCCTTTCTTGTCGCTCGCGTTTTATTCTTTGTTCCATGAGTGTCACATAATTTGGCATTCTTCTTGTTGGTTGTAATCTGTCGTCGTCTTCATATCCGTCGCGTTTCTAGTCGCTGGTTCTTTGTCTGACATCAAACCCAAACTTCCTCCCGGCTTGTCTCGTCTCATCTCGTTTCCCCTGCGTGTGGGTCCTTCTGTCTTCACTTTGTGATCAGCTTCACAGTGATTCTAAGTATAGAAACAGTTATCAAAGTGGGGGGTAAAAAGACCTTCCTTTGACCTGTGCTTTTGTTTGTGCATTTCCACTGTAAAGGATTCTAAAATATTTGAACTGAACCTTGCGAGTACCCCGTCGTTTTGAGTACAACATTCATGCCTGGAGGAGTTGCTGCCTCTCAGAACTTCAGGAGTGTCAGTAACCCCACCCATTGACACACGGGCTCTTACATGCACCACCACTGATCCTCCGGTGATGGAACACGGCTCGGGGCAGACACGATGACGGCTCGACTTCTTCTGTGTTCTCCTTGCGAGCCATCCTCAAAGAAACAAATTGATCCGGCGCACAGAAGCGGACGAGTGTGGGGGAGGGGGTGGGGTTTGTTAAAAAAACACACAAAAATAGAGTTTCCTTTGTAGCCTTCGGATGGCACAAAATGTAATTTCCCAGGAGCACAAATTGAAAAGTGGGGGTAGAGGATGTGGAGACTTGGTGTGAGTCACAGCGGGCTGGTGGCAGCCACAATTGTTCATGTTAAATGTCTTCTAATTGTGGGGGTTATTTTTACTATCCGAACCGAGTTCTACGTGCGTGTGTGTGATACTAGCGTGATCGTGTAAGTGTGTATGTGTCTTTGAAATAGTTCATGTACTTTCCTAACGTGTTATTTCACTTTTATCTGTGCTTTTTATTTGTCGTGCCACTTAAGTTAAATACGTTGGGGGTTAGTCCACTGTAGTTTACGAGGCAGAGTTCTATTAAAAACTCGTTGCCTATAGTCGTCTTCTTTCAATTGAAGTCTTCAGACGAGCAATACACTCAAAATATTTCCATCCTGCCTCAGCGTGTAAAATCCTTACCAGCAGCTGTAACACTCTTCGCTACCACTTGAGGGCGCGATGACCCCACCACAAAATCCCTCCGCCCCCAAGAAGTCAGTTTTATCTTCTCTTTACTGACCTACATCTTTCTCTTTTTACGACTCTGCGTTGTGAGGGCTAATTCCACCTAAAGCCATTTAACAACGCCTTTTATATCTCTGCGTTTACAATCTTAAACTTCTTTTTGCTCAGGGTCTTTTTTTTTCCTCCCAGTGTGTTTTTCTACCCATTTTCTCTTCAATTAACTGTTGACTTTAGTGGAAACCACCCCATTTTATTCCCATTTCGCAATTCCAAAATATTACTTTGAGAAAGCTATGTGGTGTTGCACTAAATGTGTAATTTAAAGGCTAGAAATTCAATGTCTGTCTGACCATCTTCTATGCATTTGTCCTTTTAAGGGGTAATGTGGAAACTGGAGCCTATCGCAGCTGACTTTGGGTGTGAGACGGAGGCACCTTGGACTTGTTGCCAGGCAATCGCTGGATACGTATAGAAGAACAAGCATTTACACTCATGGAACAAATTGGGGTCTTTAACTCATTCACTCCCAGAGACGTTTTTAAACGTCTTTTCAGATTTGGTTTAGAATTAAACCGACATACCAGTTTTTGGAATGTGAGAGGAAATCAGATTACAGCTTTTAGCTTCAGCCCAAAGACTGATACACGGGCTACTCGTACGCGCACACACATTCAGTCATGTCGTTTCGGGACACGGCATGCTATGCCTTTGTTGCAAGATAGTTAGCCGGACAGCAGGAGCCCTGTCAAAGTGCTGATACACATGGGGGGGGGGGGGGGGGGATGTCAGGGACGGCAACGGTTTGGACATCCGGGCCGACAGTGGGGCGCAGTTCTCCCTCTTTCACCTGCAGTCGGACTAACTAGCAGCTCTGGTAGCCATAGAGACGATTAATTCTGCCGCACTCCATTAGCCAATAGTTGCCCCACTGCGAGGAGATGAGGGAAAGTTTCACCAGCGAGGAGGAGGAGGACAGAGAGATAAGCCAAGGAGAGGATGAATGAGGGCGAATGAATGCAGTCGGGGGACACAGAAAGTGATGTCATTGCTTTGCAGCATTCATTCTGTCTGCGGCGATTAAAGGCTATGCTACAAGATCACAGGAATCCCCCCCCTCCTTTTCCTGATTCTCTCTTCACATATTGACAATCAGCTTTTTACCTTTATTTGCAAAACTCATCGCTTAGTGTTTTTTTTGTGCACTTTCTGAAATGTCCACAAAAAAAAAAATTTACTCGCATTTCTGAGCAAAAACAAATGCTTGAGTGATTACGCACGATTAATTTCTGACTAGTGTCGTTATTCAAAGGTGAATTCAGCTCTGAAATTCCTCATCCCTGTACAGAAAGGTCAAAGGTTAAGCGCTGACTGAACCCAAACTCGGCTTGAGAAAACCTTCCACGGCTACAATAAATAAAGCAAAAATAAAACATTAAATATTATTTTCGAACTAAATATAAGAAGAGCAGGCGGCCCGGTAGTCCAGTGGTTAGCACGTCGGCTTCACAGTGCAGAGGTGCCGGGTTCGATTCCAGCTCCGGCCTCCCTGTGTGGAGTTTGCATGTTCTCCCCGGGCCTGCGTGGGTTTTCTCCGGGTGCTCCGGTTTCCTCCCACATTCCAAAAATATGCGTGGCAGGCTGATTGAACACTCTAAATTGTCCCTAGGTGAGAGTGTGAGTGCGGATGGTTGTTCGTTTCTGTGTGCCCTGCGATTGGCTGGCAACCGATTCAGGGTGTCCCATGCCTACTGCCCGGAGACGGCTGGGATAGGCTCCAGCACCCCCCGCGACCCTCGTGAGGATCAAGCGGCTCGGAAGATGAATGAATGAATGAATATAAGAAGAGCTCCCTTCCCTCTATTCACAACGGTGCACACGTTGTGTGAAGTCGTTCTTTGGCACCACAGAGGGCATCTTCACTTACCAGTATGAGGGCGCGGGATGCTAAAATTTTAATCTTGGGATTTTGGCGTGCACTGGCGTTAGCTGCAGCAGCCGAAGTAGCCGAAGCTCGAATGTAAGCATGCATAGATTCTGCACAGGAAGTATGACATGGTAGACTGATAGGCCGGCAATGTGTTCATGCTACTTGTTGATAATGCAGCAATACAGTCGTACCATGACAAAATCTTTTTCAATTCAGCTAACTTGTCAGTTGCCGCAATCGGAAGCCAGCCTTTGTACTGACGAAAGAGTGGTGTGAAATGAGTAAAGAAGAAATGTGGGTGACACTGCTGAGCTGGCATATTAGCTGTTAGTAGAGGAAAAAGCGTAAAACAAGTGAGTTCCGGTGGGTCCTCGGTGGCCGGTCCTGCCCGCTGAGTGTCTGCTTCCAGTAGTGGAGAAATGCTTGAACTGCTGCAAAAGAGTTTGTGGAAATGTTTGGCCGGAGGGAGGTGGCACATTAGTGTCTGCAGTGCCGCAGGGCAGCTTTCACGCAGGCTTACGACTTCAACGCCACAGGCGCATTTTCCTGGGATGCTGATGATGGACTTTTCATTGAAGTTAGTGTTATTATTTTTGTGTATTCCCCCCCCCCCCCCCCCCCCCCCCTCTTTCTGCTCTATTTAGTGACACTGAGCACAAGGCTATACGGTGACTTGCTTATGTGACATCTGTTAAGGACAGCTGGAGGCAGGGGATTTTTCCGATTCAAGAATTTTATTGATCATCTGAACTTTGACTGCTCTTTTGCTCCTATCAATGAGAAGATGTTAGCACTGGAACCATATGGATTACCCTGGTGGGCAGCGGGCACAATTCAGTTCAGTCCAACAACTTCACGCTTCAATGGGCTACACCACAGATGGCACGATTAACTTAAGCATCTAATTTGATGCATAGATGAGCTGCAGTAATCTTCAAAACCAGTTTAGTCCGCCGAATTCTCTGCCTTGATATGCTGCGTGGAATGTTAAAATCAGTTCAGGCCAATTGCTGTGGTAACCATCAAAACATGTCTAGTGTGGGATGTTTTTCCAATCAGCAGGAGGTATAATTATTCTCCTGCATAGATGGGCTGCAGTAAAGCGTCGCAGCAGTTCAACCAAAACGAGTTTGCTTCCCAAAAAGCCTGCAGTCGAGTGTCTGGTATGTGTGGGACTACTTTAACCAGAAAAGGTTAATTGAGTCCAGCTGGTTTGGTGTATAGATGGGCTGTGGCAAATTCCAGTTTTCCCACCTATTTTCTGCCTATGTGGGCTGTGAAATACATCACATGGTTTGGGACTTTTTCCAATGATAATTCTGTTCAGTCAACCTATTTTGCTGACTAGATGGACGGCGGCACATCCCATAAGCAGTTGAAACCAACTACCTAGACGGGCGGTAGCCAACATCAAACAATGTCTGTCATGGGCCTTTTTCAACTAGCGGAGTGCACAAGTCAGTTGCACCCAAGTACCAGTAGTCTAGGCAGTAGTTGCTGCCTAGACTGCCTTGGTCAGTTTCAACCACCAGAGGGCTGCTCATTGTGGCAGCAAACGAGTTTGAGTCAACTGAATTGTGTACGTGCTGTGGCGCCACACAAAATGTTCAAATAAAAGAGGACGTATTTCAGTTTAGCTATTTGTTTTCTTTCTCTCTTTGCTTTCTTTCTTTCTCAAACATTTGAATGCGTCTCAAACGCAGTTCAGAGGAACATTGTTTTAAATAAGCCAAAAGTGCAAAGATTTAGTCAAAACCGTGGCCGACATCTCGCGCTGCTAGTTCACTCTCCTCCAGACCAGCTCTGATTCTATGAGTTAGTAAAGAAAAGGGATTATGGGACCGCTAAGTGGTGCCTAAGTGGCAGGTGTGGGATAATTTTTTCCCCCTCATTAATTGTTTGAGAACTAAAAGGGTTACCTCTCAATTTGATTGAGAGTTGCAAAGGCGGATAATGTGGAACCTTCTATTGCTTCTTATCAGATAAGTGGCAATAAAGAGAATAAGATCTCCATACAACACACAACGGTGGTCTTCTGACATACCTATTCAATCAATTTGTTAGGATTTGGGCTTTCGTGTTCTTTAGCGTGGGCTTATTTTATCAAGTCATTTTGAACAATTATGCGCTTTAAACTGTGTGGGATCGGTTTGTGAAAGTCTTTTTTAATTTCCAGCATGACTGTGTCCCATATAGATCCAGACGAGTGTGTTGCCACAGGATTTTGCATGGGAAGATTACAACAGACACCCAGAGTAATAATTAGTTAAGTGGAGTTCCTTGAGGAAATGTTTGCAGTACTTTCATTTATTTCAGATCAATCTGAAAAAGAAATCCTCCATATTCCCTTCACCTCCTTAATGGATGGATAGTCAAAAAGAAACAGTAAGGCTTCAGCATCCATCCAAAGTATCAAAAAGTAGTCATACATGTTTGTTTTTTTTAAAGAGAGTTCCACAGGGCAATGTTTGAGGTCCATTTCTTTTCAATGCAAGGTGAATAGACAATCCAGACTGATTCTTGCTGAGGTTACTTCAGAATTACATGAATCCAATGTCATCAATGGTTAAGGTATGGCGATAATCTCGATTTAAAACGCCTGGTGTATTTAGCCGACATCATTCTCACACTGAATCACCGCACCGTCCCCACCACCGCCTGCCCCCCTCCTCTATGACTCCGACTGGTTCCCTGCCATCTGTCTGCCTGGGCGCCTGAGGTGCTGCTTGCTATTTAGATGATTTAGTCGGAGAGGGAGAAAGGGATTTCATTAGCTGTTTACCTACGGGCCTCTGGTACATGCAGTGCGATGCGGGCGCTTTATTAAAAAAAGGGAGCCTGTGCAGGGGCAAGGTGGTTTCGTGGGTGAAAGGCCTTGCGCATCTGGCTGCGGGTGCGATTCCTCGGAGGGGGGTGGGGGGAATCTTCATTTCATTGCTTTATTTATTATCCTTCAGGTCGAGGTGTCATTTTCTGGCTGGCCTGCCCACCGACAACAAACTTGCGGTGTCCTGTGTGACGCCGCTTCGTGATCGGGAATTATGTTGTGCTTGCCAGTCCCTTTCAAAGGGAAAGAAGATCACAACTGTTTACCTGAGGGCCAACACAGCCTGCAGAGCTTTCATTAGCTCTTTGCAACAACACACTTGAAGGAATAATTGCCTTCGTTCACTTTTAATTTCATTTGCCCTGAAGAAATAAGTAAAATTGTTTCAGATAAGTACAACCGCTTTTTAGTAACCTCATTTGTACTGGAGATGTGAATGACTGGATTTTTTTTTTCTTTTAAGTCAGCCAAGCCTGGTACACACATTTGTTCAAATCTTAAAAGACTTCTTATCTGTTCCAGAACCCACACATGAAGATAAAAAAATCAGTTCCACCACTAATCTCAATCTAGTCAGTCACGAGAAAAAGGTTGCGTGATCGAACAATACTGGCCAGCTATGTTGCGCCAATTCGTTCCAAGTGATGCTGAAGGGGCCGGAGACGCGATTGTTGTAGACTGGTGATGCCATCAATAAAAAGACATACCCGGTACCTTGGAAAATACTTCTTGCCGTCTAGTGAACCCACATACTGCAACAACAACAACATATTGAGTAGGGCAAGTTCATTTTTAATTACAGCCAGGTCATTTCATGATTGATGACAATCAGTACGACATTAGAGTTCAAGAATTCAAGGCTGTGGCTTTCCTGACACGCGTTGCGATTTTTGATCGTAAATATTAAACAACGGTCGAATGCTAAGATAAAATTAGCGACACATCAACATGCTTTGGACAAAAATACTGAGACACTGATGGCAACATTTCGGGGTTTTTGCAAAGCATCTTTTCTTTTTTTCTGGCAGGTTCTGTGAACCACCGACTATTGTGATTCAGTGTTACAAAAAATACTCCCAGTATTGGATTTTGAGGAGGATATAGAAGGCGATACTACACAACATTTTTGGGCGTTAAACATAATGATACCGCAGTAAGGTGTGTGCAGCTCTCCATTAAAAGATCATCCAATACGTATCTTGATATGTTACACCTCCGAATCACAGTATCGCGCGCGCATGTCATTAGCGTTTCAACTTTCTGACGTCCCGCCCTTGTTCTGAGACTCTTTGCCGACTTTCACGCTGGAAGTGTCTCAAGAAGTCATCCCAGGCGTCAGTCAGCGAGCACAAAAGAAGCCGAGCGTTCCTCGTGGCGTCACGCGCAAAGAAGCTGTGCTGACTGACAAGGGGCCCGCTGGAAAGGTTGCACTCAGGGAGAGGCCTCGGAGCAGGCAGTGCTTCGACAGGGTGGTCGCCCTGGGAGGGCCCCCTCCCACCCCACACAAAAACAGGCGCAGCTGGAGTTGAAACATCTCAGCCCCACCATCTTTGCTTTGCCCTCACCGCTTCCATTTTCCTCCCTGCAACCTTTTCCCGTGACCTATTCTCCATCCTTTTTTTTTCCATTCCACCTGCGCCTGGTTTCTTCTCCTCAGAGCCCCTCCCTTTTCCCCCCCGTAGCCCCTTTCTGTCATTTTCCCACCCTCTCCCTCACCCACTTGTCCACCCCGAGTGCTTCCGTCACCTTTCCATCTTAAGCCGCTTTTTCAGCCCCTGCAGGTTTTCTCTGTCAACCTTGAGCCCCTCCCGAAGCCTTGAAAGCCTCATCCTGTCACTTCACCTTTACTCCCCCTCTCCCTCCTCTCCACCTCCACTTCCTCCTCCTCCTGTCAATCAAAGCGTATGCATGACCCACTTTCATCCAGTGATCCGTCTGTCCTCCTTGGCCGCTTTATGCTCCGGTCGTTTTATGTGACAACACCGAATGTGACGACCCTCACCTTCAGGCAACCTCTACGACAGGAGCTACACATACAAGTGGAAATTTTGTTTACGTTTTGCATCTTCTATCCTGAGTTTCTGTCCATGTTTACTTTGTTCTGTGACCGTCACTTAAAACACTTTCAAATCATCTTTGAAATTATTCATCTGTTCCTTCTCCAGCAGAAAGTCTAACACCCCCCAACATTTGAATCAGTTAAATAGGACTGTATAAGCAATCATATTTCTTTATGGAAATATAATAGCGTAATTGGAATGTAAAAAAATTCAAGCGTTTGTATAAACCTTCTGGTTTGTGTGACTTGGACACTTGGAGGCAGATTTGTGCAGTTGTGCAAATACAAAGGTATAAGGCACAGGTGTCAAAGTCAAGGCCTGGGGGCCAGATCTATCCTGCCATATCATTTTATGTGGCCCGCAAAAGCAAATCAAGTGTGTCAACTTCCATGATGGTTGCTAAAATCTGAAACAAAATATCAAATTGTCGTGTGTATTGAACGACTTTGAGATTCTGCAAGAGTTTTAAGGCGTTCACACTCACTTGAACAATAATTGAACAAAAAATATATATATTGTTGACTTATTTCAAAAGTAGTATTTTTTTTATGGACAGAAATATGATGTTATGATTAAACATTTATTCACTTTCACTGTTGTAATGGCCCTGCAAGGGAAGACGTAACTCCAAAGTGGCCCCTGACAAAAAAGAGTTTGACCCCCCTGGTATAAGTGTTTCACAACATGGTTGATTTTTTTTCACGGAAGATAAAGAATGTATGCCTGTGACAGAAATCTTTGACGATGATAACTAAGAGATGGGACGCTGATAAAATCTTATCAATGCTTCTTTTCCATACTCCTTCATATTGTCAACTGCCTGCTTTTTCCTGTCCTGCCTCCTTTTTCTCATGTTTTTCCTACTAATTCAAGTGCACTGAGTCTGAAGCTACTTTCAACACAAAGCAAAAAATAAAAATAAAAAATTGACTAGAGTGATGGTTCATACCTTGAAAAATTCACAAGTTGGGCCTTGGAGATTGATTACTCAGACAAAAGTATTTGGACCAAAAGCCTGCAAGAATAGGCCTTGAGGATCTAAGAGTTGTAGCCATAAATGGCTTTATTAAAAACAGTAGATGCTTGGAAGTATCCCACCAACTACCCACCAACTACCCATTGATGATAACATAAAGCAAGTGCGAACATTTAGTATTTAAAAAAAAAGTCACATTTTGTATGAGAACGTTCCCAATTAAACTAGTGAGCATTGAATGGACCGAGGAAGACTGAGAAGCACTGCTCTCTTCAACTCAAGTGTTTCTTTTCACACTGGCACTCAACCCGTGCCCTCCATTGACGTCGACGCGCCGCTTCGGTGCTGTCCGTGTCTGCGGCAATGCGTTTAAGTGCTGAATCACCGTGGAGGCGTTTCTATATGAGTGGCTGAGCACAAAGAAGGGAAGAAAAGATGGTACTTCACCTGTTTCTTTCACTTGAGAGGAACAGAAAGGAGGCAGTATTAAGAAGGCCATGCCATCGTTTAACTCGCATCATTAGGTGCAGTGACACCATTACGGGGGACGCACCTGCACATCCAAAATGCTCCATTCATAATCATGAGAGGCAAGATTGACGATATTATTTCAGTATTTCAATTAAGTCTTCAAAAAATAAATGTTGTTGGGGTAAACATCAAGGCCATTTAGTGAGCCAATTTACGTGTTTTCGTAAACATCAAAGACGATTTAGTCATCGAACAACCTCACGAAAGAGTTTTTCTGAACCTCAATCACAACCGTGTATTGAATGAAATGATGAAATTATGTTTTTTGTAACCGTGGGAGATGAATTAGTTTCAAATGAGTACCGCATGTGTTTTTCTTAAATAGCCAAGGTGATTTTGGCTAAGGAATCAAACAAGCTTTTGCGAACATCAACCACTTAGTATTCGAAAAAAAACCAACCATGATGTGATTTTTGTCTTACAAAAACAGTTGAGGTTGTCCGTGAAAATAAAAGACAATGAAGAGCCTTAAATTAACCTATCTTGTTTTTTTTAAACAAAATACACATTCAATATTGTTTTCATAAACATCAAAGACAATTTAGGGTCATCAACATGTTTTCATAAATCATCTGGGAAACTATACTTTAGTAGAAGGACAAATACCAAATGCTAAAAAAGACTTGAGTACAGGTAGGAGTACAGATTTTTGAAGTACGGACATATAGACTAGTCACAGCTCAGTTTCTAGCTGAGATTTGACAAAAAATTTAATTTTGCAGGTCACTATTTACAAGACTGCAGTTAGATTCTTTTCACTTTTTTTGCCGCAATGCGCTCTGTGACCCCAGTAAAACTAAAAACCACCTCCTGACTTTCAATTTTTAGTCTGTGATTATGAAAATAATTTGGCGTAAGACCAGCCCATACAGAAAAAAAAGTGTTTTTGCAGAAATCAATGCTGGAGCTGGCACCATCCAAACAAGTAAATAAATAAAAACGGCCATGGATGGGGATGATCTTGTTATTCTCTTGCTGTTCTCATTAACGCTCCCAGGTTCACGTTACTCCATGCCTCTGCCGTCCCCATTTCTTCCACCTGATAACCCCCCAAGATCTCACTCGATAATCCAATTGAGATCTCACCTGCAGTGTCGCTTACAGAGGTTGAAAAGCATCACAAGCCCATTTCAACAAAGTCATGAGTAGAAAATACAAATGTCTCTACCCACATGTAGGGTTGACAAGTAAACCGTTCTTAGAAAAATAAATACGTACTGAAGTACAGATACCTGGAAAAAATACAGGATACTTCAGTACCAGTAACAATGTACGTGTACTTGGTCACTTCCCACCGGTCGAAGGAAGAAAGGGAGAAAGGAAAGACTAACGTTATCGAGAAGGAGGGATGAGAGGATAATGTGAGATTGTGTTGAGAGCTATATTAGACAGTGCAGGGTGGCAGGGGAAATTGGAGTGTGCGGGTGTGTGCGCGGTGGTGGAAATTGGTGTCGGCAGGACCCCAAATGGCTGTTTTCCTGCCTGACAGCAGATAAGAGGGAGAAAAAAATATATAAACAAGGCAGTGTGATAGCAAAGAGGAGGAGGACGGGAAGAAAAGGTGGACGTGATGTGGTTTGTGAACGCTTTCCCCACGCAAACGCCGCGGAGCCGCCCGATAACCCCCCAATCCATGACTTATCATCGATATTTATTTATTTTTTTCTTTGCGGCTGGTTGAGCCGCTCGGATCGATGAGAAGAACGTCTTTCTCTCTCTGATTGGCTTAACAGTTTCACTGTCGCCCCAAACTCTCCTGCCTACTTTCTTCTCATGAGATCCAATATGAGTATATGTACTTATGTAGAATTTTCAGGTACCTGTACTTTACTATGTTTCTTATTTTGACTTTTTTTTAACGCGTGTTCATATGACGGCTTTGCAGTTAGAAAGGGGTGTTTGCACCTTTGTGGGAGTGAACATAATTGACTTACTTCCCGACCAATGAAAGCGGCTCCACTCATTTACAGGACAGGTGTGCGCACATTATTTAACATTCCTGTTAAAAAAAAAATAGAATAAAGGTGATGAGAATAGTAATGTATTTCTACAAACAACCAGAGGGTTTGATATTTGCTGTTGTCATACTTGTGAATGAAATCGGACGACGCCCACCGCACATATCATATACCATATACCAGCATGACTTAGATTTGTTCTTGGTTTTACTGTTTGGTGCTTTCTACCGCCTTTATTACCGATTTGTCTTACTGTTTATTGTGCATGTTAAATTGCTCCATGTACAGCACTTTGTATGCAGCGATGGCTGTTTGAAAGTGCTCTAAAAATACTGTTGACTTGACTTGACATATCGGCAGAGTGGGGAATCCTGTCTGCCTGCGCTTTGATCAAATCCACCAAAATTGCGTCACACCACCTGCACCCAAACGTAGACCTGCTTTTACCTGGTCGAAGGTCTAGTCTACTTTCAGTCACCACATTGTCAGGTGCAATGAGGGCATGACGCGCCATGGTCTGCTAATTTCCCAAATATGGAAAGATAGACTTGTCACTTAGGTACAGGAGTTGCATCACTCCACATCATTTTACCAAAGTCTAGTTTTACACAAGTATCTGCGCTTCTTCTTAAAGTACAGATTATGAGTACTTTTTGCCACCTCTTTTTCCTTTCTATCTCCTTTTCACTTCTAATCCTCCTTGCTTGCACCCATCTATCCATCTGCAGTAATGAGAAATCAGGGACCACTGGTTCGCCCACCTGAGCAGGCGTGCGTGTTGTGTGTGTGTGTGTGTGTGTGTGTGTGTGTGTGTGTGTGTGTGTGTGTGTGTGGTTATAAGACCATGGGGATTGCATTTCAGATTGCTCTGCTCTGGTTCTTTGCGCCATTTTTGTGTGTGTGTGTGTCTGTCTTTGGGGGCAGTCAGAGTAGGGGTGGGGATGTCTCACCATCTTGAGACCCTCCTGAGAGTCAGCTGATGTGTGTGTGGGTGTGGGTGGGTGTGCGTGTTTGTAGTCTTCGATTTAATCGAACATAATTAAAGGATTGAACCCTTTCATGCACCCTGTAACCCAGGGGTGTCAAACTAAATTTTTGCACGGGTCACATTTTACTGACCATTTCCCTTGTAGGGCCGTTATGACGTTTTATTCAACGATTGTTTAAGTTACTGTAATAAAGGGTTTGGTAACAAGCAAATGCATATAATAACTCTCTTATTTATTACATATAAGAATTTTAAAATTTTGGTCGGGATTTTACCAATCATCATGGAAGTTGACGTGTTTGATTTGCTTTCGCGGGCCACATAATCTGATGTGGCGGGCCATATCTGGCCCCCGGGCCTTGAGTTTGACACCAGTGCTCTAACCTGATAACATAAACTGTCCGCTGTAGTGACCACTATCCCTGAAAGGGTTAAAGGCACAAACCGGCTGATGTTGTTTTGCTTCGATGTTTTATACAGTCTGGGATAAAGCAGGTGAGACGTGGAGGGGGGCGGGGCGGGGGGGGGGGGCGGCAAATTTATCAAGTTGAAGGAACCATCAACATTGGGTGTGCATGCATTCCCCCTTGTGTTTTACATGTATAGCGCATCGTAAGGGGTTTATATTTGTGTGCTGTTGTGTGGGCTATATGGATGTTTAGTGCAACTGGACAGTCTTTATCGCTGTGGGCAGGAAAATCCTGCTGAAGGAAATCCTTTCTGCAACAACGTTGTAAAAGTCGTGCACAGAAGGAGCTGCAGAGGGACACTAGAGTGGAGCGCAAGGGGGTGGAAAGTGTTGTCCATGATGGATGTCAGCTTTGTCCGCCAGCCTCCTCGATGTAGCTCAATGAACAGAGCCAGCTTCTCAATCCGATGGTCAAGTCTCTTTTCTTTCTTTCAAAGGTTAAAAAAAAAATTCAGCGAACTCAAAATTTCAAAGTAACGCATTTCAATAACATTTCACAAAAAAATAGGACGATTCAAGACAAGATTTGACGTTTTCCCATTGTGAAAATTGCCATTCCGTCATTTCGCGACAAAGGAATAAGAGTTGACACAACGACTCGCTCCTTGTGTTGTCGACCAAATCACGACGACAACAGGCAAATTGCTTGGGAGCAAACAACTAGCTTTGTTGTCTTCACTAACATTGTGGCCCTGAATGCCCAAAACGTGTATTTTAAAGTTGTTCCAACTTATCTTACAGTTTTAGCCCCACAAAAATGCATTTTTTTTATCTGAGCCACTTATCCTCACAAGGGTCGCGGGGGGGGGGGTGCTGGAGCCTATCCCAGCGGTAGGCGGGGGGACACCCTGAACTGGTTGCCAGCCAATCGCAGCGCACACATAGATGAACAACCATCCGTGCTCACACTCACACTGTGGGACAATTTAGAGTGTTCAATCAGTCTGCCATGCATGTTTTTGGAATGTGGGAGGAAACCGGAGTACCCGGAGAAAAGCCACGCAGGCCTGGGGAGAACATGAAAACTCCACACAGGAAGGCCGGAGCGGATCTAACACAAAACCTCTGCACTGTGAGGTCGACGCGCTAACCGCTGGACCACCAGGCCACCCTAATTTAATAATAATGTCATAAAAATATGAGTCAAACAATTTTATACTTTATATCCAGTCGTCCACAGTGAACCGATTTAATGAAATAACAAATTAAATAATAAAGATAACAAGGGAGAGAAAAGGAAAGCAATCCAGAGACATGCGTCCGGGAATACATGCGAGTTTGTATCAAGCGTCAGTTTTTCTCTTCATGTAGCAAGACTGATGCAAGCGACCAACGTCCCCCTCCAGCCACCTAGGTGTCGTCGCACATGATGAAAAGCCCCTGGTCTGGCTCTTAACTACCTTCGAGCTTATTTCTTCACTCAGGCTCCCCCTCCCCAACCCTCCCTCTCACATTGATTCACTTGATCCCAATGCCCCAAGCCATTCCTTTCCTCACTGATGCTAATCTCCCCACAGTAAAGCATTGTCAGACTTTTTGATCACACGCCAGGCTCTCTCCTCCGCCCGGCCGCTCTCGGGACTCCTTTGTGCCAATACTCTGCAGACTTTGGGAGTACTCGCCGCATAACTGACACTGAAGTGGGATGCGGGGAGGGAGGGTGGCGGCGACCAATAGCAGCTAAAATGCTGACTTTCCCTCAGAACCAGAATGAGGCAACAATTAGCAACAGGTTGCAGCACAGGAGGAAAGCCCGTACCCCGCGGTTACGACATCCCATCATATCCTCACAAGACATGCCGGGTAAAACGGCAGACAAGATGAGGAGGATGTCTTTTCTGCCGTGTTATCCAAGGGCCCGTTTTGGCAGAGTGGCCATGTTTCTAGAGAGCATTGCAAGATGGCCACCTTGTGTATGGTGTGTGCATTTTGGCATGTTTTTTTTTCTCCTTCTGTTTTGGCATTCAGGAATGTATGACTGCCAATTCATGCCCCGGAAGAAGAACTTTAAATAACACAAAATTCTAGCATTTCAGCAGGGGTATGTAGATTGTTTTGTGTCCGCTGTGTTTGTTTCAGCAGTTGTTGGCTAGCTCTCACTTGGTACCGGTGTACATCATTTTAAAGATCACGGGAAATAAATCCGCCATTTTGATTGGCGGTGAGATCTGCGCTTTCGTGATGACATTCACCTGTGAGAGGGTATTTGGAATGTCAGCCACACTAGTTGAAGAACCGCACCTGCAAGTGGTGCTATTTCATTCACAGGAATTAGCAATGCACGCTAATGCTCAGCTAATAGCTAGCATGTGGTTTGCGTCCATGCGTGATTCTCACTGTGCTCATCTGGTTAGAAAGGTGTCAAAATCAATCGGATTCTTGCAAATCTGTGGGAAGAGGGAGCTAAATGCACTTTTCCGCCAGGAGATCAAAAGGTGAGCAGCATCAGCAGACGTTAAGAATGACACGGCGTGGCCGTGAAACAGTTGGTGTCCACTGAAATTTGTCAGGGCTGAGTCAAAATCAATCTCATTCTGGCATGGACCGGTAAGTGTTGTGACCAAAGAGGCGAAATGTGCTTTTCTCCCAGCGGATCCTTTTGATCATCCAAACACTCAGCATTCAGTCCCATTGCTTGGGGATGAAATAGTCAAACCCTAACCCAGGCTTGAAACTCACTTCCTCACCGTTTCAATTTCAAACTTTCAAAACCTAACGCAGAATCGAAACTCTTGTCTTGGCATCAAACCCATAGTTTGAATTCAGAACCTTGGCCAGAAAACCTATCTTGAAACCTTAACCCTGACTTGAAAACCTAATTTGAGACTCTAACCCTTGTTTGAAAGTCCAGCCATCATTTAAAACCCCAGCAGAGGCTCGAAACCCCCTTTTGAAAATCAACCCTGGCTTGAAACCCTATCTTGAAACCCCAATCCTTGTTCAAAACTTCAAACCTTGCCCAGGCTGGTAACCCAAATTTGAAAGTATTTTGATTTGAAATGATAACTGTTGTTAAAACCCAATTTTCACCTCAAATGGAACTCCTGACCCCCATTTGAAGCCTTAACTCTTGAAATCCAAACCCTATCTTGAAACCCTCCTTTGAAATTACCATTTGAAACCCTAACTGTTGTTGAAACCTTTTTATTAAAACCAAACCCTGGTTTTAAACCACCATTTGAAACCTGAACCCTGGTTTAAATCCACTATTTGAGCCGCTTGCAGTTGTTCAATACCTAACTTGAAAGCCTAACCCTGGCTTGAAACCTTAATTTGAACCCCTAACCTGAATTTGACAACCTAATCAAGCCTTACAAACCCAATTTGATTGTTTAACACTACTTTGAAATCCTAACTCAGGTTTGAAACCCCAACCTTATTTTGAAACCCTAATCACTACCTCCATTTGAAATCCTAATTCGAAACCTTAACCTCAGTTTGAAATCCTAATTTGAACCACTAACCCTTATTTGACAACCAAATACAGGTTCGAAACCTTAAATGGAAACCATTATGCTCGTTTGAAACCCTTAACCCTGGCTTGAAGCCCTGCTTTGAAACCCTTAACTGAGGAGGTGGCGCCGTTTGCGCGTCTATCCGTCATCTTTCCCTTGTTGGCTGTCGAGAGATTTCTCTTTGAGCGGCACGCCTTGCCCCCGCTGCTCCTCTTCATCCATCTTCTCCGCCCGTCTTATCCTCACGCCTCAGGCCTCGCTGGTAGTTTTGCCGCCGTCAGCACTTCTGGGAAAAGATGAGAGGATGACTGCGAGGAGGCCCACAGATGTGTCGGCACAAGAAGGAGACCAGTGTCTGAACACCGACTGACTGAGCCGAATATTCGTCCCGAACTGCTCCGGATGATTTACATGGCACAGTTGCGGCACCGTTCAATAAACTGATATCACAGCATTCATGCCCTGTATAATTGCGATGTGATCGTGTGTGTGTTTGTGGGAGGGGGGGGGGATCCAAAACATTAAGTCGGGTAAATCCTATCCCAAAATTCACCGCTCGCCGCAAGGAGCAAGATGGAGGCCAGGAGATAAGCGCCGACCTTACACTCGACTGACAAATGGCCGCCGAATCACCGCCGCGATTAGCCGGCGCAGAGGTCGGCGTGTTGAGAGCAAGCCGAGGGAGGGAAAGCGAGGCGCGAGTAGAGAGGGAGTGAAGGACATGACGGCAAACAAGACGGAGATGAGAGGGAGAACGTGCTGGGCTGGACGCTGAACTGTGTTAGTAACAACTAGCGGTGCGCGCGCGGGTTTGTGTCTACTAACGCAACATCAAGCACACAACAAATGAACTTCATCTCTCCCATTTTGTTGCCAGGAAGAAGAAGCGATGGTGCCATTGACCCGTGCTGCTAAATGATTGAATTCCAACAACGGAGCAAGTCAGAGGACATTTGGCAAAGAAAACGCGTGCGGCGCCGCCACGCCGGGTGAACTTGGACCTGCTTTAAACGTGGTGAGCAAAGGCTTTTTTTCGCTAGCCTGAAAATAAGCTCGCGTTTAAGTGGTCGAAGGAGGGAGGAGGATGAATGTGTTAGATGCAGGGGCGTTTATTGTTATTGATGCGTCTCGGCAAGATTAATAAGCGTCATTAATACTAATTAGCATTCTTCGGCGTCAATAGTCTTTTGCTGATACACTGAAGTGAACCTGATTTTCTGGAGAAATGGACTGGAATTATTCACTGAGAAACTCCCCCATTCCCCCCGGCTGTACGAGTGTATTTTTGTGCTCTTGAGATGTGACAACCCTATCATTTTCTTCAAACCCTAATTCAAAATCCGAACCCAATATTTCAACTCTGATATTTGATTTAAACTCCAACCCAGGCTTGCAGCCCCAATCTTGTTGATTTTTTTTCCCCAAGCTTTTTCTTTTTTCCAAACAATCCAGGCAAGAAATGCTCCTGTGAAAACCTGTTTTGAAACCCTACCCCTCACTTGAAGTCCTGTTCTTTAATTAAAACCCTCACCAGGTGTAGAGCCCTAATTTGAAACCTGGACCTTTGATTACAAACATAACCCCAGTCTTGAAACCCTAATACTTACTCAAAACCAGAACCTTGGCATGAAATTATTACTTGAAACCCAAACACTAGTTGGGCATCCTCTTCTACATTTAAACAAAAACCTTGGCTTTAATAAATCCTAAACCCGCTTTGAGGCCCTAATCTGACACTTTAAAGGTGCTTTGTAACCCAGATTTTGAACCCCAATCATTTCACCTTCGAACCTTAATTTGAAACACTACCCCCATCTTGAAACGCTAACTTCAAACCCTAAGCCTTGATTACAACCCTGATCTAGATCACAAACCCTAGCCCTTTTCTTTAAACCACAACGAATCCTTTCTTGAAGCCCTAACGCTGTTTTAAAACCATACTTTGAAACCATAGCAGTGGTTTCAAACACTAATTTGGAACACCAACCTTTGTCACGTCCCGTGCCCACCAGCAGGTGGCGGGATTTTCCCCCGCCAACTGCACACCTGTCCGTAATTTGGGGCTGATTATCTACCTTTATTAAGAGGCTCCGGCAGTCCACTCACTGCCGGAGAATTCCACGCCGTGCCATTGTTCTCTCGTGCTAATTCCTCTATTGAAGATTACTCGTTGCCTTCTTGCCTTGCGGCCGTTACTCTTGCTATTTCGCGTTAGTCACTAAATTTGTATTCATCTATATTGCCTAATCAGTTCTCCCTCGCACTTTGTTTTTTTTTAGCGAGCGTTTTCGGTTGTTTCCTTATTTCTTCCCTGGTCCTTATTTGACCAGCGTTTTTTGTTACTGTTTCCCTGTCGGGCTCTTTCTGTTCGTTATTAAAAACTTTTTGTGTTCATACAAGATCTTTTCGTGTCTGCTTTACCTGGGATCCACCTCGTTATTTTGTTGTGCACGAGGCGATCTTTCATCGCCTCGGGCACAACGTGACAACCTTGGCTTGAAACCTTCTCATTCTCTGTGTGTGCGCATGTGTGGCTCTAATTTTTCAGTCAAGGTGTAGCCTTTACTTTAGTATGCTTCCTTGACACCAAATTACTGTACTACTTTCCTATTTAGACAGGGCTATGGCTGCATCGTGTACCAGTAACTGTAAATAGGTGGTGTTTGTGATTTTTTTCCCTATTTGCATCAACTAGCGAGGATTGACTGCTTTTTGACCAAAATAAACACGAGAACCTCTCAAGCACATGTTTGTCCCGACGAGAGTGCTCCTGGTCGGTCCCTGTTGACAAAACAAGCATCCCGCCCCCTCAGAAGAGGCTGGAGGCAAGGAGAGCCCTTCACTGCTGACCAACTTTGGAAAAGAGGAGCACTCCAACACAAATAAATAAACACGCACAGTGCACTCAACGGCAGCGGCTCATAAATCAAGCGCCCCCATGCTGACTGCTGATTGCAGACAAGCGCCACCCGGCCGAGGTCTGCTTTCCTGCAGTTAAGGAGCTGCGGGAGGGAGGGAGGGATGCCGACGTCCTTCCTCCCCTCCCCGCTTCCATACATCAAGCGGGCGGTTCGGTCCTACCTGCGCACTCATCAGGGCCATATTTCACTTTAATGGCGCGAAGCCTTTTCTTCAACCTTCTTATTGTTATTGGGCTCCCACCAAGGCAGGAATGTTGAGCTCACAGTTTACAGCAAGCGATATGCTGTAACCCTAATCCTGGCTTGAAACCTTACCTTGAAACCGCAATGCTGTCTGGGATATCAAAACCTGACTAAAGGCTCATTGAAATTAGGGTTTGAAGAGAAGTCAAACCTTAAAACCAAAGAACAATTATGATGAAGGCTGGCTTAACTTTGCCACCAATGTTAACAGACTGGCATCCCAAAAATGCGCACCCCCCCCCCCCCCCAAATTAATTACCCTGTCATTGTTTAAAATGGTCTAAAAATACGCATATTGCCGGCGGTAGCGGCTAGTGACTAGCCAGTGGGCGACTTTGCCAAGGTAGTTTAAAATCAAAGTGCCTTTGGTGTTGGACAGCCTGACACTGTTGCAATTCCCGCCAATCCATTTTCAGCAAAAGCACTACGACAGTTGCGACGTCACTTCTGGAGGTCGTTGACACCCAATAAGGTGGCCGCCTGACATTTATTAAATACGCAGATATTGTTTACTTCTCATTACAAGAACTCCGAATCAACCAGAGGAGCCTTTTTCGACTAATGCTGCCACTTAAAACATATACTTGCGTGTTCTTTCCCCCTTTTAACTCAGCAAGCAGGGTTAGCCGAGTTTGTTTAGCGAGGCATTTAGTGGCTCCTTCATCCTGCAGTCAAGCATAAAAGCCTCACAGCGGTGTGTGCCGAAGCCAATTACGCAACTCCCGTACTTTGCTCAAAACCGGCGCCTCCTCGAAGGGTGGCTGTCAACAAAACAAGCCTCCCACCTCAACTCCACCTGCCTCCGCTGCTCAAGTGAGAGATGACAAGTGGCCCTCATGTGCAGCCCGTCAGAAGAATGAGGCGCTCCGCAGCGGCGTGCCTGCGTAGCGTGTGTGCGCAATTGCCTTGAGCTGTCATAGTGAAAGCGGCCAATGAGATCCCGCCGGTGGGCACGCGTTAGCCGCCAGCATGGAGACACACGACAATTTCATATTCCTCCCAGCAGAGAGGAAGAACATTTCGACAAGTGGCCCGTCATTGATTTTCTTACGTGTCGTCGGGCGTCCTGAAGGTTGCGGACAGAATCGGATCCTAGAAAATGAACTCAGGAAAGTTGATATTACAAAAAAAAAAAAAATTACAAAATAATTTAATTTTATAATAACAAAAAAGTTTCTTACAAAATAATACAAAATAATTCTACAAAAAAAATAGACGCTAGGCCGACAAATAACGACATGGACATGGACAACAAATTGCGGATAATGTGACGAAAACAAAAAGCGCTTGCACAAGGCAAGGAAAAAAACACAAACGAAAAGAGCTTGTAAAGTACAGGAAAGACCAAACCGCGTGGAGAACAAACCGTGGGTGCACTTAAACACAAAAAGAACTCCTTACTTGACTAACGAACAAGCAAAGGCAAGAGCCAAAAAAAATCGAGTTAGTACCCGCCTTGAAATCCTTTCACCATGACCAAGGTCTGTCTCATGAGAGATGATGTCACGTATGATGTCACATTTTATGACCACCTTTCGAGGCATCTCCCCCCCCCCCCCCCGAAAATCTAAGTTATTTGTTAGAAACCTGAAAACTAAAAAAACTGCTCCATCACTGCGCCACCTCATTCATCCCCATTTGAAATAGAAGCATCAAAGGTCACATTTGACTTACAAACTGAGCAAACAGCCTGAAATGTCACTCGAAAAGTGCACAGAGAAAACATCAACATTGAAGGAAAAAAAAGAGGCTATAAATCAGCAAACTAATGAACGAACGTAGGGAAACCCCCCACCCCCTCGTTCCTCTGCCAAGGAAACAAATAGAAAGTAGAGATCCAATCCCTCGCCGCTCCTTTTGGTTGAGATTCATAGTTTGCTACGCTTCAGCCTGGTAAATAAACAATCTGTTATCATTAGCCCGGCCGGCGTCTTTGCCAATCGGTGGTCTGGAAAGCCGTTACTGGGCGGAGTAAGTTGCCGCGGGGCTGTCACGATAGGGCCAATTGCCTCTGAGAGATTGCTGCCTCAAATAGCGTGTTTGTACGCCGGTGTGTGTGTGTGTGTGTGAGATGCATGTTCTTGTGAATTCTGCATGTGTGGTTGTACGGCACACCGTAAACGACATCAAACTGAAATGTTTAGAGACCCGTTTTGTCAATATATATTTATTGTAGGGCGGCACGGTCGTCCAGTGGTTAGCACCTCACAGTGCAGAGGTCATGGGTTCGATTCCGGCTTCGGCCTTCCTGTGTGGAGTTTGCACGTTCTCCCCGGCGTGTTTTCTCCGGTTTCCTCCCACATTCCAAAAACATGCATGGCAGGCTGATTGAACACTCCAAATTGTCCCCAGGTTTGAGTGTGAGTGCGGATGGTTGCTCGTCTCTGTGTGCCCTTCGATCGGCTGGCAACCGTTTCAGGGTGTCCCCCGCTGACTGCCTGAAGACAGCTGGGATAGGCACCAGCACCCCCCGTGACCATTGTGAGGATAACGCGGATGAAATAAATGACTTAAACTAACACATTTTCCTCAAAAATGTATGTGGAAAAAAAAACGTGCAGCTTCATTGCAACTGAATGAATGTAAAAAGGTTTGCACTCTAGTTAAAATGAGTTTAAAATATAAATGCAATAAATAACTTCAATTTGCAAAATAACGCATTTGTGAAATACATGAGAATGCATTGGATTAAAATATTTATCTAGAATTAATTAAATACATTTAAATGAATACGATACATTACTTAATTCACCTAATTTAAAACCAAACAAAAGCAAAACAGTGAACTTGTTTTTCGGTGTGTCCTGGTAATGAAGACCTTTTATGGTAAAACGTCATTAGCCTTCGTCTTGTTAAGAAGTCGCTCCCAATGCAGGGCAGCGCGGCGATAAAGATGTTTATGAAGTTTTTGGGAGTCCACTTTGTTCTCCCCATTGATCTTGGGAGAAAGTCGAGGGCGGCTAAAATCCATCTAAGTCTCATCTCAGGTCTGCCGGGCCATCTTGATTGTCTGTCAGTTGAGAGAAAGAAAGATAAATAAGGATTGTTCAACAAGTTGGGACACTTTGGAACACTTTTAAATGCTGGAAGCTGAGTTCAAGCCTTGTATTTGTTCATATGCATTTGTGCTCTTTTAAAACGTCCTTGGGGTCAAACGGTAATCAACAAGTGAAAATCCAGACACTTTGTGGTCACGTTTTTGTTTGTTTGTTTGTTGTTTGTTGTTTCAAACCTCTAACGCTTGGGGCCTAAAAGTGTGGGTTCAGTAACGACACGTTAAAGTACACATTAAACATCGTTTTAAAATTGGAATGTAATGAATTTATCATTAAATCCATGACAAATAATTTGGTGCAGACACAAACCAATAAGAGTTTCTCAAAAATCTGCCAGAGATTCAGTAAACCGCAGTAATTTTCATTGTTTTTTTTGGGGGGGGGGGTTGTTTTGTATTTGCTGAGGATAAAGAATATGTGCCTGTCAGTATATATGTCAGTTTATTTTTTGTCTCCATGTGGTGCACCACCTTTTGGGTTCAAATATGCATCATTTGAATCTGTCGCCACATTGACACTATTCGTTAGTCCATCAATGGCGTTTCCCAGGATGTGTTGATGCATTAAGATGGCAGATTTAAATTTTCAAAACTCAATCATCTAAAACTCCAGGAAGCCAGAAAGTGTAATGGAATATTTGGAAAAGAAAAAAAAAGGTGAAATTTGGTACCATTTAAAATGGTGGCCAAACTCTCTCCCACAGTTAAAATGAACACATTTTTGCGCCTCTCGTTCCCTCGTGTGAGTGCTTGGACTAATCTGAGGCACATTCACATGCTTGCCATCTCGATATCTCTCATCACGCCTCATGTCCACTCTCATATTAAACTCAAACCAACAGCCAGATAGGAGAGAATCACATTTTTTCATACCTCTCCATTCATTTTTGTTCTATCTCTTCGATTCCTGAATGAATCGGCCCGTCTTATTTCTTGCCGGGTGAAGTGACTGGGGACATCAGTACATAATGCAAAACCAATGCACCGCAAAAGATGACAACACAGGCAGATGATGGCAATAGTGTCGAACTTCGGTTGAAGACAATTTGCTCTGTGACACTGGTTGAAAAAACAAAAGGGCAGAGAGATAAGCAAAAACAATATAGGGGAAAAAAAATGAAAAATAGGCATCCAAAAACAAGTCTAAAATAATTAGAGAAAAAAAATGACAGAACAAAATGAAATAAAAAATTACTAGTCCAAAAAAATAAAATAAAAATAAATACTTAGAAATATCTAAAGGTATCAAACATCAAATACAATTGGAACAAAATGCCAGAATAAATTAGTGGATATTAGAAAACAAATCAACTTAATTGAAAAAAAACCCCAAACAAATAACAAGTTAAGGCAATGCAAACGTATTAGACCAAAAAAAAAACAAACAAAAAAAAACCCAGAAGCACTATCAATGCTTCGGAATTAAAAAAAATACAACAACATTACAGCAAATATACTGGAAAACAATTGAAAATACAGTGGAGGACCACGATGAGCACAAATCTGCAAATAATTCATTAATATTATTTTTTAAACGTCCTTAAATAGGCAGAGATTTACCAGCAATATGCATTTTCGACCAAAAAAAGAGCAGCACCAACAAAATGAATAAATAAATACATAAATAATTTGAGGAAAAAAAATCAGGGCCCCACTGTACTTGAAAAAGAATGAAAAAATATTGAAGCAACACGCAAATGTTTTATTCATCCAAAAATGCTAGTTGAACAATGTGAAAAATAAGACGGAAACAAAGTGGTATTGGTGTCTGAGTGGTGTCTTCTTTTAGTTTATTTTCAGTTGCGGCGCTCACAGCCTGAGATGCTAAATACAGTAGTAACGGCGATACAAATTTATAAAAGTAAGACTCAACGCCCACATTTTTTCGTTTTATCTCCAGCGTGCACACATCATTTGTTAGCATGAAGGTTCAATCAAAAGTAGACTTATTCCTCCACTTAAAATTCAGCTTGTGGCTCTTTTTTTTTTTTTAATCATCAAGGCGGCACACTGTAATTTCTGCCGGCTAGTGGTGGCGCTCAGGGAAACAATGTTATCCCCGCACATCATTATCGGACATTAATTGACTCATCCTATCGCCGGGTTGCCCCTCGCGGACGTGATGCGACTTCAATGATGAATTCACGCCTGTGGCGCTGGCTGAAAATTTGGTACAATCTTCTCCTGTTATATGCTACAAGTGAGCGACTTGCAGTAAAAGAAAAAAAAAAATTGGGGTGGGGGCGCACAAATCAAAGACATTGAAAAGTAAACAACAGCAGTCAGAACACTTTTGTTCACCTTTGATGGAGTATCGGTGAAGATATGCGGGCGGATTTGTCGTTCAAATCGGTCCAGCACAAATTACGTTTTGGCTAATATGCTAGCTAATCCTATCTATGATCCTCACGTGAACATGGTTTGTTTGGGTTTACTAATTTAACCTTTTCAGGGACAGCGGTTACCACAGTGGACAGCTTATCATGGTATCAGGTTCCAGAGTGCACGAAAGGGTTAAGCACAGCCCTGTTTGTGTACATGCTAGAAGCAAGCTCGATGATCTTCTCTGTTTTAGGCATCATCTTTTGGCACCTATATTCAATTACAAGCACCTTTTGAGGGAGCTGTCAGTTATTCAGAATTTTTTTTTTGGACTGTATACAGAAGAAAACCATATCAGTTAGCAAATGCAGCAGTGCTGCCCTGTGCGCGTTCTGAAACGCGCCCCTGAGTTTGCCATTTGGCTACGATTTGCCTCAAACACGTTTTATGTTGAGAAATTCTAAGATTGGTCAGTTTAAAAAAAGGTCTCCAACCATTTGCTGATTATCATATAATTATAAATTATATGTATGATGTATATGTTTATAGAAAAATAGCATATTTCTAAATATGATATGATGACTAATCATAATGATAACCTACATGAGCAACCGCCCAAATCACAGATAAGGCCGTCACTTTCGAAAGTCTGATTTCTGCTCTCCAGGTGTCCAATCAATACACTTATCAATGACCATTTGAAGATTAAAGCACTTACACTTGGCTTGGCCCAGTTAGCGGCGTAATGGACAGCCGCGCTCGGCCCGGCGTCGTAGCTTCACTGGAGCACGTTATGAGATTTTGGCCCACAATTGATTAGGCAGCTTGAGAAAAAGCTCCAAGAGATCTCCAAAAGTTGCCAGTGACCTGTTAGGAAAACCATTTGATTCGCTTCGAGCAGTTTGACTCTTGAAAATGATAGAAAGGGAAAATATATAGATGGACATAAAAGTGACAGTTACTATATTTATTGGAAAATATATTGGCTGGAAAATTTAAAAAATTGCCCCCAAAATTCAAACTATTATCACCAAAAAGAAAAGACAAAGTAATGTCTATGAAAGTCGGAAGGTAGTTTCCCTACTGACATTTAATATATACACTCTATATATATAGAGTTAATATATTATATATACTATGGTATCCGTAACTTTAAGACAAAACTTTGCCTAGTGAGTGATGTGGGTGTCAACGAATGAAACCGTACTTTAAAACCCAGGCACTGGCTTTCGACCCTAAACCTACAAAACCCCTCTGCCTTTGAGCCCTACTTTAACACCCCATCATGGTCTTGAAACACTACTATGGGACCATAATTATAATTTGAAACACAAACCCTGTCTTGAAAGTGAACTCAAACCCTAGTTTGAGACCCTAACTTGAAACCATCGGCCCTGTTACAAAAAACAAATACTGCTTTGAAACAGTACTTTAAAAGCCTGACCGGGTCTTGAAATCCTATTAGCAGCCCCTAACTCGAGTACTTCTGGCATAAAACCCTGAATTGAAATGCTCAGCCATTTTTGAAAACCCCTACTTGTAGCCACTAACCCGACCTAATTGGAAACATTCTCCCTGACTTCAAACGCTAATCCTAAAACAAGCTCGAAACCCGAATATGAAAACTTAACCCTGGCTTCAAATTCTTACATAGGCATGAACACACACTTGCACACAAATGCCCCTCTGTTCTACTCAGCCATCATCACAGCCAGCCGCCAGTGGATTTTACTTTTCATCTTTATTCATTTCTTCTTGTTTGCTCGAAGAAAATAAAAGCTTTCTGCCAGCTTCCCAAGGAGAAGAAGAAGAAGAAAGAAAGCAGGCGTAATGACAAGTTTGGCACAGTGGGTGTTGATGTGGTGCCTCCGAGACGGAATAGCAAGAGGAGAAACCCCTTCCTCCTCTGAAAAGTACAAACATTTTGAGTCAATCAGATAGCCAGTGATTGTCCTAAACCTTTAGCTAATGCTAAATGCTATTGCTTTCTTTGTTCACAGTTCAACACCACAAAACAAAGCCAAGCCTGAAAAGCTACAGGAAGTGTGCCATTTTAGTTTGAAGCGACAATTTTAGGATCATTTACATTTGTCCAGGAAATTACTTTTGCTTTGCTCCATGAAAATTGGTAGGCGTCTATCTTAAAAACACCCACAAAAAAGTCAAAAGAAGCCATGCTCCTAAAAAGCACGGGAAGTCTGCCATTTTTTGGTCTATCATGTAAGACAAAAAAATAACCCCTCACCTGATACTTCGATTTGCTTCCTCCATTTCCTCACGACGAAAAAGGACGGCGAGGTCATCAGAGGACACTCTTTGATAACAAGGAAGAAGACGTCTGGACAGAACGAGTAATAGCCGACTCCCTAATTAAGGCCACAGGAGGGGTGGCGGGTGGGGGGTGATTCCCATCAGGTGTGTCGTGGCGATAGTTGCCAGGGTAACCCCCCCCCCCCCCCGTCTGCCGCCGAGGAAAACCTTATTGGCCCGCTCTTATTGGCAGACCAAGATAACATTAGGATGCGATTATGCGCCAAGGACAAAAAGAACATCATGGATGTTATGTTGTGAAATATCCGTGCAAAAGATGTAATGTGAGGGAAATGGCTTGCAAGGGAGACGTCATTTACATTTCAACAGGTAATTTGATTCAAAAGTAGGCGCGCTGGATACTTCGGCACAGGTGACCTGGTTATTGAGGGACCAGGTGATTTATTACGTTTTCTGTTGCCCAGATCAATTTTTGGATCTTGAAATGGATAATGTGCACAAGAGAGAGAATTTTCACTTAAAAAAAATCTACACAACAGTTAAGTGTTAGCTAATCCCATTTCTGACCTTTGTGTTCCAACCTAAATTATTTCATTATTATTTCATTCCAGAGAATTGGAAATATTCACCGATGTCACCCACTAATATTTTAATTTCATGCTCCAAGTCACCACAATACATTTCTAATGGAAGAGGAGGAGGGTGAGGCAGAGAGACAAATGGGGTGAAGGAGGGGAGAAAGAATCGTTTCCATTAGCTTTGCTTAGCTGAACCCCAAAACATTGTTAATTAATCTGGACTTTTCTTTATAAACTTTTTTTTCCCCTCACCTTTTTCTTCATTGGAATGATGACTGGGGCCCCTTTGGAGTCGTTAGCCCAAAACAAAGCGACACCCCTGATAAGCGCATTGGCCAATCACGCATTTGCTTCTTTGAAAAGGTAATTATTGTGAGAGGATGCACAAGGGACACTCACGTGAAAGGACGTGCACAAGTGACAATCGTGTGAAAGGACGTGTTGCGAGGACAAACTTAAATGAGAAAAAAAGACATCCTTTTTAAAGTTACTACATGCGCAGGAAAACTCATCCATCAATTTTTGATCCCCTTATCCTCACAAAGGTCACGGGAATGATGGAGCTTATCCCAGCTGTCTTCGCGCTCATACGCACACCTCGGGACAATTTAGAGTGTTCCATTAACTTGCCATGCGTGTTTTGGGAATCTGGGAGGAAACCCGAGTACCCGGAGAAAACCCATGCAGGCACAGGGAGAACATGCAAACTCCACACAGGAAGGCTGGGAGCCCGGATTGAACCCTGCACGTCTGATGCCATAACCAGTCCTGCCTTGAAAATTCATCATCAAATTACATGAAAATACAAAATGTTCACTGCTGGTGCTACAAAAAAAAACAAAACAATACAACCCCCCCTCACCATGAAAAAGTACAGTCTCACTATATGGATGTTACAAAAACAGCATAAAAATCGCAATGAATAGCCAGTGGCTGTGAGTTATAAAATTCGCAAGTAGGTGAGTTCCGCGGTAGTAAATTGAGAGCTCGCCAACTTTACAACAACATCGCACCTTAACAATTCATCCGTGTGTTGTGTGTTATGTAGTGTGCCTCCTATGTGTGTTCAAAAGACAGGAAGTGATAGACTGGAGCGGCGCCAAGTCGACAGTATGCATGATGTTGATGCCCACTCGGGACTGGTGCTCGCCTCACACTGTCCAACTGTCTGCCTCTACGCTATGATTCAAAAATGCCGAGACACCGATAAAAACGCGCACACACATGCTAAAGAACGCAGACCTCAATATACCAGCGCACTAACAGAGTTCTTATTGCAGACGTCAAACCAGATAAGAAAACACTCGGTGACAACCCGGCCCGTCTTTCACTGTGTTCCGTACATGTGTGTGTGTGTGTGTATCTTTTTTTCCATGTGACATGGAAAAAAACGTGGTCAAAAGCAGTTGATGAATTGTACGCCGCATCACAGTGTATATATAGTAGTGTAAGTAACTGTGTAAGTGCGCCCCCAGTGGCTATTGGAAGGATAGCGCAATTTGACTCTACGCTCAAGATGGAGCAGGCAGGAAGACTTCAAACTTTGATGCCGTGTTCCACACATATGAGATGCCATTAGTAAAAACAAAACAAAACAAAACAAAATCTATCTATCTAGCATCACCGAAATGTCTGGTATTCTTGCTTGTGAATGGGGCTCACTTGGGCTAATTCCCTCGTTGGAGTTTGTCAAAGAAGTTGACTGGAAAATTGGTTTCATGGTCCAAGAGTTGAAAGTCTTAACGCCATACTGCACTACACAAGTGCAACAAGCAGCTGTCACAAGCTCTTCTTAAAACCACTGCTCCCATTCCGAGCTTTTTGTGTCCAAAGAACGATTGTGAGAAGTCGCATGATGTTGACCTGTGGTCGACACGACGTCACCTCTCTGGTGAAAACAGCTTTTAGTGTCACCAAGGAGAAACGCAGCTCTCACACACACACACACACACGCACTCTGGCCCCAGCCACTGTTTTTGTCTACATTTCCCCGCAAATGTCACGACCCGTTCTACTTGCAGCCAGCTGCCGTCTTGTGTTTGTGTGTGTTTGCATTACTAAACTTGTGTGTATTTACTCTATTATTGTGTGCGTGTGAATAAAATCTAGAGCTCAGACTCGCACCCATGCAAAAATCCGCTTTTGCTACTCATTTAACGTTTCATGAGCAAGTCTTGTATCAATTCGAATGGGTTATTAATCGTACTTTTTGCAGAGGAACACATTTTAGTCCGAAACAAATGCAAAATCCCATTTAATCATCATGATAAATGGTAAATGGGGCACACTCAAGGTAGTACAGAGACAGACCAAACATTTAAAAAAGTGATATTACGTGAGCTGTGAGCATATTTATATTGCATCAAGACGCGACGAATAGGCCCACGAGTGCAGCCAATCAGTGTCCAGCTTTCCCGTCTAAGTTCGGTTTGCAACTTGAAGTAAACAGAAACTGCCAATAAATGAAAGAAGCAATGAACCGGAAGTAAGTGCTAACGGTGATCAAACGCGCAGCTAAACGTGCAGTTGATTGGCGGCCATAATTCGGCGTAATCTTCTGAAGATGAAGGAGAGGAAGTTTCTTTCCGTCCCTTGGGCGGCTGGATTTCCAAAGTGACGTAGAGGAAGCCGTGGTCCGAGGCAAAACAAGAAAAATAAAATATCTCTGTTGACTCATTTGAACAAGTGGCACCACAGCGATGAAGTGGAAAGCATGAAAATGTAAAGCGGAGTTCGCGCATTTTGCCTACATAAGCATGAGCAATTTAGCCGCTAAAAATAGCCACCGGACGAAAGCAGCAATCAAACGTGTCATCTTGTGACCATGCACACTTGCAAGTAGTGATGACGTTAGCGGCGTATGTAGGATCCTAACTGAAAAACATTGTTTTGATAGGCTAAGATGGTTTGAGATATGAGCGTGTCCACAGAATTAATTCTATTTGTATCTCAAGGCACCACTGTACAGTGTCCTTGTACTTTATATGATTTGGTCTTATGGTGGGTGTGTTTATGCATTTGATGTTTTACTATTTAGATTTGGAAGTGTTTGTGTGTGTGCGTGTGTGCGTGTGTGCCTGTGTGTGTGTGTGTGTGTGTGTGTGTGTGTGTGTGTTTCTCAATGAGCTCCTCACTTTGTTGAAAAGGACTCACTTTGTTTAATTGGGATAAGTAAACAAACAAGCATCAAGTATCTTCTTCAGAGGAGAAAATAGTGAATGTTTTTTTCCCTCCCCCTTCTCGTTTCTGTTTTGGACAAGTTAAGAAATGAAAGTGCTGTTATTTGCTCTCGACTGACTGACTGACTCAGACAGAGCCATTAAAGTGGGTCAGACGTCAGCGATTAACAGTAAATAACGTGTGGGCTCAAAGCTGAAAGCCATGCTGGGAGTGCTGACAAAATAGAATAAAATAAAAGACGCTTTAAAATTAGCTGCAGTTGCTCAGAGTGGTGATTCAAAATCATCTGGGTGGAAATTTGATGTGGTTTTGTCCTGAAATGCACCGGACCGTGTTCTATTCTATTATTTGTGTAAGCCCGATTTTGCAGATCAAGCCAACATTTGGAGGAACATGCCCGGCGGTCCAGTGGTTAGCACGTCAACCTCACAGTGCAGAGGTTCAATTCCAACTCCGGCCTCCCTGTGTGGAGTTTGCATGTTCTCCCCGGGCCTGCGTGGGTTTTCTCCGGGTGCTCCAGTTTCCTCCCACATTCCAAAAACATGCATGACAGGCTGATTGGACACTCTAAAATTGTCCCAAGGTGTGAGTGTGTGCGTGGATGGTTGTTTGTCTCTGTGTGCCCTGCGATTGGCTGGCAATCAGTTCAGCGTGTCCCCCGCCTACTGCCTGGAGACAGCTAGGATAGGCTCCAGCACCCCCCGCGGCCCTTGTGAGGATAAAGCGGATCAGAAAATGGATGGATGGATGGATGGATGGATGTCAACCAGTACATGATGCACAAAGAGTCTCATGGACACATGCCTCAGATTGAACAGAAATCATCCATTTTGGGTTTTGGGGTAAATTCCAGGACTCTGTCATGTCATCGTGAAATAAGAAAACATTTTTTTAGTTCCTGATGTCAGTTTAACCGATCGACTTGAAATCAGGTGAGCACATCGATCATATCAGGGTGCACAAAAAAGTCAAAAGAAGCCATGTTTTAAAGTGAAAAGGAAGTTAACCATTTTGGTATGAAGCAACCATTTATTCTTTTTTTTTTGGAGCTGTTATATCTTTGAACAACATACTTCACTTACAATGTCAATCACAATGCATTTTTAATGCAACTCTTTCAGTGAATCTCAGTGGATCGTGCAATGTGTACCGCTAGCGTGTCTGACAACTCTTTATGTGTTAAGAACGACATGTTAGTTTGACGTTTCTCAGGCGTCACAGCTGAGGTGTCTCCGTGCTTTACTTTTGAGTGCAACATGTGCGCATTCTCCATTTCCTGCCTTTCTCTCGGCCGGCTGGCCATCAATATGCAAACAACACAAGAGACTGGCGCCTTTGTGATAACCCCGGGCAGATTCCTCTGTATAAACAATCCAGCTGCAGCTTATCAATATATTTTCTTGTTGTGTGTCGACAGAGTGAGAATGAAGTTAGTTGACTTAACTTTTGCTTTGCTGATGTTTCTGCTCGACTGGCAGTCAGCAGTCAAGTTTATTGCTCCCGCAGCGACTGTAAAGAGCACATTACATTTGAATGTGTGTCGCATCCTTTTTTTTCTGCTCTCTTGTGTTTGCAAAACAACATTAGCATGCAGGAAGGAGGCTAAGCCCGGCAAGTACGAGTCTCTTGAATAGAATATTATTTCATACGCAGTGGCGTAGAACACATAGAAGAGGAAAAACGGTGAAAGAACGTCTAAGCGTTCCAAGTTATGCGATAGCTGTCAGCAATTAATTGTAGTGCATTCAATGAAAGCTTCAATTTAAATCGTGTTGCTGTTTTTTTGGGGGGGGGGGGTTTTCGGACCCAATTTGGCACATTTCCAGACACGGCTTTTTGAGCCTTTTTGTGTCTTCTCCTGATTTACCTATTTACAAAATTTCATGTTCCTCCATAATATTGGCTTTGGGACTCAACTTTTGATTGAGTCAAATGGGACGCCACCCAGGCAGGACACTAAACTTTGCCGCTATGCTACGCCCATACGAAAAAAGAAAAATCGAGGGTCTTGCACTTCTTTGTGGTCCATCCATCCATTTTCTGAACCGCTTCCAAACCCGCTGAACCCGACTTCCAACGTCTTAGCATTTCTCTCCCTCGTATTCAACGCGACAAACCAAGACTGACTGCCTAATCTTATCTTCTACTCAAAATCTGTGCTGATGTCAATTCCAAAGCGATGCAACAGCACCATCTACGGGTATCTTTCAGTCATCGCGATGCTTTACAAACCCGAATTTCACAGACAAGCTGGACTAGACACTCTTCCACGCCTGCTCATTGAAAAACGTACTTGACAAACACGTCGGTGGCAGTAAACGGTCGGACGGCGCTCTAGATGCACCGGGTTTCGGGCTTTCATCGCTAAAAACGTTGCCATATCACGCACGCCCGTGGTATGCGTACCATACGTTGAGAATCACTGCACAAGATGGAACGGCAGACAAATACCATCGCCATACGCTCACATATCGGCCTCGCGCTATTCACGTATAATGCAATTAAACGGCGACATTCATCACCGCAGGACGTGACGAGCTCTCCGCCAACTAAAGGTCGCCGGCTCGGGTGCAATTAACTCTCTTGTTTGCTGTTTCTGTCCAAAAGGGTAGCAATCAAACTGACGTCAGCGCATTCTGCGGCGCTATTCGGCGCTGTATATTAAACCCGTCACGTCAACACCGAAAGAGCGCCTTCACTTTCCGCTGATTAAGTGGCACGGACGAGATGACACCCGAACATTTCCACCATGTAATTTGTACACCCGTGCCATTTGTAATGCGACACACACACACACACACACACACACACACTGAGTTCCACTCACGAGTGACAAAAACACAAATAAATCATGCTGACAAGGCTTTTCCCCGTAGAGGTGATGGATACAGCCTGCGGGAGGCAGCGCACACACCGACACACACACTCAATCCCTTCCCTCCCTCCTTGTCTTAAGAGATAAAAGTAGACCGAAGGACAGATTCTTGTTGTTACTGTCTCATACAAGATGGTCATTGTGGGTGTTTTCTGCTGAGTGTCAGTGACTTAAAGGTGACACGGTGGTTGTTGATGTTGTTAAGGTTGTGAGTGTGCGCGCATGTGCGTGTGTGTGTGTGTGTGTGTCTGTTTCATGTGTATGTGTCTTTCTCTTTGCCCTCATCCATCCATCCTTCTGTCTATTCAATTATACATTTGTCTGACAAGCTGTCCATCCATCCTTCGGGTCATCCCTTCATCCAGCCACCCAGCCAAATAATCCTCCATCAAACCGTACATCCGTCCATCCATCCATCCATCCATCAGTTCACCTCTAAAAATAAACCCCGGTGGGGCACTGTTTGTCCAACAGTCTGTCTCTCCTTACACCTTTCTATTCATCCGTTTATTCATCCATCCATCCACACATCGACCGGCCACCCGTCTGTCTATACCTCCATTTGTCTGTCCGTCAAACTGCCAGTCTTTTCCTTTCGAACGGTTAGTCACACATCCATCTGTACAAATCTCCATCCAACTATCCATCTGTCTGTCCACTGCCTGTCTGTCTGTCCGTCACACCACCAGTCACTCGCTAGCCTTTCAGAGGGTCAGTCTGTCCACCCGCCAAACAAGCCATTCGGCAGTCTGTCCCGTTTGTCCATCCATCCACCCGTCAACTCCCAGCTGTGCGTTCTGTGTGACCTGGCCACAGCCCCCATCTGTCAGCTTCATTTTGACCTCTCTTGCTTTCTCTCTCTCTTTCACACACACACACACACACACACACACACACACACACACACACACACACACGATGCTGTACACTGACACAGGGTGATAGAGAAAACACTGAACAAGTACTGACCCAGCAAAGAAGCCTATACCGTAAACGAACTGACAGAGTAAACACAAACAGATGCACACATGTAAGCACAACAACAACAGCACACACACACACACACGCACACACACACGCCTCATGTCTATAGGGAATCGCGAATGCTCCTGTTTATCTTTCGCACCACTGAGCTCCCTTTAAGCGGAGCGGGGAATAAACGGAATACAGGAAGGAGGACGGACACATTCAAGGTGTTCTTTGATTAAAGGCCCGAGGCTCTTATATACAATTCGGGTCTATTTGTCTTTGCCCGCACTTGATGACAAATCCCAACAGCTTTTATAAAGAAATATGCAGTCCGTGGACCTGCGACCTGAGGGGTGCCTATTAAAACTGACTTTGTTCTCAGAGCGCTACCAAGAACAGTGGAAATTGCAATTTGTTTTGTGTGACCCCCCCAGGCCCCTAAGGATTGGTAGCGCTCCAACCATAGTGTACATATACGATAAAAATTGGAAAATACTACGGGGCCCAATAACGAACCATGTAGAACTCCATAGGAAGATGCACTACTTCCATCTGCCGAAGTGGAGTGGAAGAGCATCAGTGGACCAACTGATCGTGCATCCATCCACCCATCAACCAGTCTGCCAATAAACAGACACTCACTCATCCGTCCATTTGTTCATCCATCCATTTATCATCTATTATTCAAATCATTCATCCATCCACCTGCCTGTCCATCAATCAATTCATGCATCTGTCCATCTGACCCTCCCTCGGTCTGCCCATCCATTTTCAGTCTGCCCACACATCTATCGTCTGTCTCATCATCCGTTGTCTCTTCCCAACCGTCCATCTCTCCATCATCCATCCACTTGGTTGTCCCTTCTCATAGCGATGGATTCCTTCTGCTTATTGATCCATCCATCCGCCACTCTGTCAATATATCCATTCCTCCCCACCCTTCTGTCCGTCTGTCCTTACACCAATCCATTGGTCCATCCATCTGTGCGCGTGTGCTCACGTGTGTGTTTGTGTCCACACTTGCTGATGAGGAAAAGAAGCCTCGTGAAGACAACGCAAGAGTTTTGTGCGATTTGCTGCCGCTTGCATCATGAAAGCAGTGATGTCACGAACCCTTGACGACATGTCAAGATGTTCTCGGAAAGTCTCTCTGGGACGCCACCTGCCGATTGTTTTGATGTCTCCCCCATTTCTTATTCAATTTATTCATCTGTACGTCTATCCATCCTTTTGCGCATCCGTCCCTCCACCCATCGGTCAATTCATTCATCGGTCCATCTGTTCATCCAGCAATCTCTTTGTCCTTCCATCCATCCATCTTGCAAATATCCCATCCAGTCATCTCGTTAACTGACCATTCATCCCAATGTCCTCTAGTCTATTTATACATCACGACAACCAGCAAACCACCGAAACAAAAATCTGTTCATCCATCTGTCTGTCCGTCCATCCGTCTCGAAAATTGTCCAGCCGACTCTCCAGCAGTTTGTCCATCCATCCGTCACATGTATCCAAGCAATTAACCATCCGCTCATTCATCCGTCCATCCGCCTGTCTTGTTATACATTTGTCAAGTTTCTCATACGTCTCTCTGGCCAATTTGCTTTTGTATCCATCCAGCTATCCATCCATCAGTACATCCTAACCGCCTTACAATTATCCATGCATCCATCCATGCAAACTGTTACATGTCCATCTATCAACTGCATTTGTCCACCCATCAATCCACACAGCCTGTCATCCATCAACTGTAAAATATCCAATTAAGACATTTTTTTTAAATAGGGCCACATACTCCCTATTTTTCAGTTTATTCGCCGCTTTTTCTTCCTCAGCTGTAATCCGTCGAGGATCAAGGCGATTTGATCCCCACCATGAATTATAAAATCTTCCCCTCGTTTATTGTTCTCGCTTTCATCTGAGAAATGACTTCCTCTGTGATGTAGTCGCTTAAACGTGCGTGTGTGGGTGTGCGTGTGGGTGTGCCCTCATCTCCTCGGACATGATGAAAAACTACAAACGTGTAACATATGGAAAGAAGTTTCAACAGTGGAATGTCTGCCATTAAGACTTTAACCTCCCACTGGCTGCTGACCTGATGTCGTGTGTGTGTGTGTGTGTGTGTGTGTGTGTGTGTGTGTGTGTGTGTGTGTGTGTGTGTGTGTGTGCGTGCATGCATGCGTGTGCGGATGACGCCACACTGCAATCCGACAGCCTTGAACATCACTCAGCCTGATGTAACATTCACCCAAGCATTTTTTTAAAACTTTCAGACAGCTAAAGGAAATGCTTACATGAGCACGAACACACACACACACACACACACACACACACACACACACACACACACACACACACACACACACACACACACACACACACACACGCAGTCTGGAGGCCATGGCCAGAGTCAAGAATCCTGCCGTTTAATTAATTACAATCCAGAAGTGAGCAAGGTCGCAGTGAAGAAACTTGCAGAGGTTGCGACCTGTCCGTTCGTCTGCTGCCTCCCGTGAAGCCGTCAGCTGTCTGCGACGGCCTAAAAAGCGCAACGGCGGCCACCTGTTGACACACCCGTCTCCTCATTTTTCAAATTGACTCAGGCTGCGTTTGAAAATTTTCACTCGTTCTCATACGCTCTCATCACTCTATGGCGATTTTCTGTGATTTAAAAAAAAAGTATATAATTAAAAAAAAAATATATATATATATATATGTACTGTATTTTTTTTAATTAGTCGACGATATTGTTTAGTAGAAAGTCCACCCAAAATCTTTGTTTTGTTTTCAGCCATACTTTTCAGTCATAAAATAATCCATCCATCCATCCATCTGACCAACCATCTGTCCATCCATCCATCCATCCATCCATCTATATGTCTGGTCTGTTTGACATATCTGACACCTATCCATCCATACGAAATTCTGTAGTTAAATCTCGTAAGCCTAACTAACAGCAACATTCTGACATTGTTGGATGTCTAGTAGGAATTTTTTTTTTTTTGAGTCTGACCTTGATTTGACGACAACCTGGCCCCACATAGGACTTTTGATTTTTCAGCTCATTCAAGTTTCCACTTCTCCTTGACATCCGACTAAAAGATATTTGACTACCACTTGATAGCATGCATGTTGATTTCCTATTGTGCCTTTAAGTCTTGCGCAGCAAGCACCATCAAAGAGGCGTTCGTCTTCTTTTATCTAACCGTGACGGATCTTTTTTCTAATGCGCTCTAGTCTCAGTTCAAGTGTTTGTTCAGTCGCTCCTTTCCAACAAGACGCTTCTTAGCGGCGTCGCGGCCAGACAGCCATATGGAACCGGTGTGCTTTTTAATTAATCAAAGTGTCAGCCGGTGATGAGGGTTATGAGGTGGAGCGTGATGGAGTGGATGAGTCTCGCCGGCGTCTCGAACACCTCTTTTGTCACCGGGAGGGAAACAACTGGAAAGTCATTCAGTGGAGCGAAATGTCATATTTCAGCATGTAGAATATTAAAAGCACATTTCCACCAAGAAGTCCAGCTGTCATCTCGCTTTGGAACCATTTGGAAGAAACACCTGCGTTTTTAGACATGGTGAAGCAGCATGTGGTTCATTGTCGTAAGTTAACTCATTCGCTCCCAAAGACGTTTTTAAATGTCTTTTCAGACTTGGTCCAGAATTGACTGATACTGCAGGAATTTATTAATTGTGTTCAAATGAAACGATTGTATGTTTATCACCACAAGGAGGCTATATGGAAGAGGCCAACTTGAGGAATGGATGCTCTGGTCCTGTGGAGTTCGATTTAGGGCAAGGCTCCAACCATAAGTTCGGACCAAAATTCAAATTCTTCAAACTGTCGCCCATCTGTTGGGCATACACAATCCAAATTTGGTAGCGCTTGAAAAAAGTTACCTCTGAAATGGCCAAAAATGATTTTTTTTGTTTCATAGACTTCAGGACAATGTCAAAAATATCGAGTCGTCCCAATTTTGCTGCCGTGATCTGCCCTCCCTGAAGAAAAGTCCCCTGTACTGTATGTCTCGTGTATGTGTTAACATTTGCTTGAAGTTGAGAAAATAAATGCTCAACCAGTTGGCATTTTAAGGACACCCGAAAGAATGAAGAAAATAACCTTAAAATTGCTGTTTCAAACCATAATGGCAGTTGTTGTTTGGGGCATGAGTTCTTTTTTGACATTTTTTTTTTCGTGGGTCTACTCATGATAGACATGTCAACCAAATTTCATTTTGCTGAGTGAAATAATGAGCTGAATTAAAAAAAAAGACATTTCTGGAGTCACAATGAAACCAATTTGGGTGTTTTCACCAGGATGAACAAACCTGCAAAAACATTCAAATGCTACCATCCCCACCCATAGCAAACTTTGGTATTTCATGGAGGTGAGGCGATACAAACTCAACATATTCAGGTTAAATCAAGTTTGAAATACAAGTTGAGACCCAGTCATCAATAGACATGAGTTGGGAGCAGACACTAATGAAGTCACTTGAGCACAGTTTAGTTAAGTGCAATACGCGAGGCACTGATATTTCTGATGTTTCTCCTCCCTCGGAAGCTTCTTTGACGCCTTGGGAGTTTTTATATAAAAAGCCGACCTCGCAGGGATGGAGCTCGTCTCGAAGAGAGTAATTACTTTGTGCACTTTAACAAGGTCACGCCGCGCTCATTGCCGACCATGAAAGAGTTTCAAAAGTCACACTGTGCGACAATTTTCGTCGCACGTCCTTTTTTGTACTTGTGCCGCCATTAGCGGTTGCAAAATTCACATTGTGGAAAATGAACAGAGATTTTCTCCCATGAGTGTAAATGGTTTAATGGTATGTTATTTTTAACTCCTCACCTACGCAACAATCCTTATTAATCAGGATAGTTGTTAGGCTAATGACTAGTTTGAAAATGATTATTTATGCCACGTACAATGTCCCTGAGGTTCAAAAATGCAAATTTTACGTTAATGCTTTCATGACGCGTGAGTGTAAATACAGCTGATAAAGTGATACGGGCGGAGTGATGACTCACTTCCTCATGGCTGGATAAAATGGAAGGTATGGTGGCCCTACATTTGGTTTCAAAGGAGCAGAATAGTCCTTTTGCCAAATGGATCATACGCAATTTTTCGTCACGGAAACAGTGAATTGGAATGTTGTTAGTTGCGTGCTCCAGGTGCGTAGTCTCTCTTTTGACCTCAATGCACAGTGATTTTGTCGTTTTACCCACTTGAAGGCTTCCAAATTGACAACTGATCTGCAATGAAAAGTTTGTTTTTAATGCAACTTATTTTTTCATTTCATTTTGTTTTTAAAGCGGGAAATGTGGTCTTATTATTCATTTGCATTTTCTGGCACATAGTGTACCTGGGGAATACGGTTAAAAAAAAATCACATTTAAGCGATTTAATAATGATTCGAACTTAAGAATTACAAAGTACCCGTAGCGGTATCGTTTTTGTATCAGTGATTGTGATGATTTGGGATCATGTCAATACCTGCATGTACATATCTTGCACATGATCAGCGAATTCACACGCACACTTTAAATTAAAGACGTGAACATTCATTGCCATTGACTAATTGGATGATGCATCTGCCTTAATTATGAAAAAGTACCCGTGTCTGTATCGCATCCGTTTTGTCGATACTGACCCTGTATTTGCTAACTATATCGATTGGTGACAAAATCTTTGCCAATTCTAATAGACAATACAAAAACAACGCAAAACACTTAAAGGTCAGGAAATTTAATTCACTTAAGCAATTTGATTATTTTAAATATCGGCTATACCAGCTCTGTATTTACTTGATATCATAATGTATCTTCCAGCATCGGACAGTCGTAAATCACGTATTGTAAACCTCTGCCACTTCTACCCAAAACTGTCACAGGATGACTTTTCATCAAGTGAAATCAATTGAACACGGACTGTTTAAGTGTCACACTCCAAAGCCACGCCACCTCTCGCCGAGAACCAATTAGGAGCAGGCGGATGGCTGCGGGACGGATCGTGTAAGAATTCACCTCAGGAGGAAGTTGAAAGGCATCGCCGTAGGATAGACGACGGCCCATTGAAGTCAGGCCGCCGCTGTGTCTCCCGGTTTCCAAAAGGTTGCTTCATTATTTGGCACGCGGTAGATTTGAATGGCAACACGCTGATGGGGAAACAATGCCACGAGGGCAAGGCTTTTAAGTTAAGTTAAAAAAGTATTTGAGCAAATTACAAAAAAAGGGCTTAATCCTGTCAGACTTACGGTATATTTAGAAAACATAAACGGGGACATGTTTTGGTTTAGGGCGGCCTGGCGGGGAAGTGGTTAACGCAACGGCCTCGCGGTGCAGAGGTAACGGCTCCGGTCTTCCTGTGCGGCTTTTGCATCTTCTCCCAGTGCCTGCGTGGGTTTTCTCCGGATACTCCGGTTTCCACCCACATTTCAAAAACATGCGTGGCAGGTTCATGGAACACACGAAATTGTTTGACACATGTGGTCTAAATGAATAAAAAAACTTAACTGATCCATCCATCCATCCATTTTCTGAACCGCTTAATCCTCACTAGGGTCGCGGGGGGTGCTGGAGCCTATCCCAGCCGTCTTCGGGCAGTAGGCGGGGGACACCCTGGATCAGTTGCCAGCCAATCGCAGGGCACACAGAGACGAACAACCATCCACGCTCACATTCACACCTAGGGACAATTTAGAGCCTCCAATCAGCCTACCATGCATGTTTTTGGAATGTGGGAGGAAACCGGAGCACCCGGAGAAAACCCACGCAGGCCCGGGGAGAACATGCAAACTCCACACAGGGAGGCCGGAGCTGGAATCGAACCCGGTACCTCTGCACTGTGAAGCCGGCGTGCTAACCACTGGGCTACCGGGCCGAACTTAACTGATGGTCTCACTAAATGAAGCCTAACAAGCCGGCACAAGAAACGAATTGACCGACTTTTCGAGCAGCCAACCGCAATCAAATCTTAGCTTGCGAGCCGTGCCTCTTTGGTGGAGGTAACCGAGAACACAACGCAAGGTCCAACATTGGAGACTAAAATGAGTCTTTCAAAGCGATTTAAGTGGAAGCGGCTCATGCTCCCCGAAAAGCCTTCATGTGCGTGCGCGTCTCCATGTGTGATTTTAACCAGGCCCTGGCACGCTGTCAGCACCCAGAAATGTGGCAAGATGAATGAGTGCGAGCACGGGTTCGAGCCCCGGGCAGCACGCAAGTCTGATAGATGGGTGAAGGCTGATTTAAAAACGTCTGGTGTTATTGATGACTGGCCACCGGTGCTAAAAATACATCGTGGCCGGCGCCCGTCTATAAACGCAGGCGCGCAATCACAAAACAGCGTTTCTCTCCTGCCTCGTTGCATTTATGCCGTTGTTCGAGTCCAATAGTATTGCACTGAAGCAGACAAGACAAACCAACCCCCACACGATGCCATTCTACTTTAACTCACTGGTGTCAAACTCAAGGCCCGGGGGCCACATTTGGCCCACCACATCATTTTATGTGGCCCGTGAGAGCAAATCAAAGATGTCAACTTTCATGATGCTTGCTAAAATCTCGACCAAAATTTCAAAATTGAAACAACACTGAAACAATAGGTGAATAAACCATTATTCATGGCTTATTTATTTGGTTTCAGTCATAACGGCCCTCCAAGGGAAACAAACTCAAATCTGGCCCGCGACAAAGAATGAGTTTGACACCCCTGATTCCTCTGAAGCGGATCCTAGAATCGAAGACTGGAGGCCGTTTGACTTTGAAAACTGACTGATGAGATGGAAAATGACAGTATAAAGACTTTTAGATGTGAACTAAAGAGATTCCAGTTATTTTCTATTATTTCCAATGGAAAGTAAAAAAAATGTATATATTCTGTATGTATATACTGTATATATATTCTTCAGGTATATTCTTACTTTTATCCTTTTTCCATGCTATGTTCCACAGTAATGCATACATTTAACGTTGGCATAAAAAATAAATAAAAGTCAGACTCACTCTGGGTCCACGAGTTAAAAACACATTTAGACTCAAAATGACTCTGAAAAGCAGCCAGGATGTTTGCCGTGTATGCTTCTGCATATTCGAATGTATGCTTATTGTAACCACTTTTGCATTTTGGACAAAAGCTTCCAAAAATCCAGAGTGAAGAGGCCGTCAGGATTCACACACTCAAATAAATGCATCGGCTCAGTTACTGCGTGCGAGTGTGTGCGCTTGAAAGGGAACAAGGTCACTTTGGGTGGCTTTCGTTGTCACGGCGCGTCTCAGACAGCTACACCATTTTTGCGCACACACTCACACCAGAACTCATTGTAAATCACACGCAGACACAACACGCGCGCGCACACACGCACACACATTTAAGGAGCAGGGGCAGTCCATTGAACTGTAAACGGTTGGGTGAACTCTTGACTGTTCAGAACAAGACTTCCTGACTTCCTGCATGACTTGTACGCCCTTGCGCTGTCACTTTTCCCTCCTCCTCATCCTCCTTTTATCCTCATCTTCTTCCACTTATCCTTCTCTCCCTCCTCTTACCCTCCACTACCCCTTTGCAGGACTTATTTAGCTACATTCACACACACATGAGTGGGAATCCGTTAAAAAAAATCCCAAGAGATCCAGTAGTGGTGTGTGTCATTTCAGTTTTCATGCATTTTGGTTATGTCAAACGAATATTAGTCGGAACTGGCCAGAGGAAAATGTTTTGAATGACCTCTGGGGGAGTTTGCTGTGATATTCCGCTATGGTTTCTGCAAAGCTCCTGAAGTCCAAAATAAAAGGTTGGCGTGTGCCTACTATGATTATACCCACGAGTGCACAGCAAATGTTTGAAATGATCATTCTGATAGTTTCAACCAATGACAAAACGTTATATAGTTGAATAGAAATTTCATTATTGATCAATATAAAGTATTGTTCTGGCTATGTGAGATTCCTGCCGATGATACATAATACATTTTTCATACATATATTTTCCAATTATTATGAATAATTGTGAAATATGAACTCATTAACATGTCAAACACTATATTGACATATATTTTTACAGCTGCTTTTGGGACGTTCGGTGTCAAGAGGGGGGGCACATTTGCATATCGAAAGGGTTAAGCACTCATTTTCTTGAAGAACAACCCAATCATCTGTCATCAAGACGCACGGAGCACACACGCAGACAGAAATGTGTGTGCGCCCGTGCCTGCGTGTGTACCATATTCCGAACATATTGCCGGCAAAGTGGGTCGAAGTATTGAGGCAGAGAAAGCCAATTATCCCCGTCTTCCTCCTCCTCCTGCGAGGCCCGTCTTTAATTATCAACTTTTTATAACTCTGATTTTAACGATGCGACCGGCTGTCTGTGTCGCTCCATCTGTGCTTTTGACGACTGTTTTATAATAAGACTTCATTTCCACCTCCCATCGGTGACGAGTGCTGCCGAATGACAAAAACTCGGATGTTCGACTAGAGCTGCATTAGCGCTCTTTGACAGTCACGCCACTTGAAATCTCCCCAAAGTAATCATGAATTGACAAAAATGGAAATAAATGCTGATCGAAACTTTTTTTTTTTTATGGACTGATGAATGCAAATGATATTCTTCATTTTCCATACAATCGTTTTGACTAAATTTTACTATTGATTTTGCTCAATTAGAGGTGCTTTCAAATAGATGGCATCCAATGGGAAACGCAATTACTGGGTCCAGTTGGCTGGAAACTGGAAAAGCAGTGTTTGTGTGTGTGTGTGTGTGTGTGTGTGTGTGTGTGTGTGTGTGTGTGTGTATGTGTGTGTGTGTGTGTGTGCGCACGTGTGTGCGTGTGTGTTTATTTTAGGAGGATGAACCCTCCACAACAGTGGTCCCCCAACTTTTTCCCGTGAGGGCCACATAACATTTCGCTTCCCTGATTGGAGGGGGGGGGGGGGGGGGGGGGGGTCGGTTTGTAACAGAAAAAGTGTTACTGCAGTACCAAAATGTAAAAATGTATTGTTTTCGCTTTCCTGTTTTCCACAAAATCAAATATCCTTTTCTGGATTTTTCACAGAACAAAAGTCACGAAATAAATAGTAACACTGTTAATGGAATAAATAAATACATAATCCTCCATGGGTTCTTCACAGAAAAAAAAAGCCAGGAAATAAATTATACCATTTACGAAATAAATAATAATCAACTTTGCTCTGATTACATTTATGCATGACAACCTCACCCAACATTCATGACAGAATCCCAAGTCAATACTTTGCAGCACAGCGCTTGCTGCTGTATTAGGCAGTAAATTTGAAACCTCGTTCTTCCAGCTCCTGGCTCATGCGTCCTATTAGACCCCCGAGATGCGCCCACCATCTTCGGAGCCCCGTCAGTTGTGTTGCTGGCCAGCTCTTTAAATTTTTTATTTTTTTTTTATGAACGTGACACGTACTTTCTACTACCTGCACATTCTCCATTTATACTAAACATATACTGTACATACCCTGTTTGAGTGTCAGGTGCCTAAACGTGTTGGCATCATAATCAATTTTCAGCCTCTAATTTTGATCTTCAACTTAAAAGTTGTGCTTACCTCGAATTAAAGCAACGTCTAGTACCTATTTGTCATGACGGGCAATTAGAAGCTCGAATATAAGTCCAGTTGGGCGAGATTCTCTACCGAGCATCTGTTGACAAACGTACTTGACAAACATATACGTCAGTGGCAGTAAACACTTAAATTCCAACTGATGACTATAAACGTCCACGGTAGTGAATGAGAGAATATCCAGGACCAGTGTTTCAAATGGACATAAAATGCAGCATGTATGTGGTGAAGTATGATAATTCGCCCTCAAACTTTCGTTAAAATGTGCCATTTTCTCTGCGGTACGGGCCATTGGGGGAATTCACTCCAAATTTAAAACGGGTGTCCAGATGGAAGATGCTTAACTGCGCAAGTTGTGAGTTTTCATTAACGGTTGTGGGCAGAGCTTGGCGGCAAATTTGGATGATTTCGGCACTAGACACAAAAACTTTTCAAAACGCAACTCAAATGGCCGCAGTACACCTCCTGACTTTCTTCCGAGGCAATCCATGACAGGTTTTCAACCGTGATGCCTGTTGCCCAGCAACCAACTCTGCTCTCTCTCATGATCTGGACAGACGAGAAGAGCATATATGTCCCAATATGTCTTTTTTAATTATAATTTTTTATTATTATTCTATAAAATGTTTTTTTTTATTAGTGCACTTAGTGCACTTTTTTATTATTTTTATTATAAAAATAAAATAAAAAAACTTTATTTTATTGCTTTCAAATTTCTCTACCAATTCGACCTATTCCAATTTTTAAATATTCACAAAATTCTGAATGTGAGGAATCCGTTTCCATATAATAAATAAATAAAATCCATATTTTTGTCCATTTTTACCATTCTATTTCAAACATTTCAGGAACTATTTTACATATTCCAATAATTCCCATTTGGACACTCAACTCAAAACCTTTTATGGATCAATTCCCAAATAAATTATTATTATTATTGCAGAATTTGTGAAATATAGGCATTTTTGGCGGGGCGGAAGAAAAATCACTGATCACTGAATGGGGACCATCTGATTATTTTCAACATTGCTAATATTTTGTTTCATGATCGTACTATTCTGAATTGCCTGATGTTTCATTAGAAGCCCGTGAAAACTAAAACAAATGTGTGACAACTTCTGCCAGGTTATGTAACATCTACGTATGTATGTAACATCACACATCTAAATATTTTATTTACCTCCTTCCACATTTCTTGACCGCTTGGAACCATTCTTCAAACTTCAAGTTTCACGTCCTGCATTTCAACACAATTAATTTTATTCCACAGCATGTCAAACCAGCTTCATCTAAGCGTGATTACATTGATAACGACTGCATTTTTCGAACTGGATCTTATTTGATGGCGCAAATGTACCGAATGAAATGTCCTGTGCCTTGCAAACATACAAAGATACAAAATGGGAGGATTTCTTGCAGAGCTGCAGGTTGCTGTTAGCCAGCCAGTCAGCCAGTGGTCTGCATGTGTTTGTGTGAATGCGTGCGCGGATGAGATGATGGTTCATGAAAGAGAGTGGCAAAGTGTTGGAAGTCTCTCCGTCTGCACTCACAAGCCATTTGGAGCTCGTTCAGTCTCAATTTGGCAGCGGGCAAATGAAAGAGAGGAACACAAACAATGACGGATGAAGAGGAGCGCGCAAAAGAGATGAAGGCACCGCAGCGGCAGATGCACGTTTTTTTTTTCTTTTCTGCGCCTCCTTTTATATCATCATTTCATTAACCATGCATACGACATGCATCGAGTGTCATCTATTCGCTGTATGCCAAACCCCATGGACCTTTTCATACTTTCATCAAACAATAGGCACCAGCTTTACTTCTGTGTGGCAGAACGTGAATGCTGAACACAAAAAATAATCAGAATCTTTAACCCTTTTAGGGACAGCGGTGACTACAGTGGACAGCTTATCATGTTATCAGGTTACAGGGTGCATTGAAATGTTAACAAAAGTTCCATTTTGGAGTAGCGCAATCAGATATAGCCCCCAAAGGCCCTCCCCTCCCACCCTCCCCCATTTTCTTTAAAAACAACACCAGTTTAAATTTCCATTTTCTGAATTGTAAAAGCCCTTTTTTTCTCGTAGAAAGATCTATGCATAAAATGTTAAATTGGGTTATCTTTGAGTAACCAAATAAAACACAATGGGTCCCCTGCTAGCTAACATCAGCTCTGCAGCGCACTATACTGTACATTTCAGTGTCAAAAGTGCACACCTGTGCCACTAATCTGAACGATATCAAAGTCAACTGGTTCGCCAGTCCCTCATTGTACGTCAGAATTTCCTCCGCACCTATTTTGAATCAAATTAACTGCTGAAATCGAGGCCATTGGGCTAGCAGGCTACGCTAGCTTCAGAGCAGACAGAAACAACAAGTCCGACATGAAAAACGGCGGATCGAGGGCTGTGGGTGAACATGAACAGCTGATGTACACACAGAAATTGAGTTTTTTTTTGGTTTATAAAAATTTAACTGCCAAGATAATAATCAACATCTACGTGCCGCCCAAGCTAACGCTAAGGTTGCCTTGGAAAAGCTACACACGAATGGCTAACATATGTCTGTGCACCCAAACAATTTTTTTTGTGATAATGACAGAAGACAAGACACTCATTTTTCTCCCCCTCTAGTGTGTGACGCAGTGGTGAAAAACTCTATAGAGACATGTGACATTTACAGCCTTGTCTCATGAAAACACCATTATAGTTTTTTTCTAACTCTTGTAGCTAAACTACCAATGAGAGCCTATTTGACCATGTTGTGCTTTTTACAGAGTGTCTCCAATGACCTCTAGATTTTTGTGTGAAAGGGGCCTATCAAAAAGCTGAGAGGAACACAAACAGGAGACTACCTGAACAATCCTTAACTCCACCTGTAACTGACCCTCCCGACCCCACACCCAGCTAACACTTTACACTCCATGCTGTGAGGGTAGCAGGTGATTGTAGGGACATCACCTCCTTCAACCCTGATACCACCTCATGTTGCCTTGTTATCTTTTCACATAACGCGCTGCATTATTCATGGCAGTGCACATGACACACCTACACGCTCGCACATGGACAGGGGAGTGCAGGGCAGATAACAGAAATGACCAGCGGGAGGGAGGGCAAAATGTGACTGATGTTATAGTTGGTAATAACATTTAGATGTGGAAATGTCATGAATTTCGGGTGGTGTTCTATGATGATGTTAGCAGTGTCAATGATGTATCGTGGTAGGAGTTTAATTTGTTCTGAGACTATGTTAGTAAGTCACAAATTCACTCTTGAATCAAAAAGCCCAATTAGTTCTGGCCCTAAGCCCCTAATATTATTATTCTTATTTTAGGTCCCAAGAGGTTAAATAGCATAAATAATTCAAACATTTTTGCACCACGGTTTCATGCCTCAATTCCATTGTTTCTTCATAGAAGTTACAAAAGAACAGGAGTCTACTTTGTGGCTCAGTCAGCTGCAATCAGTCGTTTTTCACAGAGGATAAAGAATATATGTACGTGAGTATTGTGTCGGTCTACCTACATTATTTTGCCCTGCTGTTTGTTTTCAAAGAGTTGTTTCTTAAAGGGTTATCACACTTTATCAATGCACTTCGTTGGCTCGTCAATGGCGTTTTCTATTATGTGTTAGCATTAAGCTAGCAAAAGTTGATTGGTTTTAATTATGGAGCATATCCATTCTCTCATGTTTAGTTTCACAGGAAATTTCGATTGAGAGTGGCAATAAACAGCTTAAAAACGGGGGGGGGGGGGTTCGTGTGTGTGTGTGTGTTGTTTTGAAGAATTGCTAACTACGAGCCAAACTGCTGCGTAAGTTGAGTTTATGATTCTCGTATGTCACATGCTGACTTAGTCATACCCAAAAATATGGCAGAACAACAACTCATGAGTCAGTTCAGTTGTGATTCACGGGATCTTTGTAGTTTTCTATGATGGAGTCATTTTAAGTTGACTCGCAGCCAAGTTGTACTCGATTACATTTTCCCCACTGCTATTTTGTTGTGCCGTGGGTACCTTCATAAATATTCCATTGCTCTGTCATACATAATGTGGCAACATAAAAGTGGGTGTTTGTTGCTCTTTATTCATGAAAAAGTGATGAAGAATCACATCGCATAGCCCAGAGAGTTTTCGTCCACAAAAGATCACTTTGATATTCCCAGTATTTGTTTGTGTGTCGTTCCGTCCTCATGCATTTGCATGCTGATGATAACGATGACTTCAAGTACTCCGCTCAATTGAATGAATTAATTGAGCTGGAAATGACATACCATATATATATATATTTTACATTTTGCTTTTGTTTTCTTCACGTTTCACTCTGTTAAGTGACAATTTTGTTGCGACCAATCAACAGAGAGTAGTGTGGAACCACAACATAACCCTTATTGCAAACCGTGAGGCGACATAAACCATACTGTGATACAAACACTATCCAGCAAAGCAAACCAGACTGAAACACAAACCAAACGTCACGATGAACCATGAAACTGTAAACGAAAATGCAATGGAAATTGTGCATTGACACAAATCATGTCACAACACCAACCATACACCAAAGCAAACCATGCCACAGCGAAACCCATACCGCAGCACAAACCGTACTGTACCGGTATGTGAAAAGTATTGCAACACAAACTGTAAAACATGAATCATACCGCAAAGTTAACCAGACCATAAACTGAAATGTACGACAACGAAACCAAGCCACAAAACAGGAAAACAAACTAGACCCTAATACCGAATGTAGCGCAACGCAAACCATACAACAAAGGAAACCATAATGCAACACAAATTGTAGCCCCATTCATGACAGGAACTCTTTTCTTTAACCATGCCCACCTGCAGAAATCATTTTTGGGTCAGCTTTTCCAAACACATTTGTGTGCTTTGAGAATCCAGGATGTTTTTTTTAAAATTTAACAACTGTTCCACTTCATAACTTCAAATCGAGTTGAACTTCAAAGGTAATTTTCTCAAGTGAGTTTTCTGACTTCCTGCCCCATTTGTCAACATCTGTCACTTTGTTGGCACAAGCCCTGAAGTGGGAAGGCGGCGTGTAGCTACACGTGTACGTAGCTAGTGGGTATACGCTAGGCAAAGTCAAACCCTGTGGTAGCCCGAAATAACTTGTCGCAGGCTGAGTGGGCTCTCAGAGGCTACGTATATATGTAGTTGCTACACAATAGCGATGCACATGTTGATATTAAAACGCAGAGACCTCTATGTGTGATTGGATGGCCACTTCATTAGGTACATAACCTAAGGCCGTCCTTTTTTTTTATAATATGCAGTGATGTGTGAGTTTTGTGATGCAGGTAGTCACAAACGATGCCATATTTCGAGTGTTCCATAATGTGGGTAGTAACATCCAAAGATGTTGGCCACTGCGGTGTTCTATAAAGTGCAGTTGCTGTGTTGCAGTGTGTGTGTGTGAGTGTGTGTGTGTGTGTGTGTGCAAGTTTTGACAAAAGACAGGTTGATGCTCCCTGCCTTTAAAACAGGCTAACACCTGCTGTTGACATGACAAGCCACACACACACACACACACACACACACACACACACACACACACATGCGCGAACAGCGGTTCTAATTGCTCACTCCCTCCAACAGGGTGAGGAAAATTGGCCACCTGAAGGCATCTCTCACCCACTTGTTACCTCCCACCACTTCTCCTCCTCCTCCCTCCTGAATTACATCATCATGTTCTCTTTTCCACTTGTCTCAATATTTGTTCTTCCTCTGGTTGTATTGACCAGAGGTTGTTTTTTTACGCTACAGTGCCTCTGCTGTTAGCTAGGGTGGAAGACTTGTGCAATGGGCGAATGATTTCTCGAGGAAAGAACTTGTCTTTTGTAGTTTTATTTTCGAGGAGTGACAAACAAAAACCCACACCACTTTTTCACACAAGGCTCAGCATTCTTTTATATCGTCCTAAATGCGGTCATAACAATGACAATCCTATTGGCTACATATGACATGTTGGGAAACACATAGTGCGGTCAGATTCTGCATGGCATATTGAGGTACATGTGGCCGAACAATCGCAGCCGCTTGTCATCAAAACAATCACTCGCCAAGCTATGCGTGACATAACTACTCGCTCGTGTCATCAAAACAATCACTCTCAAAGCTACATGTGGCATAACAACTACATGCCCATACTGTCACAACAATCACTCTCAAAGCTACAGTTGATGTGAAATAAAACTCCCATGCATCTGATCACAACAAACACTGTTAGATCTTTATGTGGGCTAAGCAGGTGATCACCTGCTTGTGCAATCAAACCAATCACTTTCTAAATGACATGTGGCATAATAATCTTACACTTGTATCGTGAAAACAATCCCTCTCAGATCCACATAAAACACTTGTGTCATCACAACAATCACCACCAATGCTTTATTTTTCTTTTTTAATGACTTCACAATCACGGGCTCGTGCAGTAAAAGTAATCACTCGCATTGCTATATATGGCATAAACATTGCGGGACAAATAAAGGATATCTTAATATCACATTCCCATGTAGTCACATCACTTCCAAAGCAGCATGGGGCATAACAATCACATGCCTGTGGAGTTAAAACAATCACTGCCATGACAATGTCATTTCGGAGGTCAACATTACAGATGCCGCTAACGACTTAAACTAATGACATCATGGAGATGTGGTTTTCAAAATGTAGTGCGGATGGTAGTGTGTACGTGTACTCCCTCTAGTGGCAAGAAAAGTATCACTTTACTACAATACAATACATTTGGGCGCCTCCACTTGGTACCCTTCCTCATCCTTCTCCTATTGCGCTTCCTTCAAATAAACAGCTGTCACACAACATTGAAGGCAGCAACAATACTTAGTTTCCCCCACTCCACCAAAACCATGTTTGTTTTGTTTTGTTTTTCTTTTTCTTTTTTCTTCAGCTTTTCATTGGATCCCTCAGCGGGATGTGGCAGCCAAATTGATGAGTCACTGAGTTGATCTTCATCTTCCTGCGCTCCTTCCTTCCTCCTCTTCGTTCTTTCTTCCTCGCCTGCTTTGGGCTCTTTGTGAGTGGAGTGCGCTCGCTCATTCAAAACGTCCCCCCTTGCACTTTGTAATGTCTTCGTTTCCTGATCTTGTCGATCTGAAAATAATCAAGATGCTCCCACATCAAATCCAACATGTTTGCGAGTAAACTTCTGACGTCTTCTTCGCGGCAAATTGATTTCGGCCAGAAGCCATTCTTTATTTATATTTTTTGGACTAGATGTTTTTTAGACGCCACGCTGATAATTGTTTTGAATATTAATGTTACATAACATTAATTGTAAATCATCAATGAAGGGGATTTGATCAGTTCTTGTTATTCTCTGGTAGAACGACACTGTCGCTGGAAGTGGCCGCAAAGTTCGTCTGTGGGTTGAGTGGGCTGTGTACGAATGTATAGAAAGTAGGTCACCTCTCCCAAGGTATTACAAATCATCACGTTGCCTTTGTTGAATGGAACTGCGGCTTTCATGAGTTCGCCATCCATGCAAGTGTCAGATGTTGTAATCCCATCCAGCGCACCTCATCATCTTTCTATTATACACACCGCGCTCTAATGGGCCTTTGGAATTTGAATGTCTCCATTAAAGGTCCGGCGCACAATGAGCATCGGGGAAGAAGAAGAAAAAAATAAGCACTCAGAGCTGTGAGGAGTGACGGCCGCGGAGACAATACGGCGTGTCTGCGCAAAGGCTTTGGCCTCCAGCGCGGGGACAATGTGAACGAGTGTGAGCGGGTTTCTGACATCAACTGGAAAAATGCTATCTCCGTTCAGCTCACATTTGGAGCCACTTGCTTCCATGCAGAGGCCTGAAATTAGTGTTAGGGTTTGAAATTGGGGTTTCAAGGCAGGGTTAGGTGTTCAAATTCGGACGGTTACGGTTTCAAAGTCGGGTGTTAAGGAAGGGTTAGGGATTACAAATGTGGGTTTAAATATAAAGTGAGGGATTCAATGGAAGGGCGGCCCGGTAGTCCAGTGGTTAGCACGTCGGCTTCACAGTGCGGAGGTGCCGGGTTCGATTCCAGCTCCGGCCTCCCTGTGTGGAGTTTGCATGTTCTCCCTGGGCCTGCGTGGGTTTTCTCCGGGTGCTCCGGTTTCGTCCCACTTTCCAAAAACATGCATGGCAGGCTGATTGGACGCTCTAAATTGTCCCTAGGTGGATGGTTGCTCGTCTCTGTGTGCCCACCTGATATATATTATGAATAATAATAATAATAACATACAAAGTGGTACAGAAAATATACAAATATCCATTCTATATTTTCAAATGCACAGTGATGCTTTGAAATACCAGTGTTCAGATGAACGGGTTTTTCCAGCTGTGAGGCATCACTTGACCATTTTTTAAGTCTTAAAATACAAAGGAAAAAAATGGAGGTACTGCGATTGGCTGGCAACCAGTTCAGGGTGTCCCCCGCCTACTGCCTGAAAACGGCTGGGATAGGCTCCAGCACCCCCCGTGACCCTAGTGAGGATCAAGCGGTATGGAAAATGGATGGATGGATGGATTCAATGGAGGTGTTCATGCCAGGGTTAGGGTTTCAAACAAGGGTTAGGGTTTTAAGCCACCATGAGGTGTGCATATTATGGCTTTCAAAAAAGATTAGGATTTAAAAAGAAAGTTTCTACACCCTGGGACGAACACGATCCCACCCCGCCCGAACACAAGTCAGGCGAGTGTATCAGGTCATTACAGGTTCAAATTTGGATTTCAAACGAAGACTCTGGTTTCAAATGAGCTGCAAGCCATCATTAGGGTTTGGAATGAAGGTTTTAAAAGTTTTCAAATTTGGGTTGGTGTTTCAGATTCGGTATTCAATCCAGAATTATGGTTTCGAATTACGGTTTTAAGCCTTGGTTTTGGTTTTAAACAATGGAAAGAGTTTTAAAATACAGTTTCAAGCCATAAGTAATATTTTGAAAGCAGCCAATCTGTTGTCGGTCATTCCCAATGATTGTGATGTCATGTTTACGGCCTCGTTTGTCAAGTTGTTTCGGTGGGAGAACGGGTGGGTGGGGGGCAGAAAAGAAATGAGAACAATTCATTTCATGAATTCCGTCCTTCTCTTCGGCTGTTAATTACCCAGCAAGGAGCTTTGGCGTTTGCAGAAGGAAAGAGCACACATGAAGATGAAGTGCCCGTCGGAAGGTCACGGCAGACAAACACAAACAAACACACACAAACACGATCATCCGTCTTCATCTCCGTTGTCATTTTCACCTTCATCTTCATTGTGGCTTCATGATGATGATGAAGAGAACACAGATAAAATGTGATTTAAACGTTTGGTACTTAGCAATTCATGATCAGCGGTGACCACTTGTCCTCTTGTCCAAGGGCGACTCCACTTTTTAAGGGTGTTTGACCAACACAATCAGAATGTATTTTTCTTTAGGCTTGGTGAAGCAGTAGGTGGTTTACTGGATAAGGTTTTTCACAACCACTCTGTAAAAAGTGTGTGGTGACCGGATACTCTCTTTATCCATTTTTTACAATGTTGTCATGACCATTTACCAAACGGCCTACATGTGATAAGAGAACCTGGTCATTCGACTTGGTGAAGCAGGACGTGGGTCATTTCTCAAGGTTACCCACATAACTGTACCAAAAGCGTCTTGCTGGGAATTCATTACGGTGACCATTTATTGTCCTTTCCGGGACATGTCTACTTCCGCCCTGGTGGTGACTAAACAGGATGCAGGTGATAATCAGTGTCTTCAGACTTGGTGAAGCAGCACGTGGTTCATTTGCGAATGTGATGGACCCAACACAATGCAAAAAGTGTGTTGTCGCAATTTGATTGCAGTGAACAAATGTCCTCATTTCCCAAGACATGGCCACTTTTTCAGACACTTTCTTGGGCATTTACCCAAAAAAGGTGACATGTAAACAGATAATCATCTCTTTAGACTTGGTGAAGCAGCATGCGGTTCATTCGCCCTAGCCGTTCGCGAGGGCTAAGGAAACGATATCTCGCGGTGAGCGTGAGACAGTGACCAGATGTTGCGCTTTTTAAAGTAAATCCAGCTTTTAGTATGTCATTATGGAGAATTATCGACAAAGGCTGTGTGCGATCAAATAATCGCACCAACGATCAGATTATTCTCATGATAGCAAAAAATGAGTGAAGATGCAAGTGGGCAACACGACATTACAAGGGCAGTTGTTGCGCGGCTCACACTGCGCCTGACAGAGCAATCTTACACAAGGGCAAAATAGGCGAAACACACTCACACACTCACACACGCATACAGACTGACTGTATGTTCCATCCATGTTCCTTGTTGGATGTGTTTTTATGTGTCTTTGTTGTGCTTCACCAGTACTGATGCGTCGTGGTATTGCAGGACACGGTTCTAACAACTAACCCGGGGCTTGAAACCCAAACCGTGGCTTGAAACCCTAACATAAAAATCTAACCTTGGCTTGAGCCCCTACTTTGTTACTGGAATTTGAAACACACTCGTTATAAAACCCTCAGACCAATTTTGAAACTGTTTTTTGAAACTCTAAACCTGGATTGAGTCCCAAATTTGAAGCACTATTCAAGGCCAGAAACAAGAATTTGAAACCAAAACCTGATCTTAAATCCCTCATTGAAAACCGGAAACATGATTTGAAACTAGTTTGTAAACTCCGCTTTGGTTTGAAGCCCTAATTTTCAAACCATATCCCTTTGTTTGAAACTAATCCTGGATTTAACAACTAGTGTGAAACCTCGACCCTGTAATGACTCCCTAATTTGAAACCCAAACCCTCAATTAATCCAGATCCATAGTTCAAAACTCAAACCTGAACTTAAAATCCAATTTTGAAACCCTAACCTGACTTGAAACTCCGACTTTGAAACCCTAACCCATCTTTGGTTGATTGGTCTGAAACCTTGAATATTTTTTGGAAAGGTAACATTAGCCCCTAATAGGTTTTTTTTAAATCACGTTGTTAGAATCCTGGAGTTTGGCCATCCATCAGAGAAGTTTGTGACACATTTGGTCGCCATGCAGAAAACATCGGAACACGCAACATCCGTCTTGCAACTGACAGCCTCCAGGTGCTTCCCCCCACCGCCATTAAACTGACAACACTTGCTTCTGTTCTGCTGCAAACTATTGGAGATGCTGGACGACGCTGAGAGAAGAAAAGTAATTTCCCCACACGGACTAACTAAATTTATGTTTATTTCTTCATCTGTCATGTTCAGGCGCAGACACAGCCGCACCTGATTACCAATGCCAAAAGGAAACAAACAGGAAGTAAGGAAGGAATGCCAGCTGCGCACAGAGATAACTTGTTGTTGACTTTCACAGTCGGATTGTTGATTAAAATCACGTCAATCTTCTTCAAGCACTTGGCGGAGGTGTGCTCTTGATACCGAGAGACGCTCTTCTTAGTAAATATTATTGTTATGTCCTTTATTAGAGAATAAAATAACATTATTGCCCGAGTTTCGCTCAGTCATGCGGGTCTTTCCTTTATATCTGCTTATCTGGTTATTTGTCTCTATACCAGTGGTTATCAACCTTGTTAGAGGTACCGAACCCAACCAGTCCCTGTGCCCATTTACCGAACCCTTCATTCCTGAAAAATAAAAATATGATTTTTAAATTTTTTTTTACAAATTCAAGACATAAAAACACATTTATTAAAAACAGAAAAAAAGTAAAGAGTAAACATAATTCGTATAAGTATGAAGTATACATTTTTTATCGTGCATAATATGAACCAGCCAGTGATGGCCAAGCGGGCATGCCATAATTGAGTCGGGTGTGTCATCCTCCATGGCAGAGGTTCTGTCGTATCCCTGACACTGTTTCACTGAACACCAAGGGTTTGATCGAACCCAGGTTAAGAACCATTGCTCTATACAGTAGTTCCTCTCCTTACGAACGTCTCTTCATACGAAATTTTCAAGTTACGAAACGCCTCAATCGGAAAATATTGCCTCTTGTTACGAAAGAAATTTCAAGATAAGTAAGGTAAAAATACACACAGTATGGGCCACTTCTGAGATAGAACATGGACTAAGGGGGGCAAAAAATGATAAGGACGCAGTTCAAAGTTAAATGACCATCATTTTAATTCTTTATTCTTTGTTTTTTTTTTATGATGCACAACTCTCACTTATTGTGCAATAATCTAATTGTAACATGTATGGGTTACATATTTTTTATGCTTTACATATACATTATGCTTTAGAAAACATTTATGTCTGAATTTTGGGGGGGCTTGGAACGGATCAGGGAATTTACATGGAAAACGCGTCTCTGCTTACAAAATTTTCTCGATCAGAAATGTCTTCCAGAACCAATTAATTTTGTAAGTAGAGGTACCACTGTATGTGCCCTGCGATTGATCGATGACCAGTTCAGGGTCTGCTTTCTGCCAAACACGATTCAAAGTTCCCTTATGAAAGTGAATGCAGCATTTTTATGTGTGCTGCCCGTTTTCCCCTCCATCACAGTCCTGCGCAGTCTGGCATGATGATTTTAGCAAGAAAGAAAGTTTAAGAGTAAAAGCAACAAAGTTCTTCTCCTTTTCCTCACTAATGGATCACTCCGAATGCGCTGATTTCAGTAAAAAAAAAAAAAAAAAACGCTAGACAAAGTATGTGTGTGTTTTTGTCTACACGGTACATTTACAAGACAAAGATCCAGATTTAGCAGCGTGAAAGAGCCACACTTTGTACCATGATGACAGGAACAGATTTGTCGTGAATAAAACATAAGAGCGCCACCGCTGCCACCGGAGCCGTCGCCACCTCGCTTTGCGCATGGCGTCACACAGCGTGCCGCCGACGACAAAGCGGACCCCACCGCCGCCTTGCCACTCAGACAAAAACCGCTGACACTTCAGATGCGCAGGTGCATCCAAAGAGCCCTTTCAGGGCCCTGCTGATGTCGCCGCTCCGCCGTCATCATCTTTTTCTTCTTCTTTTTTTTTTTTTAGACAACCAAATGGATCCAGGTAGGTCCAAGACTGCACTTTGACCCGCTTAAGAGCAAGAGGCAAGCAAGACATTTAATATTTGATTGGGATTTATTTTGGTTCTGATTGGACTCTGTCATCAAAAAGAGCCAGAGTACCAAGTCCAGCACATCTTTGAAAAAGTTCACCGCCCCTCATTTTTCTTCATCTTAGCTATTAAGAATCAGGGTCCTTGGCTGGACCCTTTACGATCTTCAGTCCAGAGAGCAACATTCCAGGTTTCTTCTCAGATTCTCCAAGAGTCTCTTTCAAGCTTTCCGACATTAACTCCACCAGGTTTTCCTCTAGATTCTCACCTCGGGAATTGTTTTGGTTTTGTGCACCAGAATCTCTGATTATCCAAGGATCTAAGGTTGCTAAGTAAGTTTATACTTATGTGATCATTCTGATCCCGACTGGGAAATCCTCCTGGTTTTACCAAAGGTTTTCCTCCATATTCTCCAAACGTCTCCTTCAAGCCTTGTGACATGATCTCGGCTTTCCATTAAGTTTTCATCCAGGAAATCCTCCAGGTGTTACATCTGTGATTTTCCTATTGGATCTCTTCCCGTTTTTTTAAAGCTCTACAACATGAACTCTTTAATGGTTTCCACCAGGCATTGGTAGGTCAATCAGTCAGTAGATACAGTGCCTTCTTGATCCCGAAAGAAATTCTGTTTTTCCCCTCGAAAATCCTCCAGATTTGAGCTCAGATTTTGAAAAGACACCTTCATGGTCTCCAATATGATCCTGTCTTTTTTTTTCAAGATTCTCCCCAGGGAAATAATCTCTTTCAGGTCCAAGGCCCACTTCCCACCCCCTGACACCTCTGATCCTTCTACTTTGTCCCCTTCCGACTTTTCCATCATTTGCAGAGTTGTGCTCCTGACCACCGGCTGCTCCTACCCGTCACTCTGGCAATCTGAGTAAGTCCCCCATCAAGATACTCTGTCAGGCCATAAGAATGGTTGAGCTGTAAGAGACAATGACAAAAGTCAAAATCCAAGGCATTGACTGTTTTACTTGAAGATCAATTTCATCATCTACTCCAGGAACTTCTACAAAATCGTACCTGTGAAATTCTCCAGGTTCTCCACAAATATTTCCCTGTGAATGTTGTCCAAAGTCTCCTTCAGGTATGCATAATCTCTTCCACCTTTGACTGCATCTTCTGACACTGTGGATCCATCATCCCGTTGTCCCTAGCTTTGACCCTAACTTTTCTTCTTTCTCAGATCTGTCCTGTTCACCGCCTGTTCCTCCCCAATCGCTCGGGTGGACAGACTTGCATCCTCCTCTCCAGGATATCCTGTCAGGCCATCCACCGCGGTTACTATGTAAAGGACAATGGTAAAGACCAAGGTCCGTCCAAGCCAACCAGGTCACATACTTTTTAGATCCCTCTGCTCATTACTGGTCAATTCATGTCCCTTAAGAAGAATATAATCTGTATCAATCATACGTTCCCAATAGGAATACAACAGCCTCTTCAAAAATGGTAAATATTTTGTATTCGGAGCTTCTCTCACAGAGACCAGCATCTATATTTCATCCCATGGAGATGCTGTGCTTAGGAGGCCACTGGGTAAGTGGCGGACAAAGATGGGTGGGTGGCGGCGGTGGGGAGGTGACGAAACGTATTCATAATTCAGCAAAGGCTCGGCTTGGGAAAGGGACAGGCTTGACCGAGGGGACACACATTCATATTTCAACACATAGTTAATAAAACAGCAAAACAGCCTAGGTTGGGGACATGCAGCCAAGACGCTAACTGATAACTCTTGGGACGGGGTGGGGTCGGCGGGGGACCAGTAAATGGGCATGAGGGACACTTTTATTGAAGGAGAAGGGGCTGCGAAACGGAGCGAGCATCCATATTTGATCAGCAGGTTGAGAGGAGTGACTACCAGGTGGCTATCATCACACGCGCATCCTCGCCACTTAGGTGAGCGGCTGAGTGCACTTTGGTGGGAGAAACTTGATAAGCATCCCTTTGGAAACAGACACAGTGGTATTTATAGGATGCCATTAGACGTCGAGCCATTAGTTTGCGGGACAGTTTACAGCCTCCCTTTAGATGGCTGTGACGTTCGCTCTACATCTTGTCACATCACAGTTATCAAGTGGCTGTGACACTGTTGTCATTAAAAAAAAAAATATGTGGTGCATAAAGGCTTCAAGTCGAACCAGCTGCAAGTGTTGACAGCAGAGTTCTGAGTGGATTTTACTGGTCGTAGAAATTCAGCCCATTTCCAATCTGTCACATTACATCACAGATTAGCATCCCAAAAGCAATTTTGGAGGACATTGTGTAAAACGGTAACCTCAATATTAGTCCTGGACTTCTCCGCAACCTGGTTTACTGACATTTAGTATAGAAGACAACATATTACATTGTCAGTCTAAGCCTGGACACTTCAAACCTCCCGTGGAGAGGATCAGTACCATGTTGACGCGAGCATGGAGCCTTTTTACTGCTAATGTAAAGCCATTAAAACACCCCAAAATGACCTTTGACCGACGAACAAAAACAACAACAAGATCATCTCGCACACTGAGAATGATTTGTTGTGATCCACGGCATTGTGCGTAGCCGCATGACTAATGGCTGTGTCACAAGCAGGACGCTCCACTTGTATCTAAGCTAACGCCTCTGTCTTGGATGTTTCGACTGTGGACTATTGAAAGATGCGTGAGCATATATTTGTTCTCATGTACGATGATGTTCTTTGTCCTCACGAGTAAGACAATTCAGCGCACTAGTAGAAGGACTGTCTTTTTAGGAACAGTTTTTTTTATATTTGGTCTGACAGGGAAATGGGCTGCTAAGATGAGTCTTATTTATCGCTCTGTGTGTGTGTGCATGTGTGTGTATGAGTGCCCTGACAGCATAATTGCCTGGCCCGCCATTTCAATTGAGCCTCTAAGATTCTCTAAGATTGCCACGGGCTACATTCTATTCTCTGCTCTGTTAGCCACCACCGCTAATAATTTTGGGAGAGGCTGCAGCTCACATAAATATACTTTTGGATATTTCACTTTTCTCCAAATTCAAGCCAGCATAACAGCATTCAGCATAACAGAAACCCTAACGCTGATTTGAAGTTCTAAATTATTGTTGGATATTTTCACACAGGCTAGGAAACCTACAGTTAAACCTTAAGCCTATGTTGATACCCTAACCTTGGAGAGCAACTCTTGTTTTATAACAATAAAACACTGTGATGTCCTTACCCAAGGTTGGAACCCTACTGATAAATTGTGACATTATCTTGAAACTCTAATTCAAAAAACCAAACCTTTGATTGAAAATCTCAATTAAAATCCCGACACTGACTTGCAATCCTAACTTAGAAATTTAAACTCTTGACTTGAAAAACCGAACTTGAGGTCAAACCATTTTAAGATATCCTGAACCAGGCTAGAAACCTTATCTCAAAACCCCATCCTTGTTTCCAAACCCTAATTTGAAACCATTATAAAAATCCTACTTTCAATGAGATGATGACAGACATTTTTTATCTCCTTATTCAAGCTTGGAAACTTACTGAGAAATTATAATAACGCCTCAAAATCCGAGGTCAAAATACGAACCCTGTCTTGAAACTTTTATTTGAAAACCTAATTCAGGTATGTGTGAAGAAAATAAAAAAAAAAACAACCCTTTATTCTGCCCCAGTGATTGCATTACAGTGCAGTGCCCCTAGTGGTGGAAGTAGTTAAGCCATATTTAGAGTACTGTACTGCAGTACAGTCCAATATTTCACCAGTTAATCTCCTTAGATTCTTACCATGCAATTGTTGAATATTATTATTAATAGTAATAATAATAATAGGGCTGTTACACCGGAGGGTGTGTTCCAACTACAGAGGGATCACACTCCTCAGCCTCCCTGGTAAGGTCTATTCAGGGGTGCTGGAGAGGAGGGTCCGTCAGGAAGTCGAGCCTCAGATTGAGGAGGAGCAGTGTGGTTTTCGTCCCGGCCGTGGAACAGTGGACCAGCTCTACACCCTTAGCAGGGTCCTTGAGGGTATGTGGGAATTCGCCCAACCAGTCTACATGTGTTTTGTGGACTTGGAGAAGGCGTTTGACCGTGTCCCTCGGGGAGTTCTGTGGGGGGTGCTTCGTGGGTATGGGGTACCGAACCCCCTGATACGGGCTGTTCGGTCACTATATCACCGATGTCAGAGTTTGGTTCGCATTGCCGGCAGTAAGTCGGAATCGTTTCCAGTGGGGGTAGGACTCCGCCAAGGCTGCCCTTTGTCGCCGATTCTGTTAATAACCTTTATGGACAGAATTTCTAGGCGCAGCGGAAGCGTTGAGGGGGTCCGTTTTGGGGGCCTCAGTATTACATCCCTGCTTTTTGCAGATGATGTGGTGCTATTGGCTCCTTCAAACGGGGTTCTCCAACTCTCACTGGAGCGTTTCGCAGCCAAGTGTGAAGCGGTTGGGATGAAAATCAGCACCTCCAAATCTGAAACCATGGTCCTCAGTCGGAAAAGGGTGGAGTGCCCCCTCCGGGTCGGGGAGGAGATCTTACCCCAAGTGGAGGAGTTCAAGTATCTTGGGGTCTTGTTCACGAGTGGGGGTAGGAGGGAGCGGGAGATCGACAGGCGGATCGGTGCAGCGTCTGCTGTGATGCGGACGTTGTATCGGTCTGTCGTGGTGAAGAAGGAGCTGAGCCAAAGGGCGAAGCTCTCAATTTACCGGTCGATCTACGTCCCAACCCTCACCTATGGTCACGAGCTATGGGTCGTGACCGAAAGAACGAGATCCCGGATACAAGCGGCTGAAATGAGTTTTCTACGCAGGGTGTCCGGGCTCTCCCTTAGAGATAAGGTGAGAAGCTCAGTCATCCGGGAGGGGCTCAGAGTCGAGCCGCTTCTCCTCCACATCGAGAGGAGCCAGATGAGGTGGCTTGGGCATCTGATTCGGATGCCTCCTGAGCGCCTCCCCGGTGAGGTGTTCCGGTCATGTCCCACCGGGAGGAGACCCCGAGGAAGACCCAGGACACGCTGGAGAGACTATGTCACCCAGCTTGCCTGGGAACGACTCGGGATCCCCCGGGGAGAGCTGGAAGAAGTAGCTAGGGAGAGGGAAGTCTGGGCTTCCCTGCTAAAGCTGTTGCCCCCGCGACCCGGCCCCGGATAAGCGGTAGATGATGGATGGATGGATGGATGGATGGGCTGTTACACGAGTGTCATTTCTTATGTATAATTGGATGGTGTACAAACATTCGTGTTGTGTCTGTATGTTTACAGTTTTACAAGAAAGACTTCCATAAAAATACTAAATGGTGGATTCTCGTCTTTGTGTTTTCATTGGAAGATTGCTTAGCTCGCTGTCTACACCAAGCTCTGAATTTGAACGTGTGGGTAGGGCGGAAGAACCTTCCTCATCACTTGCGGAATGACGGCTGTAGTACCTGGTAAGTATAAAGTGCCCTTAAGATCTAATTAGTAGTGCGGAGGCAGCAACAGAAAGGTGAACGCAGGTACATCAGGACAAGAATCCCCAGTGGCGTCTCCTCTCCCGTAGGCGACCCAAACAAAAGCATCCTAACGACTATTTAACATTTGCATGCGCTGGCGCCACGCTAACGAGACACCGCAACGGCACTTGGGGCCAAAAGTGACGAGAAGCTCCATGAATCAATCGGCCCGCTTTCTCTCGTAATGAGCTACCGGGAGCGCCGTTGTTCCCGGGAAACCCAAAATGGCTCTCCGGCGTTTGGTCCAGGACGCCTAATTAGCTGCTGGACCGGCCGCCGACAAAAGCTTGTCGGCTCTCGTTGGCTGACACGGGTGCTAAAACAAAAACCCAAACAGCATCCACAGATGTCCAGGAATTTTGGAAAGCTCATTGAGCGTCAGACTTTTGATTGTGTATTGCCATCAGCTAATCAGGATCATTCACGTTCATTCCAGCCCCATTTATAAAAATTCTTTTATTTTACTACCACTGATATGAGGCTGAAGTCAGTATTTTTTCGGGAAAAGCAGATTCACTATTATGATAATAAATTTGTGTATTTTTTGGGGGGGGGGGGTTTGCTTAAGAATTTTCTAATAACAATACATTTTTTTAACAAAAAATTATATTTTTCTTCCCATATAATGTTACTTTTTAAAATCGCATTTTATATTCAGAGGATGATGACCTAAATCTTGTAGTAAATTCTGCTTGGTACTCAAGGTCATCCTACGAAAAAAAAACATTATAAACAAATGAAATACAAATACAGCATCAATATAAAGTTATAAAACGTGCTTGTATAGTTTACATTAAAAAAAAATCTATATTTCTGTAGTTTCAGATCTATAATCTTGTTTTTCTTTTATAAACCACTAGATTTGTGTGTGTGTGTGTGTGTGCGCGTTTGTTAATCCCTCTGGTTCCGCTGTGAATTTGCGGGGATGCATGAAATACGTCCACCGGGTCGGCCGTCTTCTTGGGCCGTGTTAGCCGGCGTGACCAACCGAGACATCACAGCAGCTCCACCGGGGGCGCACACACGCTGAGGAAAATGTCTTTCATTTGCATATTGCACCAACATTAGTTTTGGATGTGACAGGGGAAATCTTCACGGTCATGTCGGACGGTGAAACAAGAAACTTGGAAAATCAACTGGCGTCGATTAGTGATTAGTGTTTAGTGTTGAATGAAAATTGATTTCACAAAATATCAACTTTGGCAACACAATCACGTAGAGAGAATGTAACAACACTCGCAGGCGTGTAGTTTCAACTTAACACAGGGTTCCCACGGGTCCTTAAAATTCATAAAAATCTATAAAAAAAAGAACGTGTAAAATTATGTTCTTAATAGTTATAATAATTTTCAGGGAAAACTTCTAAAATCAATAAAAATGCTTAAAAATTAAACTGTGGTGTTCATTTCATTTGTGTATGGGCCGAATAAAATGTATAGTATGTACAGTAAGAGACAATGTATAGTAAGGCGTTTTGGGTCGAAAGAAATGACCACGTATGATAAGGCGTTTTTAGCCGAAAAAAACGACCATGTACAAATAGTAAGGCGTTTTGGGCCGAAAACAGACCATGTATTGCAAGGCGTTTTTAACCGAAAAAAAACGACCATGTATAGTAAGGCTTTTTTAGCCGAAAAAAACGACCATGTTGAACCAACTGCGGTGGGCCGGCGACGTGCAGCGGATGAGCGACGACCGTCTCCCGAAGCAGCTCCTCTACGCTGTGCTACGTGTGCTGGAGGGCACCCGTCCCCGCGGTGCCCCGAAAAGACGATTCAAAGACCAGCTAAAGGGTCATCTTCAGCGGTGCCGGATCCCCCCGGCACAGTGGGCTGACCTGGCCGCAGATCGGGCGGCCTGGCGTGGGGCTGTGCGGGGCGGGGTCCGGGTCTTCGAGACTCGACGCGTCGCTGCGGAGGAGGACCGGCGAGTGCGGAGGAAGGAGAGGGCCCTGCAACCGCCCGGCCCCCCAACCCACTTCTGTCAATCCTGCGGGCGGGGTTTTCGGGGAAGACTGGGCCTCCACAGTCATCGGAGACACAAGCACCAGGAGCCGTCGCCCTGTCCTGGGGGCCGCATTCCTCGATAACGAGGGCCTTTACCTTCCTTTAGACGAAAAAAACGACCATGTATAGTAAGGCGTTTTTAGCCCCCCCAAAAAACGACCACATAGAGTAAGGTGTTTTGGGCCGGAAGAAACAACCATGTATAGTAAGCCGTTTTGGGCCCAAACGCCCCCCCCCCCACGTATAGTAAGGCGTTTTTAGCCGAAAAAAACGACCACGTATTGTAAGGCGTTTTTAGCCCCCCAAAAACGACCATGTTTAGTAAGGCGTTTTGGGCCAAAAGAAACGACCACGTACAGTATAGTAAGGCGTTTTTAGCCGAAAAAAATGACATGCATAGTAAGGCGTTTTGGGCTGAAAAAAAACGACCATATATAGGCAGGCGTTTTTAACCGAAAAAAATTACAATGTATAGTAAGGAGTTTTTAGCTGAAAAAAAACGACCATGTATAGAAAGGCGTTTTTAGATGAAAAAAACCACCATGTATAGTAAGGCGTTTTTTAGATTAAAAAAACCACCATGTATAGTAAGGCGTTTTTTAGATTAAAAAAACGACCATGTATAGAAAGGCGTTTTAGCTGAAAAAAAACGACCATGTATAGAAAGGCGTTTTTAGCTGAAAAAAAGAAAACGACCATGTATATAGCAAGGCGTTTTTAGATGGAAAAAAACACCATGTATAGTAAGGCGTTTTCAGCCCCCCCCCCCAAAAAGGAGTGCCTCCGGAGTGCATGTCAAATACGCCAACAGTTCGGCGCAAGTTACAGTCACTGGTGGTGTAGGGGTATACCTGCAGGCTTTCTGTCCAGGCAACCCTGGTTCAAACCCCTATCAGTGATGTGTGAAAATGCAACACCCGTTACCTTTTTAATGCAAACCTTCCAGAGTGAAAGTCAAATAGGCCGACAGTGCAGAGAAGCTCGCAGTCACTGGTGGTGTAGAGATATGCATGCTGGCTTTCCGTCCAAGCAACCCTGGTTCAAACCCTGCTCAGTGATGTGTGAAGTTACAAGACCGAACAGTTACTTTTTCCTGCAAAGCTTCCGGAATGTATGTCAAATACGCCAACAGTTTAGAGCAAGTGACAGTCAATGGTGGCGTAGAGGTATACACGTCAGCTTTCTGTCCAGGCAGTGCGGGTTCAAAACACGTGCAGTGACAGCAAAACGCCTTACTATACTTTGTCATTTTTTCGGGCTAAAAACGCCTTACTGTATGTACCATGTAGTTTTTTGGGGGCGAAAAATGCCTTACTACACTATGTCGTTTTTTCGGGCTAATAACGCCTTACTATATACTATGTCATTTTTTGGGGGCAAAAAACACCTTACTATACATGGTCGTTTTTTTCGGGCGAAAAACGCCTTACTATATATGTCGTTTTTTTCTGGCGAAAAACGCTCTACTATACATGGTCGTTTTTTTTGGGCTAAAAACGCCTTACTATACATGGTCGTTTTTTTGGGAGGCTAAAAACGCCTTACGATACTATTTCGTTTTTTTCGGGCTAAAAACACCTTACTATACATGGTCGTTTTTTTCAGGGGAAAAACGCCTTACTATATTATGTCGTTTTTTCAGGCGAAAAACGCCTTACTCTATACATGGTCGTTTTTTTCAGGCGAAAAACACCTTACTATACTATGTCGTTTTTTCAGGCGAATAACGCCTTATTATACTGTCGTTTTTTCAGGCGAAAAACGCCTTATTATACATGGTCGTTTTTTTCAGGCGAAAAACGCCTTACTATATACTGTCGTTTTTTTTGGGCGAAAAACACCTTACTATATTCATGGTCGTTTTTTTGGCCAAAAAACGCCAAACTATACATGGTTGTTTTTTTTCGTGCGAAAAACGCCTTACTGTCCATGGTCGTTTTTTTCGGGCAAAAAACGCCTTTCAATACGTGATCGTTTTTTTCGGCCCAAAACGCCGTACTATAGATGGTCGTTTTTTTGGCCAAAAATGCCTTACTATACAGTACCTGGACGTTTTTTTGGCTAAAAACGCCTTACAATACATGGTTGTTTTTTTCGGCTAAAAACCCCTGACTATACATGGGTTTTTTTGGGGGGCGAAAACCGCCTTACTATACATGGTCGTTTTTTTCCGGCGAAAAACGCCTTACTATATATGTCGTTTTTTTCTGGCGAAAAACGCTCTACTATACATGGTCGTTTTTTTCGGGCTAAAAAACGCCTTACTATACATGGTCGTTTTTTGGGGGGGCTAAAAACGGCTTACGATACTATTTCGTTTTTTTCGGGCTAAAAACACCTTACTATACTATGTCGTTTTTTCAGGCGAAAACCGCCTTACTATACATGGTCGTTTTTTTCCGGCGAAAAACGGCTTACTATATATGTCGTTTTTTTCTGGCGAAAAACGCTCTACTATACATGGTCGTTTTTTTCGGGCTAAAAAACGCCTTACTATACATGGTCGTTTTTTGGGGGGGCTAAAAACGCCTTACGATACTATTTCGTTTTTTTCGGGCTAAAAACACCTTACTATACTATGTCGTTTTTTCAGGCGAAAAACGCCTTACTCTATACATGGTCGTTTTTTTCAGGCGAAAAACGCCTTACTATACTATGTCGTTTTTTCAGGCGAATAACGCCTTATTATACTATATCGTTTTTTCAGGCGAAAAACGCCTTATTATACATGGTCGTTTTTTTCAGGCGAAAAACGCCTTACTATATACTGTCGTTTTTTGGGGCGAAAAACACCTTACTATATTCATGGTCGTTTTTTTTGGCCAAAAAACGCCAAACTATACATGGTTGTTTTTTTCGGGCGAAAAACGCCTTACTGTACATAGTCGTTTTTTTCGGGCAAAAAACGCCTTTCAATACGTGATCGTTTTTTTTCCGGCCCAAAACGCCTAACTATACATGGTCGTTTTTTTTCAGGCGAAAAACACCTTACTATACTATGTCGTTTTTTTGGGGCGAAAAACACCGTACTATATTCGTGGTCGTTTTTTTGGCCAAAAATCGCCAAACTATACATGGTTGTTTTTTTCGGGTGAAAAACGCCATACTATACTATGTCGTTTTTTTCAGGCGAAAAACGCCTTACTCTATACATGGTCGTTTTTTTGGGGGGCTAAAAACGCCTTACGATACTATTTCGTTTTTTTCGGGCTAAAAACGCCTTACTATACATGGTTGTTTTTTTTGTTCAAATAAATGGTTAGCTGATTGCACCTAAAATAAAGATGTGCCCTTCCTTTGGCAGCAAAGGAAAAACTTAATATTCTTGTACAGTGCACTCCGCTTAATAGAACACCATTGGGCCGAAGCGCTTCTGTTCTACTAAGCGGGGTTTCTATTAACCGGAGACACTTTATTAGGTACACCTTCAGACACGTCGACGACCAAGTTATGCACGCAGAAAAACCCCTGCTGACGAGTTAGAAGAGATATTTCGACTGTGGACGTCCATATCTTTAATCAAACAACAAAACAACAACTTTAATCAACTTCAGTCAAACATCTCAAATCACGAGAAAAATTTCGTTACTTTTGTCTGGAAACAGGAGTCCGTAATTTTGCGGTTGACTTCCCTCTCAATGCGCTGGATAAGAGGGAAGTCCTGGAAACCGCGGGCGTACCTTCTGAGAATCCGGCAATGCATCGTATCGTCTGAGTGTGTCCTTCTTATCCGCAGGTGATAGCCCTCGTCTCTTGAATGAAGTTGAAGCCATTGTGACGTGCGTGTGTCTATGTGTGGAGTGACGCGTGCTACCTGTTACTGTATACGGCTAGAACTACCACGTTTTCTCGCGATAGTGGTACAGTATCGCGATAGCTACACTTCGAAAACCACTAGTTTACAATGTTCATTGCTTACGGCCTGTTCTATTAAGCGGAGATCTGTTCTACTAAGCGGAGTATCTTTATAGGAAATTGCATTAGGCAAATCCGTTCCGGAGCCTTTTGCTCTATTAAGCGGATTACTCTATTAACCGGTGTTCTATTAAGCGGAGTGCACTGTAATATGATGACAGTCTGCCTTCAGAAAATTGAAAAAATATATATTTTAGAGAAATAACGATTTCTTCCCATACTCAAACACGACACCTTTCCTTCTGAAAATACATATTTTTTGTTTTTTTGGGGGGGGATAAGAACATTTTTTTCCGCTGCACAAAAAAAACATGATTTCATTTGTGCAGTATTACAATGTTTTTCTTCAAAATTAACATTTAATTTAAAAAAAGACACTTTTGAGTGGGGATTTTTTTCCCTGTAAAATATCCATTACCACTTTTTTCTGCCCTTTAAAATACAATCATCTCTTGCCCTTTAAAAAAAAAACATGACTTAATTCTCATAAAATGACAACTTTTTCTTGTAAAAAGTATCCTTTTCCCCCCCATAGATAATTAGTACTGGTATCAGAAATTAATGGGACAAAAACAACAGCAAATTCACCGTGTTCATTTTGCCTGCAGAAATAAAGCAAACGAGAACCTTTGCTGACCTTCTGAGAACAACAACAACAAAAAAAACCCACCTTTCAGCTTCCGCCTACGTTCCGTGTCACACACTCTTCACGCATGCCTGTGGATACATGCACCTGTTTGTTGGTCTTTGGAGGGGATCTCAAAACGGTCAAAAAGTCTGAGTCACGTCCATGCATTTTATGGGGCAGCATGTCTTGAGCAAGGAGCCATTTTGGGGTCGACATATTACCGTAATAACCATCGGATTTTAAGGCGCGCTGTGTGCATTTAAGAAAATGGAAGGCTTTTAGGTGCGCCTTTTAGTGCGGAAAATACGGTAAGGTCTTCATTGGGACACTCCAAATGTGATCTTTGACATCATTTATCCTATAACACATGCATTTAGTTGATTATAAATTGCACACGCTGGCCAGTCAGTCCTAATTTACATCCCAATTAGAGTCTCTCCAAACGTTGGGTTGATCGCCTCACATTTGTGACCCCGTGAGCCTCTCAGGCATGTTATTGGTGCAGTGATTTCTTTTTAATAGAATCATATTAAAAATGCCAACGTAGAGGGAAAAAATGTCAATAATTAACAGGGCGCAATGGGAGGAAAAGAACGATAAAAGGGCTTCCGGGGGCCCTCGCTTTGTCCGTCAATTTATTTCCTAATGTCATATGGATCGCAAGTGGGTGCGCGCATGTGTATTTTGTCATGTGCACGTGGTGAAAATATACCGTATGTATACATCTATCATATTAAAGTTCATATTCGTTGAAATTCGAGGCAATCAGGAGAGATGCTACACGTTATCTGCCAAATCCGACCGTGTGCAGGCGCGCACGAATACAGATGAGCGGCGTGCTGCGATGTGGCCGCGGGGTCGTGACGAGGCGTCGCACAGAACTAACTCGGCACGTAATGAGTGATGCTTATCAGCGGGCGCGCGCACACACGCGCGATACAGACACACTCCACTCGCACACACCTCGTGACACTTTGAACTTCAGAGGCAGCATCAACATCTCCGCGAGCACTTTGCTGTGCTTTGACCTTCTTCAAACTCGGCATTACCAAGGTGTTATTGCCTTTTCTTGCGAGCCTATATTTTTTTATTTTTGAATCGAACGCCTGCAAAAGCCGTTTAAAGCAAAATGGCGCCATGACCACAAGCGGTGGCAGACTATCAGAGCCTGTCCGCGGTTTTACGTTTCGCAACAATTCCATTTCCATATGTATTTATATCATCACATACTTGGTATCCGTCGCGCACATCCTCAAAAATATCCACGCCTGTCAGTTGTCATTAAAACAACTTTGATTGTGCTTAAAATTGAGCGGAACGTGTTCAGCCGTATTGCCTACGGTGAATTGCGTGAAACATTTCGAGAGATGCATGCAATGAAAACTCATTGGTGGGATGAGTGTTATCAATTCTGCGGATTCCACAAAGAAACATTCGCCGATGGTCGCCATCAAGTGCGTTGACGGGTTCTGAGGATCACGGCAAAGAGAACTCATTTGTGATTTGGATCAGGATGAAGGGTGAATTTAATTCAAGGTTAATTCAAGTGATTGTAGTTGGAATACAGGGATGGGGCTACTTCACAGCCAGCCAACTGAACACTTTCATTCTCTGCCACCCACGTCACTCACCTACAGGCCCCGCCTTTTAAAGCCACACACATTCACAGATACCGATACGACATGCTGATGGTGACCTGTGCCTCACATCAGATCAAGTCAAATGGCCGTCTTTATATTTTTTGGGGCCCGGATCTCTTTGAGCGCCCCTTTCAAACTCGGTACCATAAGGCGATGTCGTTTTTTGTCTTTTCTTTTCTATTTGTCTCTGTCATCTCCAAATAATAGGTACCATGATTGTATGTCCCCCCCTCTCAAACCACATACAGTACCAGCAGGTGTTATTGAAATGTCCTTATTGCTTTTTGTTCTTGTATTGTCACTCTGTTTTTCTCTTTTCAAAAGAAAGGGAGCCTCAGCTGTTCAATCAACTCATTTACCGGAATGCCTTCCTGCAAAATGTGGTTGTTTGTAGCAGCGCATTTGTTCTCCGGCAGCCATCGTGTTGTTTGCACATTTTCACATCTCTTAAAAGCTTTTTAAAAAATAGCAACAAAAAAACCCCACCAAGCTCCCCGCTGATGCACCTGCCATGTCATCAAGGTGTTTCACCGCTAATTGAATAACGCCGCTGGTGTAAACAAGCTGAGGAATGAGTTTGTTTTTTTTTTCCTCCTCCCACAACAGCCAGCATGCGGACCGCCTGTGAAAAAGATTTTGAAAAGTGGAAAAAAAAAAAAAGTAAATCAAAGTCAGAACCAAACTCGTCTGCGAGACATGAATGATGAATTAAAGTGCAGGTTTGGGATGTCATATTTAAAACTCTGAGAAGACCCTCTGCCCCAGTGATGGAATAAAGAACAGCCTGCACCGTTAATTAATTCCAAACCAAATTACAGCCGACTTTTTTTTTCTTTTCCTCCATTTCACTGACAACTCAATTAAATGTGATGAAACGCTAAAATGAACAAGGGCCGGGGACACGACCAACACATTCGAGGGCAGTTTATTTATTAAAATTGTCCTGTTGCATTATTAACCAATACAAAATCAACATATTGATGTGCCGCTTAACACACTATTAATATTAACCCATCGCAGTCAAATATTAGTCGAAAAAGTTCAGAGGGAATTAACTCAATTTTCGAGAATAATTCTGTGTGTTTGTGAAATGCCCTTGCGAGGTTACACGCCCGAATTGTATCAAAATGTCATTCATTCATTCATCTTCCTAACCGCTTGATCCTCACTAGTGTCGCGGGGGGTGCTGGAGCCTATCCCAGCTGTCTCCGGGCAGTAGGCGGGGGACACCCTGAATCGGTTGCCAGCCAATCGCAGGGCACACAGAGACGAACAACCATTCGCACTCACACTCACACCTAGGGACAATTTAGAGTGTTCAATCAGCCTGCCATGCATATTTTTGGAATGTGGGAGGAAACCGGAGCACCCGGAGAAAACCCACGCAGGCCCTGGGAGAACATGCAAACTCCACACAGGGAGGCCGGATCGAGCTGGAATCGAACCCGGTACCTCTGCACTGTGAAGCCGACGTGCTAACCACTGGACTACCGGGCCGCCCATGTATCAAAATGTTTTTGGGGAAAAAAGATAGGCTTGAAATTTGACCTGCGAAAAACTTTGGAGCTCCAATAGTCCAAATGCATGACATCAAGCGAGACTTAGTCCAGCAAGCCATTCATTTTTGCTAATTTTCTTCCGCTGACTCGACTTCATTCGCTAACCGTGCGCTTGCACCAACTTCTGCGACAAACGTGCGTAAGTTCTTCTCATCAGTCCCTCTAAGCAGTGACACCCGCCCAGAAAGGGTTACAATTGCCGATATATGCCACAGATTGACAGCAAGGCACTTCATCTGCTATAACACAATGCTATGGCCTTACAAAATGAAATTCCTTATGTAACTTCAACGTACTGCGGTTGTTTAGCAGCACGATGGTATAGGATGACTGGAACGGATCATTTCTACTGCCATTATTTCCAATGAGAAAACATATTTAGTTTGAATGTGTCATTGTATGTAGACGCATAAGTGTATGTATGTATGTTTGTGTGTGTGTGCGTGTGTGTGTGTGTGTGTGTGAGTGTGTGTGCGGTTGGATGCCTTCAATGTGCAAAAGCCATCGGCCTCAAAGGTTTCACAGATGTGCCGGTTACAGGGAGCAATCTAAATGGAGATGCTTTCTTCACCCTTTTTAGCATCAGGGAACAAAAGACCACACACGCACATACTTTAACACAGACATGCACGCAAACACACACTTTTGCTTGTTCATATTATTGCGGGTCTCTGTCGCCCGCCGAGGACTTGGTATATTTATGGCTGCGCCGAGATGTACACCACAGTCACTAAATAAAAATATGAGCCAATCTAAAGTTTTTTTTTTTTCTTCAAGTGCATCAAAGTGAGTTTACGTGCTTGCTTTGCTCAGCTTGTGTCTGTGTGTTAGCAGTCAAAGTGGAGCTTTCGGAGAGTCCTAAGGCTTAACTTGTAGGCATGTATCACACACTATCAAGGATATCGACGGCTTTATTAAGAGATTTTCAGGAGGTATTTCATCATCCGTGGTGGCAGCTGCTCATTCAAATGTGGGGAAGCTCAACTCCGCCTCAGACAGATCATCCAATCACCATGCAGAAACAGAGCGTCCGGGCCAGGCCACCGCCCCCATAGAACCCCCTGAGATGCTGAGCGTTCGATGGGCAGGACAAAGCCCAGCATTTATCCAGCGACTATCCAGTTTTGCGCAGTGGACCGACCCGCTCTTCGCAGCAGCAGACGCTCAGCGTCCGACTGTGTGAAAAGCCGCGGGCATAAATGAGAAAGAAGTTGTGTTAGTTACCACCTGCGATGATAAGTAGCTCATTCTGAACAAAAGATGAAGGTATTCTAGGGCAGATTTATTCAATGAAATGTACACACAGCAGTACATAGTTGATCGTTCACCATTTTATTTTCGTTTGGGGGGGGCGGGGCTTTTAGGGGATGCTGAGCTTCCCTTGCAGTATTCAGTATTTTTTTAATATCCAATCCAATATCCCACTTTGTAACAAATGTCATATGACATTTTTCATAAGCCTTGTGAATTGAAAAATGTTTCACCCCATACCGGTTGTATCTTTTAATTTATCGATACAGTGATTTTGTAGTTTGGTTTAAAGATGGATATCAAGTACAGTGGTACCCCGACTGACGAAATTAATTGGTTTCCGGAAGAAATTTTTGAACTCGAAAATTTTGTAAGTAGAGATGTGTTTTCCATGTAAATGCATGGATCAGTTCCAAGCCCCCCCAAAATTCAGACATAAATGTTTTCTAAAGCATAAAAATACATCAAAATATGTAACCCATACATTGGATTGGATTGGATACAACTTGCGGCCCGGTAGTCCAGTGGTTAGCACGTCGGCTTCACATTGCAGATGTCTCGGGTTCGATTCCAGCTCCGGCCTCCCTGTGTGGAGTTTGCATGTTCTCCCTGGGCCTGCGTGGGTTTTCTCCGGGTGCTCCGGTTTCCTCCCACATTCCAAAAACACGCATGGCAGGCTGATTGGACGCTCTAAATTGTCCCTAGGTGTGAGTGTGAGTGCGAATGGTTGTTCGTTTCTGTGTGCCCTGCGATTGGCTGGCAACCGATTCAGGGTGTCCCCCGCCTACTGCCCGAAGACAGCTGGGAAAGGCTCCGGCACCCCCCGCGACCCTAGTGAGGATCAAGCGGCTCGGAAGATGAATGAATGAATGGATACAACTTTATTGTCAAATGTGCTGTGTGTGTAATATACAGCAGCACAGATGATCTTTTTTCCCTCTCAACATAAAACAAGAGGAGCCGCTACATGTTAGATTTAGATTATTGCACAAAAAAATGAGAGTTATGGATCATATTAAAAAAAAACAAACAATAAAGACTAAAAATGATGTGCATTACATTTTTAACTGCGACTTTTTTTTTGTACCTCTTTCGTTCATGTTCTAAGTCACAAGTGGTTTTGTAAAGAACTGCTCCAAGGACGTTTGCTTTTGTCGGCTTTTAACAATCCTTCGAAAATGTCAAAGGCAAACAACGGCATAGTGAGCGATCGTCCGACTGTTGAACACTTTTTCTGGGTGATTCCCATTCACGTAAAACTATCTGAACGCCTCATGGCCCGAGGGACGAATGGCGAGGACCCTGCATGAACACATATCTATCTATCTGTCTATCTATACACCTAGACTCATACGGTAGAAGTCCCTCTTAGCCAATGGGATGGCAGGAAGATGCTCGGTAATAGCCAATAGGAGAGCAGCTATAAGTATGTTGCGTTCAGGGAACTCGGAGCTGTGAGTAGCACCCCATACTGTCTTTTTACCTTTGGTGTCTTGAAATTTCTTTCGTAACAAGAGGCAATATTTTCCTGTTGAGGCATTTCACAATTTGAACATTTCAAATGAAGAGACGTTCGGAAGTAGAGGTACCACTGCATATCGAATAAATGCTTTCCGTACAGGACCCAAGACAGCCTGCTTGGCGCTGCATGACATCACAGATAGAACGAGACAGAAACAACAAACCTGGAGTGTTGTCAGACAAAATAGCGACGAGTCTGTTTAATAACGCCGGTGCTCACGGGAAGTCACCGGTTTAAGCTCCAAACAAGGCGAGAGGGGCAAACTGACATCACGACAACGGGTAGCTGTCTCACAGTCACCACCATGTCGTTGGGGAAATCACACGATGTGCTCTTATTAAAGCCAGAGAGGGTCCAATCTGAATACCGGGGAAACAAAAGAATTGTCAGAGGAAGGACAGGCGACACTTTCCAAGAAGGGCAACTTGACTTCCTTTTAGAATGAAAAAATCTTACTGCGTCCCCGAGGTCTGAGCCCTCTTTGTAAACCTTCATCTTTGTGTTTATTAAGTGACAAAAGAATCTTTTCTCCCAAAGAAAAATGATTTGATTACTCGTTCTTTTATCTCACGTCAAGCTGAGTCAGAGAGTTTTGAATGAAGAACAGAAGACGTTTTTTATTTTAATTTTTTATTTTTTTATGTGGATCAACTTTAATCCTTTCAGGGACAGGTTACTACAGTGGACGGCTTCTCAGGTTATCTGGTTACAGGTTGTCGTTATTGGCGCATGAGAGGGTTTCAAGCAAGCTCATACTCGCTGTGGTGACATCATCAAACCATTTGTCAATAGCTGGCCGCTTTAAAACAGCCAGACATGACAAAACAAAACAAAACTGTTTCTCAATCGATTTCCACTGTAGTGAGTGATGTCCGGTTCCGTGGAACACATAATTTCTGTATTGTTTATTTCCAATGGGAAAAATACGTTTCTGCTGATATGAGTCATGTGTTTAGGTTGTTAACCACACTGCCCAACAAGATGAATGACTAGCTTAGCGTGTGGTTTGCATCGTCATCCGACACGCTGATGAAAGCCCCCAAAGTTAAAAAAAAACCAACAACAAAGAAACATAGATGTTCGTTCAAGACCTTCACCTTTGGTGTCCAACAACAGCACACAAGTGATCTTTGAGTAGTGCAGATGAAAGTGCCTGCATGTTGTTTACCAGCCGCTCGTGTCATTGAGGCGACCTTGAGTCTTTGAGAGGAACACAGCTGCCTTTGCGTCTGCCACATTTTGTCATGCATATGTGGAATACGTTGTAAGTACAACCATCCATTTTCCTATACACAACACACGTATAATTTTTTTGGGGGGGGGGGGGATTTATCACGTTTTTTGGGGGGACAGTATTTACATTCTTTGCTCAAAGCGTTGCAAATGTATCTGTCCTGGGATCATTAGTGATCTGTGCAAGACCCCCTTTGCCATGTTCATGCACACGTGCATCCTTCACTCATTTTAATTGCCCATTTGATTGTTTTTTTTTCCTTTTTCCGCTTAAGGTTTATGATGAAAAATAAAAATGCATTCACCATAAATGACCTCCGTTAGCCGCTCTTAAACAGAGGGTGACTCCGTGGGTGGGTGCAAAATCACCATACAAATACCAATGATTTACACGTTATGATGCCCCCCCCCTCAAAAAAAAAACATTTCACCTTGGCCTGTTAACACTCGTCATACTGATCTGTTGTCAGTTTGGGTCCAAGGATGTTCAACTGGACTCAAATCTGGGCTCTGCTCAAATAGGCTACTTATGTGCATGTGTTTTTATTTTTATTATTTATTTTGAATTAATTTGCACAAATGAAAAAAAAAGTCATTATAGTGGCTTGGCTGTCGAATTTGGAGGCGAAACATGACTTTACGGACAAATAGCGAAAAACGGTCAGCAACCGATGCCTTAAGAATATACCTGTATATAATTGCATGGATTAAATACGATAAAGTCTAAATACTGTATACACCAAGCTACGATCCCAGTATGATCTAATTTAAAATTCACATTACCCTTAAGAATGAATGGCTTGCACACTGAATTTTGAAATGATGGCAAAACTCTCCGGAACAACCCATGCTAAATTTAGCTTCTCCCCGACTTACAAAGCGCGTCGTGTCACTCAGTACGTATGTATCACATCAACATACTTCCTTGACACCAATTCCGATGTAGACAAGGCCTTGCTGATTTCACAAATAAGTGAGTCGGTGGTCGTTAACCATTCATTCATTCATTCATTCATTCATCTTCCGTACCGCTTGATCCTCACGAGGGTCGCGGGGGGTGCTGGAGCCTATCTCAGCTGTCTCCGGGCAGTAGGCGGGGGACACCCTGAATCGGTTGCCAGCCAATCGCAGGGCACACAGAGACGAACAACGATCCGCGCTCACACTCACACCTAGGGATAATTTAGAGTGTTCAATCAGCCTGCCACACATGTTTTTGGAATGTGGGAGGAAACCGGAGCACCCGGGGAAAACCCACGCAGGCCCGGGGAGAACATGCAAACTCCACACAGGGAGGCCAGAGCTGGGATCGAACCCGGTACCTCTGCACTGTGAAGCCGACGTGCTAACCACTGGACTACCGGGCCGCCCTGGTCGTTAACCACCAAATATATTTTTATGAATGCTTAAGTCAACGTCTTTTTTTTTCCGGTTGTACTTGATGTAAATCTTTTTGCAAACCACTACTGTAACATCATAAAACGTGGAAAAACAAGGTCTGTGAATATGTTCCATCTGCACAGCAAAGCGCAGCACGATCAATCACACAACCAGTCGGTATTTTGTCTAACCGGGTACAGGTTGACCGGCCATTACGCATCCATCTGTGTCTTTCAACCCACAGCGGCGCGCTTTAACATTCAAAACAGGAAGCTCATTACAGACGCGTGTCGCAGCATAATAATCTTCATCGTGTCCCGTTTCATTTAATAAATATCTTGTTTATTTTCCACAGAGGGTAGCCGAGCTCATTAGCGATTCCTCGTGCAGGATGTCAATTATTAATCCGCTCATTCGTCGGCCGCTGGGCATTGGAATGCACAATTCACGGCATACATGCAATGTGGACGCCGTGCGGAGAACAAACGCTTCCCATCCCAGGACACTTTTGACCTTGTGTGTGAGTGGAAAAAGAAGATGGCTTCACGGAAAAAGAACAACCAATAGTGGGTGGCAGTTGGCCCAGCAAAGCTCGATGTAAAATAAATATAGATTTTTTTTTTTTGAAAGACGAACAGTAAATCGTCAGAACGATACATTTGGTCTGGGTTCAAAATTCAGTTGAAGCTGCTTTCAACGCTTCGCTTTTACCAGTAAAAAGTTTCAACACCCACACATTTCCCGTTCTCAGTCGAAGACTCTAAAAACCAACATGGACGTTTAATCCCATTAAAAACGCGGAGAACATCCAAGCTTATAGACTTAGAGGCGGAAACCTGTGGTGTGCTTTCATCTTGCACATTTACAAGACTTTATTTAGGTTTCAAATTGAGCCCAGATTGGATTAGGGCAAGTCGCCGTGTACCTGCTGAAGATGTGGCATTTGGGGCGAAGATTAGCGTGTGCTCGCATGGGAAGTTTGTCAGGAGCAGAACGGTTCAGACGAATTATACGATGCGGATTTGGTGCCTCATATGACACGGCCATGAAGCCCTCACTCACAAAGTTCATCGAGCAGTGCTGTGATCGTGCATTGGTTCACATGTAGCCGCTAGAGGAACACCGTACAATCTACAAACAGCTCATTAGAGAACGCATCAAAGGAGCTGCTAGACACAAATGGACGCTCTTCACCGCCAACCTGCCGCGCATATTTGAGCTTAAAGAGCGAGCTCAACTAACGAGGTAAACGAGAGCCGGGGGCGTCCAAGCACGAAGGCGGCTTCGGCTCGCTGGACGTTTGGAGATATGTTCTCTCTTTGGAAATGTGTGCTCTGGCTTCTCCGAAGATGTCAAATTGTCGGGAGAATTTAGTCTTTTGTCAACGTAACATACAGTTACATCGATTGATTTTCTTTTTATACTGCCTTACAGTTTTCCCGTACAGCAACGCAAAGATCCGCAATCGACTTTTCTGAAAGTCAAATCGACGAAACTTGACATCTCCTTTCAATCATGTTGTTGCTAACCGCGAGAATCACTGAAGAGGAAACATTTTTGTTGAAAATTACTGCCCCCAACGTGAATCTGGCATTTTACTTTGTATTTTCTTGTGGCATAAATTTGGGGGCGACGAAAAATTATTTTTGTGTCGTCTAAAATCAACATCACATGTTACTGTTTTGTAGCATAACGGTAACACTTACTCAAGATTAAAAGCTTCTCATCCAGAAGTGTTTTCTTTTTGTTTTTGTACTCTGGAGCGTCTTTACTTATCGTCGGTACGTTGAATATTGAGACCAAAAAGGATGATGAGTCACATCCTTTTTGCTATAGAGTAGTTTTGCGATGCTAAAGGTGGGTAACATGCATGCTAATTTTCATTAGCCCGCTAGGGCCGTTTCACATTGTATGTTAGCATTTGGCTCGCTAACTTTTGTTGATTGAAATTAGATGGTTTGGTGTTTGAATTTACCGTTTTCAGTTACTTTTACTTTCCTTTCATCAAAGTGACGCATTACAACGATAGTCTACCGTTTCTTCAGTGTGAGAGCGTTGTTTTTTTTTTAACATGTTTGAATATGTTGCAAAAATATTTTAATATGGTGACTGTCCGTTCCCTTTGTTTTCTTCTTGAGCTGCTTTACGTGTGAGATCCCGACTGGCAGACGAAAGGCTCAATGTCGGCAAAAGAACGAGACAATGCGCTGACAGCTGGGGAGGGTGGGGTTAGCCAGGCTTAAAGGTCGGTAGACCTTTTCATAATGTTTGTCAACAATAGACAGCAGGACACTTCTGGGTGGCAAAACGTGATTGACTACCACTGACCTGTACTGAAATCATGATAAATACTTGGTTGTGCCATCAAATATACTCCAAGAAGTGTTTTTTTTTGGGATTCCCGAAAAAAATAACCAATAAACCGTTTCAAAAAAAATGTGGATCAACTTTAACCCTTTCAGGGATAGCAGTTACTACAGTGGACAGCTTATCATGTTATCAGGTTACACGGCACATTAAAAGTGTTACTTCGCATTTCTTCAATCATCATGTGATGTTATGTCTAAATTCCCACCATGTTGATTTTTGCATGCACACACAGAAGAAGAAGAAGCTGCGTTTGCTCGCTTCTCTACCTGGCGCGACTCAGTGCTCCTTCAGTGTCCCCGTCACCCTCAGTGAAGTGTGTGCATGTACCTGAAGGCTGCTCAGCGGGCTGGCTTCACAGCTGTGAAAGGTCATGTCTCGCCTGGTGACCTGGCTCAGCCCCTCCACTCTCCCACCTTGTCACTCTGCTCCACCGAGACCACGAAGAAGCACCGTTGTGACCGCGCAAGTGGCAACTGGGATCTCATTTTGCCTCTTTGCCGGTCTCAGGTGGTCTGAAACAGTCACAGAGAAAGCGTTTCTCTCATATCATTAACCTGACAGCGTTGATGTCTCCTTAGTTTTGAAGGAGGAACCAGAATAAATACAAGAGATTTAACAAACAAGAAGATTCCAGTTGCCACGCTTCAACCAATGTGGAGTACAAGGACCTAGAAGACTAAGAACGTACACAATGGAAATGGAACAAATGTTTTTTTTTTTTCTCCGTCCTTTGAAAAGCACGAACACGACATTTTAAAGCCTTTTGTAAGTACTGATTGAAGTGTACAATACTCTCTCACACACAAACACACACACAACAGGGGGCGCCACTGCACGCTCTGTCGATTTCTATTAGTGACGCTCCCGTTAGCATGCTAACAACCGCTCGGCGGCCCAGTAGAGGATGCCATTACCATGCTCAGCGTGGTGCCGCCGCCACATCGCTAATCAAGCTAGCACGCTCGCACAAGTGTGGCTAGCGGCGGCGGCTGATAGCTTTGGTCAGGTGAGCGCAGTCCATTCATGACCTGCTGGGACATTGATTTTGTGTGTGTGTGTGTGTGTGTGTGTGCCTCAGCATATTTCTGGGTGCTTCTGTGTCACAATACAGTGGAATGGACCGCAAAGTGACACTTCAAAATGATTTTCGATGTTCAGGTGTTTGTTTAGAGATAGTGTGTGGAGTGTATTGTGCGGGTGTTAGTGCCACATCAAATCAATGAAATGGAACAAAACCGGTTGTTTCAAGCATGATTTGAGACATTCAGGTGTTTGCTCAGAGATAGAATATCGTGTTTGTATATGCAGGTGCGCGTGTGTGTGTGCATGTCAGCATATTTCTGGGTGTTTGCATGGAAGTGTGTGCGGCGAACAAACACATGCTTGTATCACCTCGGGGAGGATCACTATTCATTGAAACAAGAAATCCTTCAAGTAAAGATTAGCAATTAGTGGCGAATGATTTTTTTCCATCAAAAAAGCTCAATAACAAACAAAGCTCTGTTACGTACTTTGCTACGTCACATTTTGATGTTTTAAACAATGTCACTTCAGCAATGTATTTCAACTTCTTAGACTGACAATGCTTAAGTTTAGCAACGCCGCATCAAACCATGAACGTTTTAGTACGAGACTGATATCTGAGGAGACAATGCTTCAATTTTATTTACATGACAATTTTCCTTCAATGGTTTGTGGTGACGGTTTCTCATCCCTTAAATTCCCATGTGAAAATATTTCCTCTACTCTCTATTGATGGCGCTTCAATCTGATGACCGACGACTGCGTCCAAGGGCGGGTCACCTGCGGCCAGCCAGCCTGCACGGTCGCACAACATCCCCCTCAGCTTATTGACAAGTGTTTGACGAATGCTACCGGTACTTTCCACTCCGCAACATCTCTGCACATTTTCCTCTTCATCATGACTGTCTAATCCCTTTCGGAACGGTTAATTCATTGTGTGTGTGTGTGTGTGTGTGTGGGTAAACAGCAGAACACCAAGGTGAAGGAGGACTTTGTGCTGACATACATTAACCTTGCTGGAGCAGAAAGGACTGATGGGTAATGGAGTTGGCTCAGCCTCAAGACTCATTATAAACACACAACAGGAAAACAGAAGACAACTAACTTTTAGGGCAAAAGTAAGTAGACCTTTTTTTACATTGAGGTCACACATACAATGTACTCCAAATCAATTGTCCACATTGAAATGAATGGACATGCCATTAATTCGTTCCTGCGACCCCCAACACTTATAATTTCTTGGCGGGGGTTAAGATTTCAATCCAGAAAATTAGCTCTGTATTGTAAAATATATATATATATTGCGCGTCGTACCGCATGCGGTCTGTCCTTCCGTCTGTCCCTTTTCAAAACGTACCTACTTCACCGCGCCGCTGCGCGCCGCCACTGCACCGCTCAGGCAGTGGCTCACTACGATCGCGCGGGCATCTTGGCGAAAAAATGTTGTCTACCCACAAGCATTGCAATGAAATTGTTAGTTATTTAGTAGAGCTAAACATCTCTTTATTTTCGCGATAAGCAATGAAGATGAACAAAAAGTTGAACCAAGCAACAACACTTTTGTGGGCCGAAGGCCCACCTTACCAGCCTTCCGCAGGAACTAGCTGGTGAGCCGCCCGGAGGGCGGCGAACCACCACCTTACCAGCCTTCCGCAGGAACTAGCTGTTGAGCCGCCCAGAGGGCGACGAACCAGCTAGTATAAATATAAAACAATAAAGACAATGTAAAAAAAATTAACAAGCCAAAAGTCTCACACACACACGCAGTGTTATACTGTATTTGGTTGTTAATGTGCACTTTAAAGCCAAGCGAGTGACGTTAGCATCTGTTCCTTGCTCCTTCTGTGTTTTCATTTCGCATGTGTGTTTGCCTGCTGTTTGTTTCAATGGAGTGCCTGACCGCCTTTCCACGCTGCAATAGTTTTTTTTTCATGGTGGTGCTATCGAGCATAACGACGCCTCGATGCAAGCTTCCTCATATTTGGAGTAGCATCCAAACAGGAAGTAACTGGCAGGCTTATCCCACTGGTTGGTCTCTTACTGTAGCACTCTGAAATCACTTTGCCAGATTCTCCTCGATTGTCACGGTGTTGGTTCTTTGAGAAGTTTGAGAACCATCGCTTGAGATGCTCACCGCACTGAAATCTCAGTTTTGTGCGCATTTAGGAGGACATATTTACCATTGAACGACATCTATGGAGTTCCGACAAATACGATGTATGTTTTGGTGTTTATTCCATACAGGTTCGCATAGAAAGAGTCCTCCGGCGCCAGATTGTGTGTGAAATGAGGCTAATTGTAAAACATGACACAACGCTTGATGGGAGTCACGGCGAGTTTGTGGACTAATGCGAGATGTCGAGGCAGGACGTCATCTGTCAGCGCAAATAGGCCGACTACGGACGCGCGCGTGAGGACAACAGGCGTCTCTTTAATTGCAGGTGTAAAGGGAGACATCAGGCCACCGATGTCACATAGAAATAATTATACAATAACTTTTAATTTCCCACGAGAAGTCATTCCGCTACCATGCCCCGCTACACATCCATCCGCCCCTTCTCGACATCTTCATGGCACTCCTCTTTTTCTGCCTCCTTCATCGTTCGGCTAGCTTGCCGCTATCCGTCTTGCGTTTGCCAAGGTGTACACAAGCCGCCCCCCCCCCCCTCAAAAGCCTCCAGCTGCCCCTGCCGTGATGTCATTTATCCTACTTACACTGTTGCCATGGCACCCCCCCTGGAGCTAATGGCACCGTGGGTAAACAGAGTTCCGCATGACTGCAGATTCATCAATAAAAACACACTTAATGGGAAACTGGCGGAAATACACACATGCACACGATTGGATGCGTTTGTGGGATGGCGAAGGAAACGAGTGGAACCGAGATGGTCGCATGGGAAGGTCAAAACATTCAGGGACATACAAAACTCATAACCTGGCAAAAAAAAAACATGGCCATGTCTGATTCATTTAATCCAAGTGACTTATAAACATTTAGTGTACATGAAGCAGTTTGAGAAGTATTTGGAAAATCGAACTTGGGTATTTTGGAGGAAAAATTACAGTCATCAATGTGCAGGTTTTTGTAAACAACCAAAAAATGAGCCCCTAAATGCTGGACCATATTTCCTTCTGTCAACACTGCCTTCGTCCCGGAAACATTCCATTCACATTCGAAGTCGCATGTGTTTTTTTTTTGTAAAGGGAACGAGTATCTAAAAATAGAAAAAGATCGAATTTAACAAAAATTTCAAAGTGGGCATCACGCCCTGTCGTGTGAATGTTGCACTAGTGCCTTGAACACACCCACCAAAAACACAAAGCTAATTCAGAATATTTGGTGAAAACATTTTGTAAATAAAATAATACAATTTAGAGTCATGACTTGATGTGTTGTCATAAATATCAAAGATAATTTACCAGCGGTGACCAAACTTTTTGGATCGAAGATCTACTTTTTGATCAACTAACCTCACGAGATCTACCCTTATTTTACCAAAATTTAAGATTTACCTGCTTTATTTTATTTTTTAAATATTTTTTGGTGAAAATGAGACTGATCAGTGTGCAGTGTATATTAACACAAAAAAATATATTACTAACATGTACAAAGACACACAAATGGTTGTTTGTTTTTTTTCTTCTTGACACTCCTCGGATCTACTTGGGACCTGTCTTAGATCTACCGGTAGATCAGGATCTACCTAACGGCCACCCCTAAATTTTAGGCGTTCAAAAAAAAAGGCAAAACCAATGGATATTACCTTCGTGAAATAGCTTCTCATCCTCATACGAAACATACTAACTTTGGTGCGTGAACTTCGGAGGCCATTTGGTCTTTGACAAGGGCAGTGAAAATATAAAAGACAAAATGTTCAACAGCATTTACAAGTGGTCTTCGTAAAAACAAAATACCGGGTTAGTTCAGGACTCTGTTTGTTTTATAAACATCAGATTAGTTGACCATCCAAATAGACCAAAACAAATTTGTGAGATTTGTCAAAGCCTGATACGTCTTTGATGTTTTTGCTCGCTTTTGTCATCGATCAATCAGCTCCTTAAGTGCAACAGACTGAAACCATCTCGAGCGTATTGCGCAAAGAGTAGCGGTTTATTGGACCCCCGATATGGCTCTCTTCACTCTTCCCGTCATCGTAATCGTTTGTTTTGCTTTTAGTTTTTTTTACTCTTCACTCAATTTGCGCGTGTGTGTTTGTGTGTGTGTCTTTGTGAGCGTACTCGTAACGTTTGAAGAGAGTTCGATTGACACTGAAACATCCATTAAGAGCCAATGAGGGAAAACAAAGGCGTCGATGTTTTCGGTGGGCACCTTCTCAACGCTCCTTCCTCCTCTTCATATTCACTTATTGCCTGCATTGTAAATAAAAACCACAAACTGAGATTTATTCTGCCTCATCCCCCCCCCCCCCCCCCTCCCACCCATCTTTTGCATTGGATCATGAGTTTCCTACAATGTTCTAAGCCTTCTGTTGGCTTATCTCGTGTGTGTGTCTGTGTGTAAAATGATGACTGTCGTATATCTTCCAGGAGTACAAAGCCATATTCCAAACATTATCAAGCTACTTCCATGACATGCAAGTCCAAGAATGGCAGACAAGCGCAGGGAATTATTTCCAAAACAACTAAATCATCCCCAGCGGATGGAAAGTAGACTTTCTGGATTTGCCTTGAGATAAAGTCGGCTCTGAAAATGAATCGGGTGCCGAGTGGGGTTTTTTTTTTTTTTTTGCATAATCCCGCAAAGACACAGAAGCAGGACCTAAGCGCTGGTTATTTAGTACCAAAACAGACAAAGTGAAACCTCTTGCACAGAGATCCTACTGAATAAGTTATGCTTTTCCCAGCTTTTGTTTTTTTACACAGAGCCAGCAAAGTCTTGACTTTCACACAGCAACACAGTCTGACACAACCAGACGGGAGCAAAGCCAGAAAACAGGTGAGCCGGCAGTTTAGAGTCAGCAGTAAAATGTTAGCCTCTTTGGTTGGCTAAAAGTGGGTGGATTAGTCCATTTAATTATTCTTATTCCACAAATGTGGTATCAATCAGAACAGTGTTTAGACTGATGGGGGCGCATTAAACATACTGAAAAAAAAACCCTTGACTTCCGCTTTAAGTAAAAAATTATTTTAACGAGGGGAGATGAGTTAAAATATTCATATTTCAAGGCACAACATATTTTTCTTTTCTTAAAAACATCAGGATAAAAGTCTTGAAAGACTCAAACGTACATGTTTTTGTTCCATACTACAGTTGAGTCTTCAATTAACTTTGTCTTTAGAAATCGCACGGTTATTTTTTTTTAAAATTGAGTCTCCCAAAACCCAAAAGGTTTTTTATGTAAAGGAAGTTGCCTCGCAAAAACACATTTTAGACAATTTGAAGTCAATGACGAACCTGTTTTTTGCAAGCGTTCTGGTGAAACACACACACACACACACACACACACACACACACACACACACACACACAAACACACGCAAATAACCTTAAATAACATTACTTTTCGTAAAATCAAAAAATAGAAAATAGAAAAATAGAATTCAATTCACCAAATGTCAAGCAATGCATTCTTTGAATGGATCTAATGTTGGGGCTTTCATAAATAAAGAACATTTTTAGGCTGACATTAATGCACTGCAATATATACATTATGTCATCGGCAAAGACAATTAATCTTCGACAATCCTCCCCTAAAAACAAAAGCTAAGAAGAATTCAGGCTTTATACAAGTTTTTGTAAACACTAAAGGCGATTTATTGTCCTAAAATAACCTAACATGAATGATGTGGTTGACAAAATTTAAATCTTTGACAAAACAAATGAGTGTTATTTCCGCACTTGGCAAAAAACAGACAATTTTGAGTCTCCGATGAACCCGCGATGCGCATTTCCGTAAACATCAAAGTGAGTTTAGCACCTTGTAAACATCTTTTCCTGGCATTGGAAAGGATGAGGGATGAGAAATGTTATCATTGTTTATTGCATGGGCATCACATCTAAATGTGAAGCGAGGAGCAGCCATCCATCAATCAGTCAAAACGAAAACGAAGCCGGGAAGAGGAGGAGGAGGAGACGGAGGAGGAGGAGGAGGAGGAGGAGCGTCCCGCTGAAAAGGACGACGTGAATGACAGGAGAAGAGGGATGACGAGTCATCGCGCGGACCAGGGTGACAAACAGAGAGGCCGCGGGAAGATGAATGACACCTCTCCAAGCGCCCGCACTTGTTTGCCTTTCATGTGACAAACGCTGAAAGGACGACAAGCAGGCCAAGGTGAACAACGTGCCGGGCGATGACGTGTTGCTTCCATTCGGATTTGCAACATGAAGATGCCTCGGTATGTGTCAGCGTGATGCTCGTAGAGTTGGAACATTGCGTTCTAATGTAAATGAGACGGCAGAGCGTCGCCTGCAAGCTTTTGGGTGAGGCAACCACGACGGAAGCAAACTCACGTAAGATATTATTTTGGCAAGTGGGAGGAAACCGGAGTACCCGGAGAAAACACACGCATCAAACATAGGTACTCACTATCTTTGAGTACTCAAATGTAAGTACTTGAATATGGTCTGGAAAAAAAAGTGGTTATGTACATTCCTTGTTCCAACATGAACAAACATTCTGTCAACAAAATGTCGTCTGAAAACTCCCCAAAATGTTTTGATTCGTGCGCGCACTCACTTTTACTGCTTGCCCACAAGGGGCCGTCCAACCTGGCGCCCCCTGCTGGGTGTTAATTATTGCGCTAACTCTCAAAGTGCGGCTCACTTGGTGAAGAACCTCTCATCAGCAACGCAAACACTTTAATCAAGCCACTGTCTGCTCCTTTATGGCTCTCAGTGTAGATAATTAGGAAAAAATGTTGGCGGCATTGCAGCGTACGTGTGTGTGGGTGTGTGTGTGTGGAGATGTGGACACAGAGGAATGCATGTTTACAGCCCTCATCACTCCCTTATGATTATTATTTAATCATGTCATCATTTTACCCCTGATGATCTCAAGCTCATGCTTGTAAAAGTTTAGCTTTACCAAATGTGATACGTTTCAACCACTCATGATTGATCACACATCACCTGTGTGGTGTCAGACATAAAAACACAGACATACGCGTTACTTTGAAAAATCTCAAGACAATTTTAGCCTTGACAAACCCTAATCCGGCTTTGGAATCTCTTACTTGAACCTCCAACTAAATTATAACAGCCCGATTTGACACTCTAAACCCAAATCTGAAATCCTTAACCTGGCTCAAAATGTTAAACCTCAGGAGCAACTGGGCGTTCGAATACCTTGCTCAAAAATAACTCGGGTGCTTCGTTTAAATTATGTTTAAGCAGTATAGTGTGTGTAGAATAGATATACAGAAAACATAAAAAAAATAAATCAACAAAATGGATCAGCGCCACCTACTGATAGCGTCTACTGGTTGCCCCTTCTGCTCCCTCTAAATATTTGGAAGGACTGCATACATTAAAAAGAACCGTTCAACAACGACTCCATAAATCACTGCTAAGATGATTTACAATGCTAAATGGCTAAAATACGATTACAGTCATTATTCAAAAGCACTGAAGTTGTTTTACAGACAGACATTCAAAGTGAAGGTTTCACTTTCAGAGAGGAAATACACCGCATCGCTGTCTGACACCTGGGAGCTGAGTGGCGAGCGCTCCCACTCTGCTCATGTCGTGAGTTTTTATCAGCTACTCCCCGGACGCCACGTCTGCCATATGATAAGATGTGGCTACGGTACACAACATGGCAAATAGGCTGCTGCGCACTAAATTCGACTAGAACCATTGATGGCTTTTCCAGTTACGAGTGTGATCATAGAATAAATTAAACTTGTGTCTCAAGACATCTTTGTACTTAAGCTAAGGAAAACTAATCGAATAAATAAAAGAAAAAAAAACATGTCTGCTAACTTCTTGCTAACCTCTTGCTAGCATCAAGCTAACTTGGCTACTCTTCTTCTCCTCACTAGATGTTTAGCACCAACACTTAGGTCAAACTTCAAACTTTTTGCGATGTTCAAACTGCAAAGAACCAATCAAGTTGTGCGCGAGTGTTTGTACGCGTGCAGTGAAGGTACACAAAACAACACACGACAACACAACCGTTGTAAAACCATTAAAATTAGTTTCTCCATTATGCTAATGGTTCCAAAGAGACTAAACGAGCGGGCGTCTAATCTCCAATTTTACCTTTTTTGCCTTGATTGTCTGCGCTGGTATCGCAATGGAATAATTAAACGAGATGTTTGAGAACGCAACGTGATTGTGGAGCAAGTTCCGGCTCAGGAGGCTTAATGCTGACGCCTTAATAAGACAATAAGACGCACTTTACATCCAAGAGTTCATTTAGTTCACCCACTTGTCACCTCAGCTTTGTGCGCAGGCACTCAACGAATGTGAACACACTCAAAGTTAGTGCTAAACTTTAAGGTAGTCTTTAAGTACTAAAAGTTTTGCACCATATTACTTCTGTGACCATGGTGGTTTGGAGTGACATCGGCCATTCGGGTTTCAAATTAGGATTAGGGTCTCAAGGCAGGATTTAAAGATGGGTTTAGTGTTTCAAAGTAGGGGTTAAAGGCATGGTTGGTGTTTCAAGACAATATTAGGATTTAAAATTAAGAGTTTCAAGCCAGAGCTAGGCTGTAAAAATTGGATTAGGTTTTTAAAGGCAAAATAAGGCTTTCAAAGTATGGTTGCACGTATGTGTTCAGGATTTAACATGTGGTTTCAAACAAGGGTGTGGGTTCAAGCGAGTGTTCCGAATCTAGGTTAAGGTTTCAAATACGGGTTCCAAGCCAGAGTTAGGATGTCAAGCCAGGGGTAAGGTTTCAAAGTAGGGTTTCAAGGATGGTTTACAGTTTCAAGTTAAAGTTTAAAGCCTGGATTTGGTTTTGAAGACAGGGTTTAGGTTTCACATTCGGGTTAGGTTTTCAAGCCTTGTTTAGGGTTTAAAATAAGAGTTTCAAATCAGGGTAGGTTTTTAGGATTGTCTGAACATTTCAAGACAGGGTCAAGGTTTCAAAATAGAATTTCTAGCCAGAGTTATATAGTAGGGTTTCAAGTGTGGGTTATGGTTTACTGACAGGGCTTAGAGTTTAAATTTATGGTTTCAAGCCTGGGTGTTTCAAATTGGAGTTTCACACAAGGGTTTGGGTTTCACAGGAGGATTAGGGTTTGAAGTATGTCTTTGGGTTTCAAAACCGGATTACCTGGTTCCATCTAATGTGTCAATCAAAAGTTCTTTTCTGAAAGACGCCTGATGTGCGCGCCTGATCCGCGCACCTGCTCAGTATTCATCAGCTTTAGCCAACCTCCCCTAAAGCGGCTCAGACATCAGAGCGGCATCTCGCGAGCCATCTCCGATGTTTGTCGCACGGCTGCGAGCTGGATATTAAAGAAGGAGCCGGAGGAGCTAATCTGAGATGTTTGTTTGAATGCTCGAGATGAAAATGTGAGCATCATGACAGACGTCGACATCATCATCTTCAACGTTGTCTGCAAAGGATATTTGGACAACACTGCCGATAACACGGACATGATGAGACGTCCGAGCTGTTTACATTTAAAATGCACGATAGTGGAAGCAATTTTGGGTAGTTGCTCAAGGCCGGATAACAATGCCACATGAATTCTATTTGTTAGCCCAACTATGGCGTTTCACAATATGTGTTAGCATTAAACTAGCGAATTTAAAGGCAACAATTATGTGGTTGGTTTAAATACACGATGCGTCTGGGTTTTTGACACTTTCATTTTAAAACCTTATTTGACACCCTAACTCAGGTCTGGCATGCATATTTAAAAGCCTGATTATTTTATCCCAATATTTTTGTCTTTTGAATTAATTTGAACATTGGCTGCACAGTAGTGAACAATTATTTGGCTTATTATCCCCATGCTGCTTCACCACGTCTCAACTAATAATTCTCTTGATCACATGCTCATGTAACTTTCGCCCACTCCGCTTTTTCTTCTCGGCTCAACGCTGGCACATTAGTGTACGGAGTGTGAACGCCACCCTCGCCTACGCGGGCGAGCGTTTTTTCTCGCCTTACCGCAGACCCTTCGCAATGCCTGCTTTGTAATTGGCCCCTCGCAATGCCTGCTTTTTAATTGGCCTGCTTTAAAAATCACTTGACCTTCTACACTTGGCCGTAATGATTCGCCGCCGTCTCATTTGCTGAGATCAGCGAGGAGGGCACATGAAGGAACAAGGAACAGGAATTCATTACGGCTCGCGGAACAATAAGACCTTTTTTCCAACAAATGAATGAAAACAAATAAAACAGAAAACAAATAGACCACAAAAACAAATGATCTCGCGTGCAGTCAACACATACAACGCTGCCGACTATTCTTGCTACTGTTCACATTCACTTCTTTATGAATCGTGTGTTCATAAAGTCTGACTTTCAAAATAGACTATTTTATGGTACAGTGATACCTCTACTTACGAAATTAATTGGCTCTGAAAGAAATTTCTTAACGAGAAATCTTGTAAATTGAGACACATTTTCCATGTAAATGCCTTCATTTGTTCCAAACCCGCCAAAATTTAGACATAATTCTTTCCTAAAACGTAAAAATGTATCAACATATGTAACAAATACATCGCACAAGAAATGAGAGTTGTGCACAACGTAAAAAACAAAGAATAAAGAATAAAAATGATGGTCATTTATCTTTTAACTGCGTCCTCATCATTTTTTGCCTTCATTCGTCCATGTTCACTCTCAAAAGTGTTTTTTTTTTGCCTGGCGTTTTGTAAAGAACTGAACCAAGGACGTTTGCTTTTGTCGGCTTTAAACAATCCTTCGAAGATGTCCAAGGCAAACACCAGCAGAGTGAACGATCGCCCGACTGGTGAACACTTTTTCTGGATGATTCACATTGACGTAAAACTATCGGAACGCCTCATGGCCCAAGGGACGAATGGCGAGGGTGCTGCTTAAACACATATCTGTCTGATTATCTATCTACAATACAATACAATACATACAATACATGCTGATTTATATAGCGCTTTCACAACAGCGGCAGCTGTAACAAAGCGCTTTACAAAACAGTTAACATAAAGTAAAATAATAAACACAACACATAACATAAAACACGGACAGTCATGCAGTTCGAACCACTTTTCCATCAGACGCTTTGTTGTTTGAAGCGGTTTGAGATGAAAGAGAAGAGAATCAAAGTGTCCTTTAACCAGTGGATCAGAGACGTCATGCTCAAAATGTGCACACGTCGGCTACAAGCTAAGTTTCAAAGTCAACAAGAAGCTGTAGCATCCATTGACGAAAAAAGAGATTGGTTCACTTCTCCTGTCCCATGGAAATCCATATCAATTCCAAGCGGCGACTCACGGTTCCAAATACGCATCGGCGCTCTTCGCCAATGCTCCTCCCTACACACATAGACACACACAGTAGAGGTCCCTCTTAGCCAATGGGATCCCGGGATGATGGTCGGTAATAGCCAATGGCAGAGTAGCTATAAGTATGTTGCATTCAGGAAACTCGGAACTGTGAGTGGCAGGCCAGACTGTATTTACCTTTCGTATCTTGAAATTTCTTTTGTGACTGAAGGCAATATTTTCCCGTTGAGGCATTTCGCAACTTGAAATTTTCATGACGAAGAGACGTTCGGAAGTAGAGGTACTACTGTACACGTTTTTGCTACATACATCGCTGCTTACTAATATTGGTGCTGCTCACGTTCACTCCTTTTTTCCAACTACATCAAATGTGTAACTCATGTTTAGTTGCCGCTTACACTTTCCAAGAAGTAGTAAAATTAAGATTCATATCACTGCGCACTGATTGACAGCGCGAGTGACTCATGTCATCTTTCACTGTGCTCCGGGCCCGCACGGAGAAAGGGGGACTTTGTTTGACGGGGGCCAGATGTAATTAACACATGTGTGATGGAAGGTGCCATCTTGGTCATCTTGGACGGATATGAATTTAAATGCAGATTAGCTGGTGTCTTGCATGTCTTACACTGGAGATTTATTACAAGGCAAATCCATTGTAATATACTTTGGTTCATTATATTCGTCTGAAATGACAATTTTATACAGAAATATAACCCGAAATTGAAAGCTAAACACATTTGAAGCCTGAAATCAGGCTTTAAAGCCCTCCTAAAAAGACAATCTGAAACCCTAACCCTTGTTTTAAAACCCTTAATAGGGTTTGAAATCCTAATTAGCATCCTAAGCATGACTTTGAACCCTAATTTGAAATGCTAATAGCCATATTTTTTCCATTATCATGAATGCATTTCAATGCGGAAAAGCAACCTATTGGGACCGGGATCTCAAATATTTTTTTTTTTTTTTTAGCCATCCGGACTTGAGCAAACTCCTTTTGGGAGCTGGAACGTGACGGACGGTGCGGCAGGAGCATTGTGCACACTCATTGCTTTGTTAGCATCGTGCTCATGCCGGGCCGCCTCGGTTCAGGTCTCGGCAGGAAACAAAAAGGGAGCGAGGACGCCAAAGGACGCGTCATTCATATTCAGCGGATGTTGGGCGGGTGAATATCGCGCACCCCCGTCTTCCGTGCAGTATTTTCTAGGCATGAAACACTCTTCAGGATGGGGATGAATATTCATGGGGGGGTTTGTTGTTGAGATGGGAAGAATCCCACGCCAGCTGATTCGTTTCTACGAGGCGAACATGTAAGGGGGGATTCAACGGTAACGCTTCTTGTTCGGGTTGCCACCGATATTTCGAGTACGATTCTACAAATGGACATTTAGCTAACATCACACACAGGATTGAAGCTAAGATGATAATCGCTAGTACTGCCAAATTATCAGGTGGGAATGCCGAAGAGCGCAGGCGAAACGGAAATGCTGTCGAAGTTCGTGATTGAAGCTTAGCTTAGCATAAGTGGCAAATGCTTGCGAATGTAACATATTTTGGGTTTCGTCAGGGTTCGTAAAAGGTTGCAAGCATAATAGGCCCATCGTGGCTGAAGCCACAATGGGCATCCATCTTGCATTGTCAATGTTCCTGACAACTTGGTTTTATGTTCGTAGGCATTCGCTAGCTTCAGGGACAATGATAAGCCTCCGTTCTGGAGAATATCAGGAAGGTTTTCACATTTGGATGGCGTGTCCTAGCAACTCAGCGTGACTCAGGAAAGCAGCTGTCTTCATGGCTTCTGAATTCAATCAGCATTGAGTGTTCAATCAAATAGGTGTTAATTTCTCATCTCGGCTCAAAGCTTGGAGAGGCTACTTGACAAGCCGGCGGCACAGACGATTGGACACCTTCACTCCACCACAAAGAAGGGCTTTGCTTTTAGTTGCCTTGCATTGGATTAGTTCACTCAGACGTTTATTACGATTAAATAGCGTCGGCAGAGTTCCGCTTGACTGAAATAAACAAGGAATCAATATACTGACAATGGAATTACTGCACATTAACAATATACAGCGTCTCGACTTAATACTTTTGCCGAGCGAAGCGGGGGACACGCCGGAGAATTTACGTCAATTAACTGAACGTGCCTGTTTTACTCGAAGCGGCAGAACCCTAACGTGCAAGCTCCACCGCAGCGGATCTTCGAAACACGAACATCACAACTGTGAAGCAGACGTGCCGACCACTCACACACCGCCCCGCCCGTTACATCCAATCCTCCCTCAATCCATCCATTTTTCTAACATCCACACTGCTATCGATCCATCTGTCATTAATCTCCCATTCACCCTCACATCGAGCTACTCAATTATCTTCAAAACATTCATCTGGCCGTTCATTTTGCACCCATGCATCAAATGTTCAAGTTTTAGACAAGAAGGCAATCAATAACGGCCATGCATCCTGACACGCGACCACCTCTTCTACAAAGTACAAGCCATATCGCGTCTTCAGGCTTCAATAGTTTCTTGCTCTATCCATTTCGGAGGAGAGATGACCATTATTATCATCATTATTACATTTTGATTGTCTTCATGTAACGCTCAACGACTGTGATAAAAATTCACATGCTATTTTCCCCTCAGGAACAAGTTCAGCTTTGCATCAACGCCAATTTTGCTTCTTGGCGGCGCACTGAAATATTTTAGAAATATAGCATATGGAGTTCCTCAGACTGCCACTTGTGGTCAACAGTGTCGTTTGTGAAACCCGGCCAAAATGTTTCATAGCCAATCGCCAAATTTTGCCGCCCACACCGAGATGATGAAAGCTCAATGCTACTCCCAGTTCAAGCTTACTGTCATACTCAACCTAAAACAAAGAGAAGTAGTTGTTGTGTACTGAACCAAATCACAAACCGTTTCCTTACAAAAGTCCACTAGCTTAATGCTAACACACAATGTAAAACGCCATCATTGGGCTAATAAAACTAGCATCGATGTGTTGATAGTCATAACCCTTTAAGCGACAAACAGTGTTTGAACACTTGATTGTGTACCTGTACATTTGTATTAGGTGTCCGTGACGCACACGAGAAGGAGCAGCGCGATGACGATTGAATTTTTATTCTTTCCATTATATTAAATTATATAATTCGTTTTTTTCTAAACTACAATCACTTAGTGTTTTTTAATATTTAAAAAAAAGCTAAAATTATTTTATTGTTTTTTTAAAAAACGGATTAATGGCATTTGAATTCATTTCAATGGGAAAAGATGATATATGTATATGTAAATCAAAAAAGTGACATGTAAATCACTCCAGATAAGACTATCAATTTAAACGAGCCAACTGTCGATGTTTTTCATCGCATAAGTTCTGCATTGATTTCAGTTTATCCTGTCGTGACGAACATGTGTGCTAAATTCTGTATCATTCGGAGGTCCTAGTCAACACGTGTTGTGGATGTGTTGGTTTTCCAGATTGCAAAGTGGTGTCTCCACAAGGACCGGTGTAAATCACACGTCCATCTGGAGTGTCACGTAATCGCGTGTCACAGTCGCGGCTTCTAATTGAGCTGTCCTGCGAGGTCGGTGCCGGTCGGAGATAAGTGTTTTGGCGCTGCGCCATCAAGCAATATGCAAATGAGATGGGCACACGCAGGAAGGAAGGACCTCAACGGCCACACTGCATTTTGGAAATGGACCATACGCATTGGCCGAGGCATTTGTTGGAAAAAAAAACATATAGTGATATCAAAACAAACGTTAAATACAATTTAAAAATGCATGCAGTACGGATTTATTTGTAATTTTCAACCCGTATTATCGGAGTCTTGGGCCGGATTAAAAAAACGGAGTGGTTTTGCCCACCCCTGGATCAGAAGATGAGCCAAGTGGCCAGAAGAAAAGGATGAGGATGAGTATTGAACACGTGTGAAGTCCGCCTCCCTTGCCATCTCTCTTGTGGCTGAAAACCTCCCACCCAAGACCCCGCCGGGACTGGGATCGTTCTGTTCTTAATCCCCCCCCCCCTTCCCCCCATTCCTCGTCTTTGAAGTGTGCCCAACTTTCTCTTCCTCATCCTCTTGTCGTCACCTCGCCCCCGCCAATTCCACCCCGAGTATCCCCTCCGTCTGTACCATGCATCGATACGCTTACCCCAAACCGCCCACCACATCCCGCCGTTTGCAGGCGCCACCTGCTGGTGCAATGCTCCCAGGGGAGATCACCTGCACATGGAGGGAACAAAAGCAAAGTCTTCCACCCTCCATAACAGCTGGAGATTTTGCGCAGAGATCCCACGCGGTAGTCAACACACAGTGCGTGTGTGTGTGTGTGTCTGCATATGCGTGTCTGACGTGTCAAGAAAAAAAATGTGAGAAAGAAAAAGAAGGAAAAACAACAGGAACAATATTACAATCCAAATCGTATTCTCAAGATGCTTATTTTTTGCAAGAAAAAGGAGACAATGAGCAAGCAGATGCACGGAGTGCAGTATACCGTGCTTGCTTTTACAAATTTTTTACATTAGGTGAAATTTGTTTTAATCGTGTTTCCATTATTGATGCTTTTTTTTTGTGTGCGTGTTGACCTTTTTAAGTTATATGTAAAAAGGGGTGTGCAATATACGCATTGAGGTTGCGGTAGCTCATTCAAAAATGTGTATCAGTGTAGCTTTCTACAGTCATCTTTCAAAGCTATTAACAAAAATGCTTCATACATGTCGTCAGAAGGATGCAGTAAGTGTCTAGCCTAGATTGTGTTGGCTACTTTTTCCGGAAATTATTTTGGTGCCCGATTGATCATTTTTGAAGAAAAAAAAAAAGAGCTTTGCTTTTTGAAAAAAATATGGGATTTTGGAAGAACACAATCAAATGCATGAAAGGCAATGCAAGCCCCCTTGCTTGACCTGTGGTAGCTATTTTTTTCTTAAATTACTATTTCGGAACATATTTAGTGGTACAGTTCTGGATGGGTCTGGACAAGAATCAGACTCTCAAACCGAGAAGCAGCTGTTGCTGCTGCCTTCACACTTTTCGCCATCTTTAGTTCAATAACAATTATTTAGCCGCGCATAATCTGCCGCCAAGGTACCTGTTGGCCAGTAAAATCCCAAAATGCCAATTACTAAAATCTTCTACTTGAGAAGAGACTGAGGAGAAATCTTGTTGAAAGATACCTCCCCCCCAGGAAAAAAAAAGAAGAGATTTAAGAGAAGGGCGTCAGCAGAAGATGATGAAGATGGATGAGGACGATAAGGCGGGCAGCGATGAGCAGATGACACGAGAGGAGGAGGTGGCAGCACTTCAAAGCGCGGCGAAAAAGTGGAACACCCTTTCATAGAGGACGCCGACTGAGGGGCGGATTGCGAGCAGTGGCGGGGATGGAGGCGGAGGAAGGATGGAGGGAGGGAGGACAAGAAAGAAGGAAGGAAGGACAGGTGGGCTCAGCTGAGGTAACAAGCAGAGGTGGTCTCAATCTGGTGGCTGATTGTGTTTCCACACCAATTTCAACCACTTTGACTTCTCTCTGGGCTGCAGAGTATCTCCTGCATGCAGCCAGCGCACCTTTTACATTGCATTTCAACGCTGCTTTTTCACTCACAGAGAATATTTCACTGCCGAAATGTGCCATGTAGCTGCAATCACATTCCTTTTTTTGTTCCTTGCTTCTACATGCCTCTGAACTTTGATACGTGTCGATGCTGCTCACATCGCGAGGCGCTACACTCACCGCCAATCCCGAAACAAAATGAACTCCATATTGCATATGATACAGCGCTTTATGTGTACATACTGTATTAGTGTGTTGAATGTGTGCCTTTAAGGGGAGTGGCCTAGTGGGTGCCGGTTATTCTGCACATGAGCAACTGGGTGTGAGTTATGTTCTGCCGCATCTCCTTGCGAGTGTTCTCATTTTGTATTTTTGGTGACGCGTTCAGTCACTGTGGCTCTCCTTGCCCACATGGGAGGGCATTACAGTTCCGTAACTCTCCATATTTTGTTTTTCTTTCACTGAAGTAGCGGCGCATCTGAAGCTCGCTCAAAATTAAGATCTTGGATCGCAACGCTAGAACAATTGGGGATGTCATTAAATGAACAAGAAATGGGAAATTTGCACCCAAACATGATTGCAGTACTTTTTGATTAACTTTCGTACATTTTAATGACACGCTTAATAGTAACATTCCAAGAAATGTCAAATCTGAATATTGTTCAACAAGGGACTCCCAACCTCTGTGCATTGGCACATAAGTGTGGAACCACAGGAAATGTCGCTTAATCGGTCCATTCCCATAATCATTCATCCATCCATCCATTATCTACCGCTTATCCAGGGCCGGGTCGCGGGGGCAACAGGTTTAGCAGGGAAGCCCAGACTTCCCTCTCCCTAGCTACTTCTTCCAGCTCTCCCCGGGGGATCCCGAGTCGTTCCCAGGCAAGCTGGGTGACATAGTCTCTCCAGCGTGTCCTGGGTCTTCCTCGGGGTCTCCTCCCGGTGGGACATGACCGGAACACCTCACTGGGGAGGCGCTCAGGAGGCATCCGAATCAGATGCCCAAGCCACCTCATCTGGCTCCTCTCGATGTGGAGGAGAAGCGGCTTGACTCTGAGCCCCTCCCGGATGACTGAGTTTCTCACCTTATCTCTAAGGGAGAGCCCGGACAACCTGCGGAGAAAACTCATTTCAGTCGCTTGTATCCGGGATCTCGTTCTTTCGGTCACGACCCATAGCTCGTGACCATAGGTGAGGGTTGGGACGTAGATCGACCGGTAAATTGAGAGCTTCGCCCTTTGGCTCAGCTCCTTCTTCACCACGACAGACCGATACAACGTCCGGCAATATTCATATTCATTCATTTGTATTAATTAAATCAGGTATCAATTTTCATCGTTCGATGCTAGCGATGTATAAACGCCATTCATTCATTCATTCATCTTCCGAACCGCTTGATCCTCACTAGGGTCATGGGGGGTGCTGGAGCCTATCCCAGCGGGCAGTAGGCGGGGGACACCCTGAACCAGTTGCCAGCCAATCGCAGGGCACACAGAGACGAACAACCATGCACGCACACACTCACACTTAGGGACAATTTAGAGTGTTCAATCAGCCTGCCATGCATGTTTTTGGAACGTGGGAGGAAACCGGAGCACCCGGAGAAAACCCACGCAGGCCTGGGGATGGGCATGCAAACCCCACACAGGGAGGCCAGAGGCGGGATCGAACCCGGTACCTCTGCACTGTGAAGCCGACGTGCTAACCACTGGACTACCGGGCCGCCTGTATAAACGCCAAGCAGACCAATTTACTGCTCTCCGACGAGATCGCAAAAGGTAACCGGTGTCTAACCACGCCCTACTTTTGACCAGGAACTGAAATGTGTCAGAATCGCATTGCCCGCATCTCATTTGACGTATGCTGTGTACGTGGGGACCACGACCCTGTGTGGAACTATTTATATGACAAAAGTGTCAAATTGTGCATAATGTATGCGTGTCGAGACTCATCTTGCACTCACAGAAAGGGCCGCGTGTGTGTCTGTGTGTGTTATTGTAATTGTCCAGTTCCCTGGGAGCTTGTAAGTCGGCCACAGTTCATTTAGCGTCCCTATTAGAGCCAAGCGCAGGGGGATTTTGGTGGCCCCTCGTATGATAACCGTACCGAAATGCGCCCGTGACCTAAAAAAAATGTTTTTAATGACCTCTCCTCCTCTTCTTTTTCTCCTTCGTGCGTGGCTCTCATTCTCAGAGCAGCACTATTTCACTTACATACGCCGTTAAGAGCACTCCAGCCGATGTATTTATGGATGAAGCCGCTCCGAAGTGTCCATTTAAAAGGCCTTTCCTTGAAAAAGTTTAGCGGGGCAGAAGTACTGACTTGGCATTCTTTTCTTGCCCCTTTTTCTGGTTAAAATAATGAGCCTTTAGACAACGCTCCCCAAGAGTCGGATCGCCCCGCTGCGAGCCGTCACCGTCGCTGCGCCGTTTCCATAATGGTGCAAGACAGAGGAAGAGGTCAGCCGCAGTTCTTTTGCTCTCGGTCGCCCGCCTTCCGCCCGACGTGCCTGATTGGAGTCGACAAGTCGCTCACAACTACACAAGTAAAGGGAGGGAAAAAAAGAGAAAGCGATCGAGGAAGAGGACAGTGAAGGAGGCAACATGTTTGATGACAGTTTACAACTATAATGTCCCTCATTGGAGCGCGGCCCTCTGCCAAAGTTGAACAGTGAAGAAAAAGTGAAGGAAAAATGCTTCAACTACTCTTCTGCAAAAAGAATGAGGCAACGTTGGCATCAACAGAGCGGGTGACGTCAATCTGCGCAGAAGCCGGTTCGAATCGGTGTTTGTAATCGCGCAGATGTGCGCGAGCCAGTGTATTGAAAATAAGGGGGGTTGCATCGTTGTGGGCACGAACGCAGCCAACTTGATTTCCCACCAATCAAGGCTGCTTCGCTCATTGCCTTTAAATCAGGCACAATGACGGCTTGTATAGGGGGTACCTCTCTGCGGATAATGACGCAATGATGTGTGCGTGACTGGAGCGTTGTCATTCTTCTTAACCAGTGTGGCAACGAGTAAGTTCTGGCTCTTGAGTGCAGAACGAGGAATTGCTCAACGTGGGGGTGGCCCTAAACGTTTGACTCCGCTCAAATTGTGTGCTAATGACTGTAAATGAACTAAAACGTGCTCCTAACATGATTCTGGGAGAACCATTATTACGGCTCGACTCGGAAAAGTTTTACACACACACCCATGAAAATCCCATTCATTCCTAAACTTTCAACATGACAATATTCCCACCATGATGATTATTTTCCATTGATTTAAGACAAAAGGGGAAATCACAAACTAATTTTACGCATTTTTGTTGTTGCTTTCGGAAACGTTAATCAAATTTCAGAATGAAGCAAGGACATTTAGGCTGCTCCTTAAATTGCTGTCAAATGTCAAAACAGGTTCAAATTTGACCCAAACAGGATGTAATGGTGAAATATCTTTCAGGCTACTTTTCCTTCTGTCTTTGCAGAGAACAAGGATATTTGGAAGGAGCACTCCATCCTCGGTGCCAGCCCAGTGTCCCTCGTGGACATTTTCCGTGTCCAGCTCAGAAACACCGGGAAGGCCCTCCAACAAGCTGGAGGCACTACAAATTCCCATCTGGCTCAGGAATACACCAGGAGCCACCGGGTAAGACGCTCTGCTTGTACGTGTGTGTGTGTGCGTGTGTGTTTGTGTGTGCGTGCGTGTGAGCTATGCTTTCCAGAAAATTGACAGATTTTCTTTCATTTCGACTTTTGATGTCACAGTCAGTACACTTGACCGAGTTACCCTCCTGTACACGATGTGGCATTTCTTCTATTCGACCATCCATCCATATAACCATCAAGTATTCCGCTCAGCGATCAATCTACCCATCAATCTGCCCATCATTCTACTCACCTCTTCTGACCATCAAAAACCATGCGTCAACCAAGCCATCACTCTCTCACTCCTCCATCAATCTACACATTCGACCAACAATCTACCCTTGATCCGTCATCACTTTACCCTATCTAGCATCAAGTAGTACACCAAGCCATCTAAAAAAAAGGTATTAATCATCCATTCAGCCATCAATCTACAAATTCGCCCATCGTCAATTTGCCAGTCAATCATCCATCAATACACCCATCAAACCATTCGGTAATCTATCCAACAATCATCCCAGTTTTCCATCCATCTATCGGCCATCAATCTACCCCGGCCATCAATCTGCCCCGACCATCAATCTACCAATCCATCCACCCATCACTTATGGAGATGCAATATGTAAGAAAGTAATTATGAAGGAACATCATAATTCAAATATGAACACACTCCTCGTTGCGTTGAGTGCAGTCATTCTAACCTGAGAAGATTTCAGCAACATTTGATAAAGGAATTTCAAAATGAAGAAACCAAGCAACGGGACCCTTTCCGACACACAGTTGAGCCTCCTTGCTGCGTTTGCACAGCGCCGGGAAGCAAAACAGGGCCGAAAGGCGACACTGACGTTCATATTTGGAGGCCAGATTGGATCCTCATGTTCTCAATCACGTCGTCTTATTGCCAAGCACGCTCATAAAAAGCCGGCTAACTTCATTACACAGCGCTCAATAAGAAACACATGACTGCCACGACGCCGCAATATTAGCACCGCGTGTGTGCGTGTCAGACTCGGGGGGTGAAGGGAGTTCACTGGAAAATCTAAACCATTAAAAACATTACCGCCTTATTATGTCTGGCTACTCTACAAAATACGACTTCAATGTTGGCCCCAAAAAAAGAAAAAAAAAACGTCCATGTGGAGTTCATGCACCGCTGCGAATGTTCAACATGACTTTACTCGTCGAAAAATGTAAAGAAACGTGGAAGGCGGTATGAAGAGAATTTTTGAATAAATGTATTGCGAAAATGTAGACACTTGGGGAATGTTATCATATCTTCATACATGTTCCGAATGAGCCGAACAGTTTGAAGCTGCAGTGGTTAGAATTGGTTGAAAAATGTTGCCCTTAAATCTCCAAAATGACTATTTGGGAGATTGAAAAAAAAAAAAGACAAACAAGAATAAAAAAAAAACACCATCTTGCTTGAGTAAAAAAATCGAGCATTCGGGTTAGTATTATACATTATATTGCTAGCATACACTGTTGGTCGCTAACATCAAAACATCACCTGAAAATCATGTTAAATTGCTAAATTAAAAAAAAAACAACCAAAAAAAAAACCCAAAACACCCCGCAAATTTAGTATGAGGTCATTAGTTATAACTAAAAAAAAACAGCATCCACGTCAAAATCTGCCTGCACGATGACCCCCAGCAACAAGAAAACACGCACTCGCACTGCTCGCTTGCTCATGGTAAAAGAAATAATAAAATCAAGCGCTGAAAATGCAAGCTCCCCCAAACAACAGGTTGTTTTTGTTGTTGTTGTTGTTGTTTTTTACCATTAAAGTTAAATATAACTGACCTGTACTCGGGCAGTTATTCTGTCACGTACCTCGAGAAGGCACATGCGCATCACCAGTGGTACTCATACGACATTTTAAGAATCGTTGAATTAAACTACGAGATAATATATCAACATCAACACCCAAAGCGTTCCCGAAAGGCAAAAAAAGTTAATCTCTTTTTATTATGTCGTCGGTGTGAGGCACCAAGCGACAGATGAAGAACAAGTCCCTCCTTAGATGTCTTTCATGCTGCTGAAAGTAAAAGAAGCAAGGTGAACGGGGAGAAGAAGATGACATGGAGAGGAACGCTAATCGCCGTCACCGTCTGACTGCAAAGAAAGGATTGAGGAATGAGCGTCCCTCATCCCGATAGACACACACACGCACACACACACACACACACACACACACATATATATACAGACAGGAACAGCATCATACATCAAGGTTAATACGTTCCTAACAGAACGTCATTGGCACGGCGTACGACACGTTGCAATGTTTTAATAAAGTAGTGGCGAATCGAGTCTTTCAATTTAGGCACCGCTGTAATGGAATTACTGTATCTGCGTTATAGCTGAAACTTAATCTAGCCCCAAATTGCTTTGATACAACTTTCGGTGCCTTCAAACACACACACACACACACACGCACACACCTACACACGCACTCTATATGCATGTGTTTCCCACCCAGGCCTCGCAGAATGCACCAAGTATAGGAGCGCATTGAGATACGAGTGGCCGGATTTGCACATTTCTTAGATACGAGCCATCGTTTGACCACTTTCTATGCGGTGGCGTTATCATGCTTCAGTCGACGAATATCTGGACACCAACAGTGCAGCAACATAAGTACATAGACGAGATGCATAAAATTTCTCAGTCCATCCATCCATCCATCCATCCATCCATCCATTATCTAGCGCTTATCCGGGGCCGGGTCGCGGGGGCAACAGCTTTAGCAGGGAAGCCCAGACTTCCCTCTCCCTAGCTACTTCGTCCAGCTCTCCCCGGGGGATCCCGAGTCGTTCCCATGCAACCTGGGTGACATAGTCTCTCCAGCGTGTTCTGGGTCTTCCTCGGGGTCTCCTCCCGGTGGGGCATGACCGGAACACCTCACCGGGGAGGCGCTCAGGAGGCATCCGAATAAGATGCCCAAGCCACCTCATCTGGCTCCTCTCGATATGGAGGAGAAGCGGCTCAACACTGAGCCCCTCCCGGATGACCGAGCTTCTCACCTTATCTCTAACGGAGTTAATTTCTCAGTCATCGGTATATATTCTTTATCTTCCAAAAAAAGAAAACCCAACTCCTCTTTTCAACTGCTGCTTACGTCAACGTCATTTACAGTAGTTGTGAACGTTTTGTTCATTTGTCACTGCATTATACTGCTCGGGTCCACGCCCATACCATGGGGGCCTATTCGGGCACACCAGAAGGCGCCATAAGGGATTCGTCAACTTTTATCAAAGATATAATTACAACATAGGGATTGCTATTTTCCTTTAAAAAAAACCACATAACACATTACAAAAATGTTAATACTTTTTTGGGGTGGGGCAGGAATTGATGAGAGGCATTTCCAACCATTTTAACTGGGAAAGATTGAACAGAGTTGTGTGTGTTTTTTTTACAGGTATCTATACTTTTACTTAAGTACAAAGTGGGAGTACTTTTGAAACCTCTGTCTAACAGTGCAAAACCCGCATGCAGCGTGAGATATGAAAGGCCGGTATATTCTGGGGAGTCCTCATCCCAAGACTCGCCCAAAGCCGCCGAGCTCCCGCTGTGCTAACACAGCTGACAACATACGAGGACTTGAAAAGAAGATTCTCGGCCTCATTTCCCATCACTCTTGTGCTTTCTTTGGACTTCCATCCTCATCCAACTCCTCTCGCATCATCATCAAAATGCGGCATATTTCTAGGACAGCTTCCTGCTGTTTTTTTTCCCCCTCAATGTTTTCTTCATGATCACTTCTTCGGATTTCTTGTTTTTCTCACTTTAGTGCATTCCTCGTCTCCTCTGCCAGACACCCCCCTTCCCGCTCGAGACTGCACCCCCCACACCCCTCCTCCCCTTGATGCTCTGTCATTTTCGAGCCCTTCGCCACCTTCCTCGCTCAGGGTTCACTCGACACCCACGAAAAGAGCGATTCTGTCCAAAGGTGCAAAAACCTAATCAACTCTTACTGACCTTTTCTCCCTTGGGTGTGAAATATGTTTTTGTCAATTCTATACTGTACTGATCCTTATGGAAAGTACGAACATATGAAAAGACGCATAGGGGGAAAAAGAGTGTAAATCTTTTTAAGGGAATACATTTACAGTGATTTGTTTCTAGATTATACATACTTGAAGAGAATTGCTGAAAACATGGGATGGAGCCTGAGAATAATGTAGCACTAAATTATGGCGCTATGCTGAATGTGTACATAGTGTTTAATTGCTTTTCACCATTTGACGTTTCCTGATTTTTGGAGCTTGGCTAAAATGGAACCGAGTGAGGGACTCGGGTATCCGGCGTGAGGCACTCCTTCACCAAGAAATGGAGTGCCTTTGTTCTCCTTAGTTAGCTAGCTGTAGCTATAGCGCGAACATGTATTTTGTCTTTGGATAGTCCACAGGCATGGCCGCCTTAGAGCGCTTTGTTGTCAGCAGCGAGTGCAAGAATATCAATATAAGTATTTTCCGGACTATAATTTGCAGTTTTTGTCATAGTTTCGCCTGGGGAGCGATTTATACTCTGGAGTGACTTATGTGTGAAATTATTAACACATGATGACACCCTGATTAGGAAAGGACAGAGCCGACTCTTCCTACTCAGGAAACTGAGGTCTTTTGGGGTTCAGGGGTCACTCCTTAAGACGTTCTATAACTCAGTGGTGGCCTCGGCCATCCATTATGGCAATGTCTGCTGGTCAGGCAGCATCTTAGCCCGGGACAGAAAGAGACTGGAGCGACTGGTCAGGAAGGCCAGTTCTGTCCTGGGTTGCTCCCTTGACACTCTGGAGGAGGTGGGCAACAGAACGATGCTAACTAAGCTAAAAGCTATGATGGCCAGTCCCTCCCACCCCCTCCAGCCCGCTTGTTCCTATTGACTGCTGTCAGGCTGATGAATAAAAAATAACAATCATAATAATAATAATAATTAAATTATGTGAAGGAAAATTGTAAATAGTACTGCGATTTATCCATTTGTGTTCATATTGTATTTAATTGAAAGATGTTTGTTGTTGTTGTTTTTTTTCTCTTTCTCCTTTCTTCTTTCTACATACATTCTTGCTGCTGGAGGCTGTAAATTTCCCCAGTGTGGGACGAATAAAGGATATCTTATCTTATCTTATGATTATGTCATTTCACATGTTATTTTCACATGAAACTACAAGAGGGCGATCTCGGCCCGTGTTGATTAATCAATCCGTTGATTAATTGCTAATTAATCAACGGATTGATTAATTGATTAATCGCCGATGAGTCTGACGTAAGCGACGTAGAAGAGGAAGCGGCGCATCGTCTACCTGCCGAGTTGGGGGAGTTGTTTAAAAGTGACACAGAGGATGAAGATTTCATTGGATTTCGTGATTTGGAGTGAAACTCATAGTTTGGTAAACTAAGCTTAGCTCTTTATGCTAGAGTTATCTGAATAACTCTTATTATGTTACGTCGTTACTGACATTACTAGGCATGACGGTCCTTGTAATACTTATTCAGCCTGTTGTTCTCTATTTTATTATTTTATTTTCAATTGCCTTTCAAGATGACATGTATGTTTTTGGTGTTGGATTTTAGCAAATAAATTTCCCCAAAAAATGTGAGATGTTTTGTCATTCTTAATTATGCATTAATCGGAGCGACGTATAATCCGAAAAATACGGTACACAGATTTAAAAAAAATAAAATATGTATATATATATATATATATGCTAAGAAAAAAGGCTGTATTTGGGTGCTTAAATGATAGGTTTGTTCTTAAACAGGATGCATCCCCACTTGTAAATTCATCCCTACTCTCTTCAAACAATATTTGCTCATAATACAGCGAGAAAATATGACAATTTTTCCATATCAAGTACGTTCCATTTGAAGCCGGGCAGCGTCATCACAAACAGGAGGAGGTTTTACTGTGAGTTTCAATTAAGAGAGAAAGCAACAAAGGAGGCAGCTGGCACAGGAGAAGAACATCCAAGCCGTTTGGCCCTCGGGTTCAAAGAGTACGAGAAAGGCTCGGCTCGTGCCAAATGTGGCTGCGAAACTGACGAGCGCTTAATGTGCTCTGTAATTTGTGGCAAACTGCATCATTGTAGCTATTTAGATGTGTGATATGACTGTGTGTGAGTGTCTGTGTACGTGTGCGTGCGTATGCCGGCAAAGGAAGTGTATTTAATGTCATGGAGAGCAAGACTCGTCAGTTTATTACAAGTGAAATTTGGAATTTAGGCAAATTAGACAATCGGGGTTCAGGTAAGGGTCAGGGTCACCATTACTTTACATGTAGGTTGGGGTTAGAAGAATAGGGTTAGTGTATGAGTTTGGGCGGGTTCGGGATTTGGGTTGTCATACTCCTTGACAAGGTTGCACAGTGTGGTTCTTTTTGGCTGACAAGCATGAATGAAGGTGCCAAATAATCAAACAGATGCGTCACCCAGTGTGTCTTCCTCGGTGCGTGTGCGGCGCGGAGAGGGACTTACTTGTTGTGGAGTAGTGCTGAATAATAGACGCTGCCGGGAACACGGCATCTTTTTTAAGCAGCATCTGAGGTGGGAGAGGGAAGAAAGGGAGTGGGGGGGGGGTATCAGCATCAGGGGTGCTGGCGGCCGGTGAGTCAACAAACCAACATAAATGCCGTCTACGATCCCGAAGAGGCAGCGAAACATTTGGAAAAAAAAAAATAACGACAGCAGAGATGGTAAACGTCTGAGCCAGCGTGCCATCTGTTCCAGCAGGTGGGAATATTCATCATGTGGGCAGCAGGGGGTGCTCATCCAAGACGAAGCACGAAGTGAAAAGTACAACGATGTTGGGTCCAGAAAAAAAAAAAAATCCTGCTTCCACTTCGATGCAATTCAAGACAAACAATTCCTCCCTTGTTGTTTACTGTGTCAACTCTCTCATTTCACTTTCACTTGCCAACTTGTTACCTTAACCTCCGATGGATGTGCTTTTAAAGTGATGCCAGAGTTTCATCTTTCTTTTCACTGGACGAGAACATTGAGGAGGAAAAATGAACACCAAGGGATAAATTCAATCTTTTATGGATATGCAAATATCGCTCTCCTTTTTTCTTTTTCTTTTTTGTCTAAATATTTTTTCTACTTGCATATTCAGATGTCCTTGGACTGACCCATCTCTTTTCTCAACCATGCTACGTTTATGTTGGCCCTCCGCCTTGGAATCCCCCCCCCATACCCCCTATCCCCCCGCTCCCTGTGTTTTCTCTGGAGCGCCTTCCTGTGGGACGTCACGCTGACGACGGCTACCGGCTGTCTGGGAGAGAGGAGAATTTGATTTTTTAAAGTCGCAGCTACTTCGTTTCCAAAAATAAAAGAAATCTGCGACAATTTGACATTGGCAGGTTGCCTTTTTTTTTCTTTTTAACACACTCGCCGAGAGCGACTCCCACGTAGGTCATGCGTGATGAACTTTTTTTAAATAGCAAACTTAAAAACAATAAAGCATCTAGCAAACCTTTTGAGACCTTTTGCTCTCTCATGAATATAAATGAGCACTAAAATATGGGATACGCAACATATTTCTTTGGTTTTGGAACTTTGTAAATACCAACTTATGAAGGTCACAGGTCAAGGTCACAGGAGTATCCCACTTAAAAAAAAAAATCATCCCATCGTCTTCAAACTTGCAGGAAATATACTAGGTAGACGGGCGGCCCGGTAGTCCAGTGGTTAGCACGTCGGCTTCACAGTGCAGAGGTACCGGGTTCGATTCCAGCTCCGGCCTCCCTGTGTGGAGTTTGCATGTTCTCCCCGGGCCTGCGTGGGTTTTCTCCGGGTGCTCCGGTTTCCTCCCACATTCCAAAAACATGCATGGCAGGCTGATTGGACGCTCTAAATTGTCCCTATGTGTGAGCGTGAGTGTGGATGGTTGTTCGTCTCTGTGTGCCCTGCGATTGGCTGGCGACTGATTCAGGGTGTCCCCCGCCTACTGCCCGAAGACGGCTGGGATAGGCTCCAGCACCCCCGCGACCCTCGTGAGGATCAAGCGGTTCGGAAAATGGATGGATGGATACTAGGTAGACAGCCAATCAACTCATTATTTTTGGCAATGAAATTTGAATTTAAGATCGCCTGAGGTCAAAGTTCACTGGTTAAAAGGTCAACATCTAATTCCACTAAGGCATATCAAATGAAACATCAAATTAATAGTCTCAGTGAGACTTGTTTTTCACTCATAAGATGGCATCACGACTAACATTTTTAATTATTATTATTATTATTTTTTATGTCACCAAAATTCTCCACTTACTGCGATTGGCTGGCAACCGGTTCAGGGTGTCTCCCGCCCTCTACCCGCAGACAGCTGGGATAAGCTCCAGCACAGCCGCGGCTCTTGTGAGGATACAGTGGATCGGAGAATGGATGGATGGACTTTTTCCCTTAATGAAACAAAATATGAACACAAAATCAGCTTAGCATTATATTAGCCGCATTATAAGTGAAAACATATGCTTTGGGAATGCATTTGTAATATTCAAATCATAAAGTACATTTTCTGAAAAGAAAAAGGGCCTAAGTGTCAAGAAAAAAAAGGTTGAAATTGAAGTCTGATTAAGAAAACAGAGTGGTATTTTCCTCAGAGGAAAAAAGGGGCCTGCTTTTTGTCTCGAGTCGTGAACTCCGCGTGACCGCGGATCGAGATGGAGCCGCGTCCACATGCTGAGTGACGGCCAATGTCAGCTCGATACTAGCCCGCTATTGGCGGGTTTCACTTTACGGAGCGGCGGACCGCGTGGTGGGTTGGGTGCTGGGGGGTTGTTACAGGAAAAAGGGGGCGGCGTGGCTGTCTCACAATGCGGAGATCGGCGTATAAAAGGAACCCGAGAGAGACCGAGCCGGCAAGGCGAGCTGGAGGAAGAAGGGAGGAAGAGGAGGGAGGACAATAAGGCTTTTGATGAGGCCTTCCCAGAGAGCATATGTGGGTCACGACATGAATAAACACACTTTGACGAGTCCCTATTGATGATTTACACACGTTGTGTTGTTTGTGTTGCGCGAAGGGTACACACACACACGCACAATTGACAGTGGCAGCTTGTCTTGAATTCACTGTTTATGTTTCTCCATTTCACTCATTTATGGACATGACCCATTCAGGCCACTGCCGTAAATCAGACAACTCGCTTGCTTACTCATTTTTATTACCTTTTTTTTCCCCCTGCTGGCTTTTTTTTAAATTTATTCCAGGGCCTTAACATGTTTTACAAGGGTGGAATGGAACCATATATGGAACAACACACAATGAAAAGATGTTAACGCCACACACAATGTACAGTAGTTATACCATATGGAGCTGAATTATTAGCATTTCATTTTTCATGGTGAGGCATCAAACTTGGCTATGATACTCTCTCTGTTCCATCTAGTAAACGTGTGTTCATTTTGGGAGCTATCAGAAGAAAAAAAAATCCAAAATAACAAATCTTAAGTCTGCTTTCCCGTGGAAATGGCGAAAATTTCGCGTCAATGACACTGGATACCAACGTTCATGTTGCAAAATAAAACTGTTCAAAATATTCTGAACACTGAAGAATCACTTTAAAGTGACCTTAAAATGCCAAATTCAAACCCAAAATGGCAGATCTCCAGTTATGTTAAGGTATGGCTTTTTGAGTGCCTATAAATGTGACGTTGCAATATTAAACTGGCAATTTTTCAAAAAAGTGATTCAACAAAGCTTCCAGACACAGATGCCTGTAGGTGTCGGACACCTACAGGCATCCGAACACTTTTGTAGTGGCTCAACAGATGACATAACCTATTAAAGGAGGAGGAGGAGGAGGAGGAGGAGGGGGGGGGTGCCCCCCCCCCCCCCCCACACACACACACACACACAATTCCCAGGATGACATTTGCACAGTTGACCTGCGGGCAACACGTACACAAGCAAACACAAACTAAAAGACCCTCGACTGAAAAACGAGCTTCGCTTGATTCACTTTCCCCCGCGAGCTCCTCTGAATGCAAAGATCGCTTTCATCATAAAATCGCCACTCGCGCGCCACAGAGTCACTGTCGAGAGATCAGTCACCGTGCCGTCAGATTATGAGAAGATGAATATTGTAAAACGCTCCCGCGGCCATTCCACCGGCGCCGACATGCGACGGCTCAGCCTCTCGCCGAGGCCGTATTGTTTGATGGCTTTCATTACTTGCGCATGCTGTTTTCTCTGCCTTCTTTACATGGTTAACTTATGAGCTCATTTTCCACGGCGGGCGGCGGCGCTACATCATCCGTTATGCGGTGGCGCGGTCCGAAGACCATCGGTCAAGTTAACGCTCGCACGGACGTGAATCGGCGGACATTTTGCTGTTGTGTCGTGACGACCGCCAACGGTTCAATTTTGTAGCGTTTACGGGCGTCCTTGCTCTCCCGCTGGTGAAAAATGGTTCCTGGGGTGATGTGAATAGATGACAAAATGATTGGAAGCATTCCGAATTCGTCTAGAGGTTGTTTAACCAAATAGGACATGTCGTACTTGGGGCTTACTTTACGAGGTCAGCCCTCAGAGTAGACAAATGATAAAAATGGCCGAGAACTAATATTGTGAGGTTAATTTTAATACGGTGGTAACTTGGACTTATAAGCGCCTCAATTTAAGAGTTTAGTGAGTTGCGAGACATTTTTTGATGATTAGTTTTTTTCATTTATGATCCAATAATCTATACAAAGGGGCCGCAGTCCAGTTCGAATGCTAACACGTTAGCGAAGTCATAATTAGAGTCGTGAAAAACACTCGCTGGCCTTTCATATAAAACAATCCGATAGAAGACGGTAAGTACGGCATTAACGGAGCATGTGCCGGATGACCATGTCATAAATTCATTTAACCTCTGGAAGGCATCTAAGGATCCCACACTCGTTTTATTATTTAATCATCAAGATGGCTATCATCATCATCAGATTTACTATAGGACCACTTGTTGCTAGGCAGAATTCATTGGCCTCAATCAAAATCCAATTAATTAAACACGTAAAAAAAAATGTTGGAATCCAGGGAGCAATTATTCAAAATTAAAAACAGCCGCATACGCTCAGTTGCTGGTTTGATCGACAAACAAGGCTGACAAGGGGACACCGGAAATTATGTTGACTTTATTCATATAATTATTGCAATTTGATATCCACTCCATATTTATTCAACCATCTGTCTCGTTTGCGTGGTTGGAATTTGGGAGCAAATCTCCAGGAAACTGGCTTCAGGCGGTGCATTTTTCATCAGAAAAAAAGACCATATCTTTTTCTTTCTCAAATAGACACATTGAGCCCTTGCCCCGGTTTCACATGTCAACACAAAACCGGTTGGCCATGTTTGTCCTAATACGATGCACGTGGAAAGGGCCAATGAATGACACATCTCCAAAAAGAATCACTGCAATGTGTTTCGTGTCTACATGCCATTGGTTAACATTTTGAGTGAGTTGATTTGGGGGGGGGAAAAATGCAGACATGAGTTCCTGCATGAGTTCTATTTGTGTGCTGTTCAGCAATGTTGTGGCATCCTTGAATGGTAATTTGTATGGATGGGAGCCCTGAGAAATGGGGGAAAAAAAAGTCACAATATGAGGTTATTTTTTCAGAACACTCTTTTGATATTTTTCACTTGCATTTAGTGCGGAAAAAGAATAAGATATATTTATAAATCTGATTAGGAACCCGTCCTATGTAGCCCCCCACTCACGCTGATGAAATATGAGGGCACCCTCCAAATTGCCTATCACTGACTTCGAGTCTTCAATGAATATATATACGTTTTGGAATGTGAAAGGAAGCCAGAGTGAAGAAAGCATAGGGAGAAAACATTTATGCAAGCTCCAAACACATACAGGCAGCACCCTGGAATTGAACCCCGACTTCGGAATGGTGATGCAGATACGCTAATGTTCATCCACGCTTTAGCAAATTCCTACAAGGTAATTATCTTAAATGAGCCCCCGGCAGAAGCAGGTATCGCAGACAGATGGGCAATGCTAAATGGTGAGGTTTAATGCCATCTCATGTAGGCAGGGCATAGCTGCAAAACTTTCATGATCATTTGGAGGATTGGCCATGAAAAAGAGAGTTCATCGCTCATCGCCGCTCTAAGCTTGAATTTATTTTCTTTCTATTCTACAGCTGTCTGCACGCGAGACCAGAATGTGCTGGACCAATTTGTCCAAATAATCGTCGTCGCAACCTGTACAGGAAATGTTCACCATTTGCTTATGTTGACACGGCAAATAGCTTAAAAACCCTGAACGGGCTAATGTTTAGCCGAAAGGGGGAGTCAAAACTTTCCCCCCACCGCCCAAAAACAATCTTTCTAATTCCAGGATGTCCAACTTGGCCGGCTGCTCGTATTTTCCTCATAAAACATGGAACCACGGCCACACGAGTCTTTAATTCCCTGCCAACGTCTCTGTTTTGTTTTTTTTTCCTTTCTCCCTGCAGCATCTCCAAAAACACAACATGCTCTTCGTTTGTTTTTCAAATGTAATAAATCAAACAACGGTGCTAATATCGGAGTCGCTTCACCCTCTTTAGTCAACACCAGGCAGGCTCCTGGAGGAATAGGAGAAGATAGATTGACAACACTAATTTGAGTTCTTTTGTGAGCGCGAAGTCACATTATTCATCGCTAAATGAATATGTTAATAAGTTCTTTCAGGCATGAGGGCAATGAGCAAACCATCTGCACATACGCTCCTATTAATAAAATCATACATGCAAAAAAACCCCAAAAAAAACAATGGTCAAATTATAAATAGAAGAGGTGTGATTGTGGAGAAATATTACGCTGATTATATCAGCAACAATTCTAGTGCTTTTTGGGATCTCATGAAAGACCATTTTTGGCCAATTTCAGGATCAAATTGATTTTAGTTTCACTTCACAACATTCACTTTGGTAGGCATGTCCATCAGAGAGAGAAGCACAAAAAAAAGTCTTCAGAAACCATGCGTGAAAATACACAGGACGTTGACTGTTTTGGTTTTACAGTAGGTCACCGTTTGAGGGTCATTTCCTTTGAAAATGAACTTTCGGGACCACTTTAGTTTGGCAATGGCATAAAGTGGTTGTGAATTTTGTTCTGTTGAATGTAACGAATAAAGTAACATGTCATCGAACAAAGTTATTTTCAAAATCAAGCAAGAAATTATCTCAATGCAATCCATGATGCATTTTGAAAAGTTAACAAGCAATGTTTCTCAATGGATGATCATGCTAATTTCCCCACAATGCATTGCAGATAAATGATTTTCCATCTTCGGGACGGGAATGACAATTAGGAACCCCTAAATAGTGATTAGTTATCGGGAAGGAATGCTTTCCAAGACAGCCCGAAAGAAAATCACTAGTGAACTTGCATTGGGGGATCCAATGAGGCCACGACATGGCCAACTCATGTTATAAGGCAAGACAGAGCAGCTAAGGATTTATTCCAAAAACAAGCTAGGATTTTCTATTTTGTATTTTTTTTTGGACCCAAAACATTTGTTGGCTCAGGCTCAGTTACAGACACGCTGATGTAAACACTCAATACGGAGCATCTAAGGGAGTAGAAAGAACACGTTGACCGCTCGGCCCGTATCAGATGTTGGTCACGTGACCCGTGGAGCTGTCGTCTTATCGTGGACGGCCGCTCGCAGCAGACCAAACGCGAGATACCTTAAAGAGGTTGTCCCCCGAGGACGTACCAAGTCTTTTGATGTGCCGGCCAGTGGCGCTTTGATGCCAGCTTATCGGCAAGAGCAAGGCTCCTCTCGTCCTTTTCTCCCTACTCGTCGTACTGTAACGCCTCCTTACTCTCTCTCATGTTTCTTTTCCTTCCTGGCACCGGCTCCTGTTCTCATCATATCCATCCTCCCCCTTAGCCTTCCTCTACCCCGCCGTCCTCCATTCGCCAATCCCTGAGCTTCCTTTTTCTTGAAACGAAATGCACAAGTGTACATCTGAGTTCTTTTTCTTCCAAACATTCATTTATATATAATACAGAGCAATTATACACTCATCTGCATGAATTAAAAAAAATGCTTGTATTATTAGGTTTTATTAAATACAGTACAGTGCCATGAATAAGCATTAAAAAACTTTTTTGGGGTATAGTTTTGTTTAAAATAGTCAAAAACTGTCAAGAATAGACAAAGATAACATTACACACACATACACGAAATACAGTTTTTAAACAGCAATTATTCAATTTGTGTGGCACAAGTACTTGCCACGCTCATGAATATACTGTGGCTAATTCCAGTTTTCATTTTATTTTCACTGATATCTGCCCCTAAGCCCGATTACCTCCGGACCTGCTCAATCAAGAAATCACTCGCCTGACAAAATCAAGTTAGCCAAAACACGTCAAAAAGAGTGAACAAAAATGCTGCTGATCCAAAGAAACTCAACACAGTTCAGTATTCACGACTTCACAATGAGGAAGGAATGCAAAAACAACATCCAGAGCTGACCAAAAATGACTTGAAAGCCTTTTCTTAACTTTGTAAATCACATCTGAGTGATAGCAAGATGTTTGGGAGAACATTCCTTGGACTGACAAAACGAAAGCTGAGCTCTATAGACGTCATGTGTGTCGTTAAATTCTTGTGTAAATGTAACATAGTATTCCAGATAAAGGAAATCATACTATTAGTCAAACATGGTGGAGGTAGTGTGATGGTGAGGGGCTGCTTTGCTCTTCAGGACCTGGATGACATGCTGTGAGAGACAGCACCACAAATTCCATGCTTTGCCAGAAATATTTGTGACCTTACGCCGACGTGCATTTGGGTTCTTCATCACGACAATGATTGAAAACACATAAGCAAATCAACTTGAAGTTTTTGGAGTGGCCAAGTCCATGTCTCGGCTTGAATCTGATACTATATACATATCCCCACAGAGTGAGAAATAACAATTAATTTAATTTACAAAAAATAAGATAACCTTCTGAAAGGGAAAATAAAAGTTGGACGATTTTGTGCTTGAGCTAAAATAGTTCAGCATGAGCTCAAAAGGATCAGACTTTCTCGCGTCACCGTGGAGATGATGTGTTCGTGTGTCACCAGTAAATATGCCTTATTAATCCTCGTACTCAATTGTGCTTTTTCTTCCCAGCGCCCAAGTAACACGTCAACAAGAGAAATGCACAGTACAACACGTTCCCTTTCATTTCTTGACAGGGTGTCCTCCAGCTCCCTTTTTTTCATGTGTTCTCTCGCCTGCTTAGTGGATTGTAGTCTTGGCACTTTAGGGGGGGCGTGGGGAGCGAAATAAAAAAAAAAAACTGACAATCAGAGAATAATCAAAGATGAAATTTGTCAATGTAGTAGTTTGTCAAAAAAGAAACAAATTGGTTGGATCCAACGCTGGTTTTATATCATTACCCTTAATATAGACCCAACCGTCACGGCATTCCACTCGAACAATCAAGAAGATGTGAACATCTGCCTTTGCAAAGAACCGGACACTAATGGTCTCCCCCCCCTCCACTCCCCCCTCTGCTGTGATGTCAAAGAAAACTTGACTCAAGTTAACTTGTTAAGTTGTGTTACATGACACAACTTTTGTACGTATACTTCTGCTCATTTAAAATGACAACTATGATTCAATGAGGTATTCGGGGCAGCCGCATGAGTGATTTTATCCACGGTGGTATTAAAATAAACCAACAGCAAAAAATGTTTTTTTTTTTCCTTGGGGGTGGCTGAGGTGGGGGTTAGCATCATAAGCATCATTGAGCCCGATTTAAAATGGATTTTCTTTCCTATGTACTGTAGTCTAACTGAAATGTACCACAATTTCACACAAATGTTGATTGAGCATATCAAAGCATAATTCCCTGCGGCTTGAAGGTGATGCCTAAACGTCAGCCATCCTGGACTTTGGATGATAACAAGCTAATATTAGCTAACTATTGACTGCATTGATTCGGACAGTCGAATGAATTTACACATACTATATTTGCTGAGCAGAATGGGTCAAAGTTCTACGTTGGGATCGGGCTGTTGTCACCTCTGCGGCTCTGCTGTGCTTCTCTGTAGCCTGTGACGGGTTTGACGTGCCGTTTCAGATTAACCGGCAAATTCTCCTATCAGGATTTCCAGTGCACACTAAACTGAGTTTCATAACTTTTTTTTTTTAAAACTTCACTAATTAGCTATAACATACTTGGTAGAATTAGGATTGAACTTTATGGTCCGTATTATTGTCGAGTATGTTATACACACACACACACAAATACATATACATATAAGTGATGCCTGCTCCAGTTTAGCATCTGACAAAATTCTGTAAAACTGGAGCTGGTGAGGAAGTTTTAAAGACACTTTTTCAAAGATTTACTTTTTTTGTTGGCATTTTTCCCCCCTCCGTGCTCTCTGGGGAGAGGATGCTTCAATCTTGGTGACAAAATGGTTCCTAATTCACACAGATTCTTATTAATGTCACTCGTGAGGATCCCTGTTACAGATACACTTTGACAACTCGAAGAAAAGTTATCTTCCGATAAGTGACTGTTTTTGCAGCTTTCTCTCCCCTCTCCCCCAACACTCCAAGCTGCAGATGTCAAGTGAAAGCATCATTAAAGACAGAATTTCATTAGAAAGCAGTGAATCATGAAACCGACATTTAAATCCTAATTCCTTGTTGTTAAATCACCAGAGTGTACATTACTGCTGTCACGTGAAAAATATGCATATGCATAGAGAACAAAGGCAGGAAATGAGGTTAGCGCGCTATTTTTAGATTGGCAGCCACACGTTTAGTAATCGCCAGAAGATGCCTGCATCAAAGTCACGTTGCCTGATTGGCGGCGTGAAATCGATGGCGAAGTGACGGCAGCTCCGCGACGTTTCGCGCAATCGCCGCACTCAACAGCATTTAGAGACAAACTGCGGCACCTGTGGCCTAATTAGATATGACACGACCAATCGCTCGCTGAGCGCGAGGAAAGGAAGTTTATCGGTGAAGACAGCTGTTCGTCAGTCCACAAGGGAATTCTGTAGCGACATACGAGGCTCTTTAAACATCAAAAGGCTCTTTCCATCTTGTGAGATTTCCAAATGATTCCATTGTGAATGAACTCACAATCAAACATTATTGGATGGATTTAAACACGCTTTGGTCATGAAACCTTTTATCTTGGCAGTTTGCACCATAGAGCCCATTGATTTCATTTTGGCAATTCATATTTTTCAACTCTGGCAGTATTAAGGACTGTCAAAGTGCTAGGAACACACGTTTTTTGGGGGGAGAAGATGAGAACTTGGGATGTAAGTACGGTATGTAGATGCTAAGATGGATTTTAAAGTTTCCTCCTTTCTCAGACCCCATTGGTTTTATTTGACTAATTGATTTTATTTTTACTCTTTGCCCATAGCATTAATAGCTGTCACATAATCAAGGACAACACAATCTGATGAGAAATACGCACTCACTAGCCGAGAGGTATGACAACACAACAAATTGAGAATTTCAGAAGCTAAAAATGATACATTTATCATTAATTAAGATGACAGTCAACTAGAAAAATATGCCCCCAAAATGTCAGACAAATGAAATGCAGGAATAACACTTTTTGGAATTTTGTGGTGTCCCACAGGGCTCCATTTTCAGACCACTTGGTTTTATTTTGCCGCTTCTCATTTTCAGGATGCATCTTCTTGGATCACAATGTTGTGCACACCTCTACCATCCCTTTTCCAATCCGCTTTATGGACACAAGGGTCACAGGGTGTACTGCAGCCTATCCCAGCCGTATACGTTCAGTAGGTGGGGGACACCATGAAGCGGTTGCCAGCCAGTCGCAGGGCACACAGAGACGCACATCCATCTGCGCTCGCACTCAGACCTCAGGACAATTTAGAGTGTTCAATCAGCCTGCCATGCATGTTTTTGGCATGTGGGAGGCAACTGGAATACCCAGAGAAAACTCACACCGGGGAGAACATGCAAACTCCACACAGGGAGGCCAGAGCTGGAATTTAACCTGGTACCTCTGCATTGTGAGGTCGACGCGCTAACCACTGGATCACTGGGCCACGTCTACATTTGATAAAATTTTATACATGAGCCATATGAAGCATGAAGGCTTTGATTCTGAAGTTGAATTCTATTTTGCCTGCATCCATTTATGGCTTACATCCCTATCCTTATGTCCTACTGTAACTCACTGCAGAGAATTGGGAACTATCGGTTCATTTTCAGCGTATTAAAATGATGATGTAGTTGGGACTGCTGACATCTGGGCAGAGAGTATGTTGGCTTTGGATGGTCAATTCACAAACAACAGTAATTCACAGGTTTAGTGATCAAGAACTGAGTCTCATACTGACATTTGGCTTTGTGTTGTTTCAACAGCCAAAACACATGAACACACGTACACACACAGTCCTCCAGCCAGCCTCTAGTCACGGATTTATGAAGCAATAAAAGCTCATCTCTTGAAAGAAAGTCACACACACACACACACACACACACACACACACACACACACACACACACACACACACACACACACACACGCACACACACACACACACACACACACACACACACACACACACACACACGAACATTATGGTGCCAAGTATAGGCCTTTGCATATCCTCGTCCTCCAAAACAACACACCAGAGACAGATGTTCAGTGTGATTATTACATCTGTTTCTGCACGGCACACAAATCAAACGCAAAACAAAAAGCCTCAGTCGCAGAGATGACACGTTTACCCTAGTGGTACGAAATGATGTGTGTGCGCGTGTGTGTGTGGTGAGTGAAAATACACTAATACTTTTGCAATTTGAAGTGCATTTCCATTGAGAAGTCCAATGCAGTTGACGTTTTGGAAATGTCAACGCTGCAGGCGGGATCAGCAACATGAATAGGATTCATCTTCCATAGTGTCACTTGAAACCCTAATTTCAAACCCTATTCCAGGTTTGAAACTCTACATTTCAACACAAAGCCTGTCTTCAAACCCTTATTTTAAACCTTAACGTCAAGTACTAAATCAGGAAACCTAAATGAAAAACCCAAATCCTGTCTTAAAACCCTAACTTCAAGACATAGCCCGAGGTTTCAGAAGGTGAATTCCTAACCCTTTTTGGAAACCCTAATTTTTCATTTTGACAACCTGCTTGAAAAAAAAGCTGTTGCTTGAAACACTAAAATGGCTCGCAACTATACCTTGATCTTTAAACCCTAATTAGAAATCCTCAACCAGGATTCATACCCTACTTTGAAACCTGAACCCTAGTTCTGGTTTGAAACCATAATTTGAAACCCTCATCCTAGTTTGAATCCTCAACTCACTCTGTCTTCAAACCCCAAATTAAAGGTTTGGCCCTCAATTAAAACCCAAACTCAGGCTTGAAACTCTTACTTTGCAACCATCAGTAGGCACAAAGTTATTTTTTTCATCCCTCTGCTCAATAAGCAGCCGTTAAAGGACAATCAAATCATAAGTGCTCGCTTGGCGAAGGAAATAAAACAATAATGACTTTAATCTCATTCAGGCTGGAGAGCAATGTCTGCATTAATGTTATTATTTTTTTTATTGAGTTCAATTCTTTTGGCAAAGTCGTGAGACTTTATAATAAAAGAAGCGGAATGAATGCCAGTTTGACCAAAAAAAAGTGTGCACTGACATTTTCTTTTGAATCACATTGTGCATGTTCCAATGAAAGTTATTTCAAAAGCTAAAAAGGCAACTATTTGAATTATGTGTGATTCACCAGCAACAATATCAAGAGGTAATTTATTCTTACCCCACAGCCGCCCTCCACCTACCCAAAACCTTAACACTGGCTTGAAACCCTACCTTCAAGACCCCACCCAGGCTTGAAACCCTAATTTAAAGTCCTAACCTGGTTCTAGAAACAAGTCTAACCTTCATCTCAAACTTTAACCTTGGCTTGAAACCTTAACTTCAAGCACCAACCATTGCCTGAAACACCAACCCAAATTTGAAACCTAAACCAAGGCTTGGAACCCTAACCCTGGCTCAAAAGCCTAATTCGACAGCCTAACCTTGGCTTGAAACCCTAATTTCAAACCCCAACCCTAAATTGAAGCCATAGTTTGGAAAAAAGAAATCCAAGCATGAAGCACAAATTTGAAGCTCTTACTCGATTTTAAAATTCAACCGTTGAGCCCAAACTCTCGTTTGAGACCCTAATTTTAACATTGACCCTGGCTCAAGTCCTTACCTTCAAGAACCAACCCTGATTTGGACCATGGATTTCTTTTTTTTTAAACCCAATCCAATGGTAGAAACCCTAATTTGAAGCCCTAACTCTGTCTAGAAACTCTAAATTGAACCTTTAATCCTATGTTAAAACACTGTTTCGAAACTTGAAGCTTGAAATCATGATGTGAATCCCGAGCTAGGTCTTGAAACCCTACTTTGATACCTTAATTTGAAATCCGGATTTGATGCCTTAACTCACACTTGAAGACCCAACCCTTGTAAGAAACCCCAAACTTGGCTTCGAACTCTAATTTCAAACCATAACCCTACCTTAAATCTGATATTTTTTTCATAGACGATATCAGTGTCACAAAACTGCACATTTTTCTACACCAAATTCCAGAAGCATTGTTTATAACAATGGAAGTAATTTTGATCTTACTCTGAAAGACGAAAATAGTATGTGCTGTTGGCGCTCTCGTAATCAGTCAGTCTTCCAATCCCTAACCCCCCCCCCCCCCCCCCCCCCCACCTCATCCCACCACCTGTCACTCACCGTATGCGCTGCGCATTTACAAAACCACTTAGAGACACAAGAGACCCTCGTTTCCTTCACTCCCCACAAAACCAGAAGCGCTTTAAAAAAAAAAGCAGGCCCTTTTTGTGGGGCTGTCATGGGCTCGTCTCACCCGGGTTTCGTCAGCAGCTGACACTGAGAGACAGAAACAGAGAGGTTTTCTGTGCCGTGTCACCCACGCTCCGGCGGCCTTTTTGAACCAGTCGTACGCCACCGACTGACTTGATGCGTCTACCACATTCGACTTGTGGGAAGAAGAAAACACACACACACACACAGTGCAAACTTTCAGACTCCTCCCCACCCCCACTTGTTAAAAGGCTTTCAGGGTCTTTGTAGACTTTGGTAAGAGGTGTGCATGTTCCCGGTGGAACCAAATAAAGCATTGGGGCTGTCTCAGGTGGAGTTAAACCTTGTCAAAGGGTGAAAGGCTTGCTTCGCTTTGCCGAGTCGCGGAGCTTCAGTGGAGTTTAAACAATGTATGTCAGGGAGATGTTCTTGTTTAAACAAGCGCATGTTTGTTTTTGTACCCGCCGCAGCATTCGGCACACCGGCACAATCCAAACAGAAGGCAGGGGTTTAACTCAAAACCTCAATCTTGAGACCCAACATTTCACTTGAAATACCACTCCTCACTTGAAATCTCACTCTTAGCTTGAAAAACTAATTTGTAACCCTAACACTCTCTTGAACCCCCAACCTTGATTTAAAGTCCCAAATAAAACACTAATCTTGATTTGAAACACAGACTCTAAACCCTGATCCTGTTTTAAAATCTTACTTTGAAATCCAATCTCACGAGAGTGGCTGCCTTTACAGCAGCTCCTATCTTATTCTTATCTTATCTTATCTTGACACCCTCATCAGAGTTTAAAAACCAAATTAAAACCCTAATCTTGAGACTAAAACCCTCACTTCCATAAATAATTGTCATCCTTTTCCTGTTCGGGTGACAATTTACATCTCCCTCGACAAATGCACCATGTTTTTCTGGTTCAATAAAACAGAATACAGTACAGAATTTTGTATGTTGAGCCTCGAAATCCATACAGTGTTAGTTTTTCCTTGGCACAGTGCCGGTAGATGTGATGTGCTCCAAAGAATCACCCCCTGTATTATTGTCCAGTTCACTCACATTCGGCAGCGTCGCTCAGTGTGGGATTCAGCAAACAACTCTGGGTTGCTCGTCCCACCTGTGACCGATTCATTCATTGATCAGAGACAGTGAGAATTAACAGCGCTATTGTAACTGCTCCATGCTAAACTGCCGTGTAAAACTGCAGATGAGGTTTTCCACACCAGCGCGCTCGCTAGATTAGAGATCTCTCTCGCTCTCCCTCCCACTCTATAAGGTAAACACGTATATACCCATAGGAAGCTGTGGCATTTAATGTGCTCTCTGGCAACACACAATCAAAGCTGAGCGCTTTACCTCATTATGTTGTTGTTTTTTTTTTTTTAAATCCCATTTGAAGGAACAGCTGGCGTCTAAGTACGAGCGAGGCTTCCTCTTCCGCTCCGGCCTCGAAGGAACTGCGGCGTGTTTGCATGAAAACAATTACCACCACAGCACATGCTTAATGCGGGCTTCAATGTTGAATATATATGAATATATCAAGTGCACGCTGCAATAAAGAGATACAACCACCAGGATGAAGATGAGGAGGAGGCCCGCTCGTTTAAGATTCAGCAACCGTTTTACACATACACACGCACGCACGCACGCACACACACACACACGCACTCGCACACGCGCATTGTATAGCAGCTGGCAGAGGTGGCAAAAATACACCATGTGCGATTGCTGAAGTATAAATAACTGAAAAATCACACTAAAAGTAAATGAATTGATTCCATTTATTTTCACTTAAATGTCAAGAGTTTGCAGATTAAATAAAAATATAATAATAAATAATAATATAATAATAGCGGCCCGGTAGTCCAGTGGTTAGCACGTCGGCTTCACAGTGCAGAGGTACCGGGTTCGATTCCAGCTCCGGCCTCCCTGTGTGGAGTTTGCATGTTCTCCCCGGGCCTGCGTGGGTTTTCTCCGGGTGCTCCGGTTTCCTCCCACATTCCAAAAATATGCATGGCAGGCTGATTGTACACTCTAAATTGTCCCTAGGTGTGAGTGTGAGTGTGAATGGTTGTTCGTCTCTGTGTGCCCTGCGATTGGCTGGCAACCAATTCAGGGTGTCCCCCGCCTACTGCCGGGAGACAGCTGGGATAGGCTCCAGCAACCCCCGCGACCCTAGTGAGGATCAAGCGGTTAGGAAGATGAATGAATGAATGAAATGAATATAATAATAATAATAAAATAAAATGCAGGGCGCTACACTGGTGTTAAGGGGAGGTTATAGTCCCATCAAAAATCTGTCTCGACCCCGTTCACACCCCTCAACAATTCATAGATTTATTCAGATATTTATTTCAGTTTATTTTCATTTTTTTCAAAGGTCACAAGTAGGTTGACAGTCTGTTCCAATACAATTCCTGTTTCCGTGTGTGTGTGTGCTTGTGAGGGAAGGGAGGGGCAGGGTGAGAATTTCATTTACTTGCACATTCGGGCGAGTTTGGAAATAATATCTTTAGACCCGAGGGAGAGAAAAAAAAAATCTTGGCGCCATCCCTGATTTGGGCCCTTTTTTCATGGACTGCTGCAAACACGCTCAGTGTAAAAACTGTTGCATCTTCATTTGTGCTGGGCGCAAAAACTGTCGCATGTTCAATTTCCTCGCCGGGGGCAAGTCTAGCTTAATGTGTTTGGGAATATGGCAGGCTCGCTGGGTCTTCCAGTGGAATGAGAACATTTTCTATGACACGCCCGCAGTACATTTGCCAATTTGGTGACAGATGTGCGACAAGACTTTAGTTAATGCTGGTCTAAGTTGCGTAATGTGATGTCGGTGGATTCCTCCGCTAAGAAGTATGGTGGATGTCATCGTATTTCATAGATAAATATGAAATCAGCATGCATCAAAACCCTCTGAATCAAATCAATCCATTGATTGCATTATTTTCATCTGAAAAATAACGGGCTAAAAAAATCTATTCCCGTACAGTAACTATACATAGAGTTTGTTATTTCCTCCCATGACTGGCAATATAATGAAATGAAACCCTTCCACATCAAACTTGCATTGTTAATGCACAATGGAGAAATAGTGTCTTAATTATTAAAGTGTACAAAATCATACGTGCGGCAAAATCACCTCAATGCTGCGGCGCCGATTCATTACAGCCAATTATGCAAATCAGGTCAGTTGTTCAGTGGCAAGTGAAACACTTGAGTCATAAGGCAACCTAAGTAGGAATGTGATGAGACAGAAAAACCTTTTAGAAAGCTGCAGGCTGACTGCACACATTCTTATTATTAACCCTCTATAAATTGCTTGGTTTCCCCCATTATTTGGTTGAATAAATCACGCTTTGGAGGGATTTCCCATTCTCCAAAAAATTGCCAATTTTGGCAGGTGCGTCCATCCAGGTGAAAGCATACGTCTGGTAGAGGTAGCGCGCTAGTCTCCAAAAATTTGGCTCAGTAGCGTACCAACCTTCTGAAAATTCACCCCCCGCAGCCTGTCTGAAGCTTGTCAGGCATGTCTATCTTGACTTAAGAAGGCAAACAAGAGTCTCGAGAAGTCATGCTCGTCCTTTTCGCCTTTTCTCAGGGTCAGGCAGACAAACTAGTCCTGTCAAAATATCTTGGAAATTCAGCCCCTAAAGCCAATTTTACTCAGCAACATCAAGCTTGGCAGTGATGTCCATGACACACTAAAAAGCCACAATAAGCCATGCCTGGAGAGACACAGGAAGCCTGCAGTCTTGGTTTTCAGCTGACATTTAGAGTTCCCATGAGTCCTTCCAAAGAAACTAGTTATAGAAAATCTTGCTGGAAAAAAAAAAACTAAGAAAGGCAGCCATTTCAAGGTCATTTTAGACACCTCCAGGCATCCTTAAAAATTTAACTGGTTCCCAAAGTCACTGTATCCAGTTTTACTTTTAGTAGTATGCCTATCACACAAACGTAAACACTAAAAAGCCAAACAAAATATGGTCACTGACCTTATGGAAAATTCTGCCCCATCAAGCTAGCTTCATTGAGCAACATGAAATTCGCTCGGTATGTCCATGTCATGAATTGGCAAAAAAAGACAAGAAGCCATGGCTGAAAAGACACAGCAAGTCTACCATTTTAAGGTTGCTATAGACATTTCTAGGGATCCTTTAAAAATGAATCCGCAATAACTCAGTGATGTCAGTGGAATGTTACGAGTATCCCAGGCAGTGATTGACTTCTCTTTGTCACCAAACCATTACTCTGATCTCTTTTGACGAAATTATGAAATGATTCTCTCAGTATGAGAAAACATCTGCTTATTTGTCTGCATAAATGTTAGAAACAAACAGTGGTGCTCATAAATGAACATCTCAACAGGAAATCAACACTGTGTGTTTTAAACAGCATAACCTCTCATGTTCACATAGCTCTTTTAAAAAAGTGCAATTGAATCAGAAACACTGACTTCTATTTGAGGTAATTCGAACCTGTTGCTTTCAACACCAGGAGTAGTGGCGCTTGCATGAGTTGATCAAAGTGATGAATAGCTCTTTTAAAGTGAATCTTTAGGAGTGACTCCTTTCAAAGTGGCTTCAACACTCGGTGTGCTGGCACGATATGGTGAGAGCCAAGACGACCGAATAAAGACATTCTGCTCGTTTTTAAACGGCATTGGCAGAGCCAAGAAATTTTCATTTTGGTCCTTTTGTACCATAGATTATATATATATATATATATATATATATATATATATATATATATATATATATATATACCTGTATATAAAATAGATACATAGATAATAGAGTCGATATACAGACAGATATTGATAGATAGATTATCCAATCTAGACGATGAATCTATATGATTAATCATAATCATAATTCTATAGCGAAAGCTAAAGTTAGCTAACTAGCTAGCCAACTAGACAGCTAGCCAACTAGCTAGCCAGCCAACTAGCTAGCTAGATAGACAAGTAGACAGACAGATACTATAGACCTCCTTGGGAGAAGGCATTACATACAGAGATAGGAAGAGACTGGGAAAGCTAGCTCTCTCCCGGGCTGCCAAATGGACGACAGAGAAGGAGTGGTGGACAGAAGGATGTTAGCTACACTGACATCCATCATGCACAACATTTGCCATCCCCTGGCTTATGCTGTAAACTCCCTGAGCAGCTCCTTCAGTGCCAGACCTTTGCACCCTACTCGCAAGAAGCAGCACTTCCACAGGTCATTCCTGCTCACAACAATAAGACTGTACTAAATACCTGTATAGCACACATGCTCGCCCAAAAAATACACTTTGTGCAATATTCTCTGGACATTCAATCAAACGAAGCGCAATGATTTTACATCACATTGCTGATGTGTCAATTTGCTGTTGTTTGAAACTGTCATTTTCTTTTTAAATGAATATTTGATCAACAAAGATTAATGTGAAATGAATTGTGCTTCACGTGTGACCATGCCCAACACATGAGGCTTTCTCTTAGCCAGCCAGCTTCAAATAAATCCAACGAAATCCACCTGATTCCGAATTGTTCGCAGGGCGTCCTGAAGTACTGTTTTCCTCGGGCGGCATGCACCTTGTGACCTGCCTGCTTCACCTCTGACTGTACTACTTCGCTCTCCCTGAACCACCAACAGCACCCACACCACCACATTTACTTGTATATCGACAAGTAATGTTTGACTGCTTCTGGAGTTGTTATCTGTAAATTACGTCTCTAGCCCCATGTTAACGCTTGCCTGCAATCATAACTTCCTAAATTGAAAGTCTAAAGTTTTATGAAATTCTAACACCATCTTGAAACAATCAATTTGAAATCCCAACCCTGGATTCAATCTCAGACTTGAAATGCCAGCCCCACATTGAAACAGTCATCATAATCCTTTTTTAAAATCGTTACCCCAGTCAGAAAATCAAAACATGTCAAAAATGGTTGGAAAAATGGAAGGTCTCACCCTGTCTTGATGCACCAAGCCCTGTTTTGAAACAAATTTGAAAGCGTAACCCAGGTTGAAAACGAATTTGGAACACTAAATTTGAAGGGGACTGCGCCAAACAGGCCTTATAGGAAGTATTGTTTGGACTCTTTTGTACAAAATCTTGTTTGGGCTGGAGGTCTTTTGAACTGACGTCCTCTATCCCAATTGTGAATGTCCGTTATCAGTGAGGACACTGGCAGTTAATCACTTTAATTAATCTGACAGGCTTTTATCAAACACATAATAAGCGACGACCAACGGAGGGGAGGGGAGGAAGCAAACCACGACAGGTTTATGAATTCATCATCACCGACCGACAAGGGGGAAAGGAGTAGGAAATGAAAGGAGGATAAAGGGAGGAGGGCAGACAGATGTTGTGACAATGGACGGCGACTTTGTGGATAATCCGCCATTATTCTGCTTGATTTCACAAGCAGAGGGTGTCCACGGGAGCTCATTACGCGCTTATAAATCTGCAGATACACTTTTTTGCTCAAGAAAAAAAAACACGTATGCTTCATTTGACTAGTATTCTTGCGTCATTTTCATTCATGGGCGGATAAAAAAGATTTCAGTGTACGGAAATAAAGTTATCCAGTATTACCAAGTCTGGGTGAATTGGAGGTTGAATTCTGTCAAACTAAAATGAGTTGGGAGTATGTTCCGGAGTTGAATTTAAAACTGCAACGTCGTTAGATTCAGAATTTGAATTTGTACTATGGAGGACTAGGGTTGGTTCATGTCTTGAGGAGTTGCGATTGATTATGGATGGGATAGGTTTCGGTTCTAAGGCTATGGCTATTGTTGGGGTAGTAGGTTAAGGTGTTGAGATTAAAATGAGAGCTGTGGTAGGTTTGTCCGGATCCCCAAGCCGACCCTCCCCATGGGTTATGAAGGAATGCCCACCCTTCAAAATAAAACACCGGGCCCGGTGCACCCCCTGGACCACCACCGTCGGCCACCGCGCTGCCGTGGACCCTGGCCACGGGGTCGAAGTGCGGGGGCGGGGTTGCGACCCGTCCCCCTCCCTCACGCTACATAGCCCCCAGGATGGCTATTTCTCCCCCCTCCCCCTCCTGCCCCCTCAACCTGTTTCCCCCTTCTCCCGATACCCTTCACCTCAAGAAGTCCGGCGGCGATGGCGCGGGGCGTCGGGGACAGGCTCAGATGAGGTCCCACAACTACACGTCGGCGACCGTGGCACGATGGTCGCTCAACCTTGCGAACTGGTGATGGTGTAGGGGAGAGGCAGCGACCACGGTGGCGGAGCAGGACTCTTTAGTCGTAGCGCTGCTCCCCTCAATCCGAGGAAGGGCCAATAAAAGGCGGCCTAAACACGCCCATCACCGGCACCGATCGATTGGAGACCCGCCTCCAGCAGATTCATCCTTCATGCGGGCGAAGAGAGGTAGGTTTGGGAAATGAGATTCATCTAGAGATAGGGTAGGTTCAGGAAGTCAGACTACGACAAGTTAGGTCAAAATCAGAGTTTGGAGTTACAATTCGGGCTTGGGTCAGTTCAGGGGTTGAGATTTAGGAGTAGTGGTTGGAACTTGGACTGAATTGAGCGTGGTTGGGAGTTCGGTTATGGTACTCTCTCATAGGCAATCAATGGAAAATGGACGCACGCCATAGCAGTGTTCCAGGTTCGCATTAGCGGTAGGGATAGATGGAATGGTGGAACCATTAGGTGGAAGTCTAAGTTTTGGTTCTGGAGTTTGGGGCCAGAACTGCTCAGCGCTCCATCTGGGCGGTTCTCTGTCCAAATTCTTTATTTAGGCACCAAAGATCTTCTCTGGGTACGAATCTAGGCCTCCCGTCAGGGGTGAATGCTCAAGGCCAGGACTCCTGTTTACCAAACCGGCTTTTTGGCCTGTAGGCTTGGATCTCAAATGTTGGTACAAAGACGACCACGACACTTGGGAGGTTCCCCTGATCATATCACACACGTGGGTGTTCAGGGTTATTTCAAGGGGTGGCGAAAGGACCAGGGTCCAGGGGTTGGGTTTTGCGTTCAGGTTCATGAATTTAGGGTTGAGGAAAGTACTGAACTTGTGCTAGGTTCATAAATTAAGATTAGGAAAAGCGTGAGGGTTATTTTCAGATTCGGTTTGGATTAGGGTTTGGTCAGTGTAGATTTCGGTTTATGATGAGTTCTTGTGGTGTCTGTGATAAATTGGGCTAATTTCTAGAGTAGTTTGTAGTTAATTCCAAGGGTCTTTTGATTGGCTTCTTTTGCACCAAAGGCAGTACTTAGTAATCAGATGACACTGAGCTTTCATGCAAAATGAATGATGAGCCAATTATTCATCATGGAAGCGTGTCATTACGGCGCATTAATGAAGCAGCCGTGGTGTCATTAAACAGGACACCATCATAACCCAGGTCAGGAAAGGCATAGACTCGCTCACCCCCGCAGCCATGGCGACCACACAAGCATCATGCCTTCAAATGGTGTTTACTGATGTTTTAGCCCATTTAGGAAAACGTCAGGAGATGAAAGATGGAGAAGGAAAATGAAGAGGAGGGGAGACAAAGAGAGGAGGAGGAGGAGGAGGGCAGAGAAGACAAAAAGAACGACGAGGACACGAAGATTGAAGGGGCAGGGTGCAGTGATTAGAATGTGATGGCCTCTGTACGTGCGCGCGCGTGCCAGTGCGTATGCGCTCTACTAGATCTTTGAATTAATGAGAATCTCAGATGGGAGAGGGTCATCATGACCTGCATGCAAATGACATGCCTGTTTCACTCGCACAAGCTCACATGAAAAAAAAAATAACACTCACATACACTACGCTGTCATGAATGCATGTGTGTAGGCAGAATGGGAGCACAAGGAATGCCACAGCCTTTACAAGCTAAGTATGGATGTATTACATGTATTGTATGTATAAATTGGCGGGGTCCCCAAAACCACTTTCATAGATTGACACGATACGACAACAAAGTGTATGTGAGGTGCAGTTTATTATTATTTTTTTCTGCCCACTTGAAGTCACCGTGCTCATGTTTTACTTTGGAGTAGCTTTGATTTTGAGTGTGCGTGGATTTAATGGGCCGGTCCTACATGCGTCAGTGAGAGAGAATGTAATTGATTGTTGTCGACTGTTAACTGGCTAACTGTGAGCCATCCATCCATCCATGTACTTTCTCTTCTTGAAACAATTGCAAACTTTGGACATTCTCTGTCTTTTAGTGACTTGTTCCTCCTGGCTGGTGGGCATAATTCCAGAGGAAGGGGACTCGAGTCACATGACTTGGACTGGGGTTGCTGATTTTATGACTTGTGACTTGCTTGACTAAAATTCATTAGAAAACTCGATTTGGCTAGATTTCAAGCACAGGACTTGAGAAATCATATCGTCGATATTTTTATGCATTTTGTTTTGGAAAAGAGAGTTATTATCGATTGGGCCTTGCGTGCAACCAATTTACCGACATTTTATCTTGCTAAATGAAGGTTGAAGCTTAAAATAAAATCCGGGATGAGTTAGCCTTATTATTATTATTTTTTTTTTTTGTACATGCGAAAGTGGCCTCGATGACCCTAGAATAACCAATTCAAACCAAAATGGAGGACTTCCTGTCTCTTTTATAGCATTGCTCCCAGAGACCTTTTTTTGTGTGTCTCCTCATAATAGACACGCCTACCAAATTTCATGTCGCTAAAAGTCACTAAGTGAAACTGGCTCCTGGCTCCGGGGGATGAATTTTAAATACAAATTTCAAACCCAAATGGTAACTTTGAGGATGATGAGGCACGGAAACTTAAACGAGGGGGCCCGTTCAGAGCCGGATTGTTCTCCATGCCTCATCCCGCACGTCATTTTCTGGCTGTTGACGTTCTTATCCGTGCATCCATTATGCATGACCAATTTACACCAGCGAGCCAGCGCGCAAGCGGGCATGCAAAATAAAGCGAGGGAAAATGGATAGTCTCTATCTGTATTAGCAAGGATAAGCAGGACGGGGAGGCACGTAGACATATCTGTGTATCAATCCATTATGGATGACCCACTTAAACAACAGGAGGGAACAAATATTGCCATTCTCTAGCCTGCAGGCATCTCCATCCTGGAGAGTCAATGATGTCAACGTATTGCCGAGGGGAAGTCCAGGATGAGGTGGAATGAGTGTTAGAATGTAGCACAGAGCAGTGCTGGGCACTTCAGCTGAACTCAGTAGAACTACAAGCAAACGTAATACAAAGTTGTATTCTAAAATCACAGTTTATCCGTAGCATGTCTGATACCTTCCTGCTTTTTTTGGGTGTTTTTTTTTTAGTAGTGTGGATGCCCAATCTGAGAGTTTTTTTGAGTAATGGGTTGCCGGTTGAATTATTCTCCGAAAATGAGCTTCACCATGGCCAGTTAAAGTATAATGTAAAATTAAATAAGAAACTACGGGAATCACATGAAACTGCTAGCTTAATGCTACCACACGCGAAAGGCCACGGATGAGCTCATGAAACAGCCAAGAATTTCCATTCCTCCCATTTTTTGCTTTTAGTAAACTTCTAAAAGTATGCAGATGATAACATACTGCTACAATACAGAAAACTCAGCCGTCCAATAATTTGACATCACTTATATTTTCAGACAAGCCTGCCTTACGGGCCATTAGTTGATCTAATTCAAACATCTCAAGAGTGCCAGTCTGCTTCGAAAATGTCAGTGCCAAGATAACCAGCCAGAACTAATTCACCAGGTTGAAGGACCATTAATAAATAATGACATTTAATTGCTGACATGGCAGGTAGCTCTCCTTTATTGATCGCCTTGTGTCGTCAGGGTTGTCCAGAATACTGTAAATGATTTCAACATGATTTTGATCATTTAGAGTTGAAGTCCAGTAATTATTGTGGCTGTGGCCACATACAAATAATACAAAATAAATTACGCTATAGACTATGACTGATGAAGTACAACAGCTATCGTGTCCCTGTTTTGCTAATAGAGAGCTAGCTATGCACAGAAGTACAAACACACATTACCTGTAAAATAACGACAAAAAAAAAAGAATACATACAAGTATAGTCCTTTTTTGGTACCTTTGGTTATTGGTAGCTTTTGATACCCCATTTCTACCGCCAAACATCTCGAACATTGTGTCTCTGCAGACATAACAGCAATGTATGCGGCGCTGTAGTTTCAGCTAACAAAGTCATTTGGCAGCAAGGACCACTTGACCGGCACTGACGGAGTTCTTCAGTTAAAACAAGGACATACACACACGTACACACAATCAGCTGTTATGCGCGACACACTCGATGAAGAGAGTCGCCTGCGAAATGAAAGGTGCTCCCCTCCCACGCGTTCGCTATTGTGGAGGAGGCCAAACATTTTTTGTCAAGTGTGCATATGAGGGTACTTGTACCTCTGGAGTCATTTTGTGTTTGCATATGTGCCATTTAAAAACAAAAGAAATTGTCATAATGTGCACAAACAAAAACAGTAGGTTTTGTCGAAAATGTAACTGTGTGTGTGTATGTGTGGCCTTAAAGTGTTGAATTTGACGCGTCCCTACGGGCAGATGGAGTCCCGAAGGTGCTGCAGATGATGCACTCTATATTGACATTTACATAAGATGAAACAACAGATTTCAACACCTCGCTTTTATTGCCGATCAAGACCTTTGCAACTTTACCCACATAGCTGCCCACTTCCATCACCGACTCTACCCACACAAGTAATTAAACAAAAGTAAGAACCATCCCTTCTTATATTAACCATTTGACTCATGCATTGCAGTAGAATCAACACTCTAAGTTGACGGACAAAGTGGATTCCTTCACGTAATTTCAATTGGTGGGAGAAATGTAATTAGCTGGACCTTATGGAATGAATTGTTTTAACTAAAAAAAAAAAAAAAGACACAGTAAGTCACAGGTGTCGCAGTCAAGGCCTGGGGGCCAGATCTGGTCCGCCACATCACTTTATGTGGCTCACGAAAGCAAATCAAGCATGTCAAGTTCCATTATGCTCTCAAGTCTGAACCGACACATAAAATTGTCATTTGTAATCCACAATAGCAGTCATTATTCTTGATTTCTGATTTTAAAACTAGTTCTTCATCAATTTGTTTTGCGCTGTGTATATAATATGTGGAAGTGATTAAACATTAATACGGTTTCCCAAAATTCCATCCAAGGGAAACCATACCTACAATGTGGCCCGCAGCAGAAATGAGTTTGACACCACTGCTGTAAGTTATGTATCAGGTGTGTGTGTGTATTTCAAACTGTGGCCGAATGTCACAGCAAGCCAAGCATTTACGTTGCGTCAACTTAGAATCAAGTATCAAGTACAACTTTATTGTCAAATGTGCTGTATGTGTAACATAAAGCACAGATGAAATTTCCCCCCTCTTAAACAGACAACATGAGTGCTACACTAGTAACAGCTAACAAACCCATTGTTTGAAAAAAGACAAGTCGTGGATATCAAATTTTTCATTTTTGAAATTTCAAATCCGGTGTATAACTTGTAATCAAAATCCAGCTTCGTTGGAAAATGTGTCTCAAAAGAATGCCAGCTGCCTGGAAGGGAATAGCAAAAAAAAAGCCGTTAAAAGTATGGTTTAGCAACTGCATGGAAGAGTCATTCTCTCTCCCTCTCTGTGTTTCTGATGCACTCGATGTACCTTTTTTTTTAAGTTGCCATCCACCCACCTGAAACCTGAATGTGAATAACCATGGTTACCAACGGTAAAGTGGATGTAAAATACATACAAATTAGAATCTAATAGAATATAGGCATCCCACTTCATCACTAAACATCGCCCCATCCTTCATCCGCCCCCCACCACTCTACGCCTCTATGTGGAGCTATGAAAATTTACTGTAGCCATTTCTTTTCTAAAATGTTTTTGAAGTATATATATATATATATATATATATATACTGTATATATATATATATATATATATATATATACAGTATATATATATATATATATATATATATACATACACACTGTATACCTGTATATATAAAAATACAGGGTATTACAATTCGTTCCCGTTTTTGAAACGATTATTTGATTAAATATTTGTTACATGATTGTCATTTCATTCAAAAGAAAATATTTTTACATGCAAATAAGTCATTGTTTTATTAAAATAAATGAGGACTATTTTCCATTAATTAATTTTTTATCCATTTACCTATTCAAAAACCTGATGGCACATGAGTAAAATAAAAAATAAACAACTAAATTATGGTTCATGTCATTTCATAGAGAAAACACGCCTTCACAGGTGGTGTTGTCGTTTCTTGTTTTCTTACAACACCACCCACTTTGTTTCTTTGCTGTGCAGCACATGATGGCCTGAAAAGAATCAACGTTTCACTCACTCTCACCACCCCTCTTCCTTCCTACTCCTCGTCCTCCCCGACTGTTCTTGACATTGCTTTAGTATTTGACGCCTTTTCTTTTCCTCCTCTTCCCCCTGCTGCGCAATCCACTTCATCCATGTTAAAGAGCACATGAATAAAGCATGCCATTTTCACAGTCAGCATGTGTGCGTGTGCGTGTGTGTGTCAGAGCACCTTTCAAGATGCGCCAGCGCGAGGACCGTCGGGTGTACACAAACCTCTCATCTTTCTCAAATGAGATAAAAACGTGCACTGTACTCGGACCCTCGTAATAGCAGCGGTGACCTTCACGGTAGAAGAAGAAGAAGAAGAGGATCCAGATAAGCGCTTTGTTTTTTTACAATATACGTGTTAACACGGCGTGTCGTCTTATCGCAGGCATGTGTATTGTGTATGTGTGTCAAGGTGACGGTCATCGGTACACACGAGTGGCTGTATCTGAAGTCATTTTATATGTGAGCGCGCTAGACTTTCTTGTCGGTTTCTGCGTGATAAACCATTAGGTCGGGCTGAACGATTTATCATTTTGGGGCCAAAATCGTGATCTCGGACAATGCAATTTCGTGATCATTCAAGCTGTGTGTGTTTTTTGTTTTTTTTATGATTCAAATGTTTGGACAGAATCACTAGTCCAAATTCTTTCAAAACCAAATCATATGAATGCTCTGCTCTGGTTGGTTGTTACAAAGTAAGTTGAATTGGGGGATGGACTTGAGTTCTCTGACCCACCGAAACAACACAGTTTCTGAGAATATTGCTTCAGATGCCCTCTAGGGGACTCAACAGAAACACTGACTCAGGTTGGCAAACTCACTGGAAACACAGCAGACTCAGGTGATTTGTTTCACTCACTATCTCAACCTTATCAGATATGGCATTTGAAACGTATGCCTGGAAATCGACAAAAAAAAAGAAATAATGGAAAAAGGGTATTAAAACGTAATTGAGAACTTGCACCTGCAGTGTAAATCCAGCTTAGAACATTTGTGTCTTGTCATCAGTTTCTTTCCAGCTACGACAACCAGAAAGTTTGCTGGAAAGTGCTGAAACAAACCGGCACATTCCGCCGTGTAATCGTGTATATAACCTGTCCCAAATCCTAAAGTACATTTTGGATATGAATGCAATAGCAGCGACAAAATGGGGCCTCTTGTATAGGCCGTCTGCACAGAACACAGGGAGCTGTATATCAGAGGTATGCAGGTTGGCGGGAAAACTGCATTAAAAAGTGGCCCGCAGTCAACAGCCTAATGCCGAGTATTTATGAAGCCATAATGAAGAGGCACCATTTAACTCTAGTCAGGATTAAACACGTGTCTGTGTGTGTGTTTGTGTGTGTACATGAGATGAGGATAGCAATTAGTTATAGCAAGCCCTAAGGTGTACAAACCAACGTCATTATCAGGCAGGCCGTGTTGCAAACACCAACCACCTCCCCAATGCAGACAACTGACTTCTTTTGACTCGTCTTATTCATCTGCCTCATCTTCCTCCCCTGGCTTCTTCCTCCACTTTACACGGATCCATAAAACATGATTTATTCACATTTGTAAAAAACAAAATAAGGCAGTAAACTGGAGGTGTTGTCAAATGGTAACAGCTCGACCACTACGACTGTTTTTGGTGTGTTTCCGTTGACAAACGGAAGTGGTTGGGTTAGCTGCTAGCTACTGAAAATGAGTCCAAAAATGAGAATTTCAGGACTTACCATACACTCGAAACAAAAGTTATCAGCTAATAAAATTCATGTGAAGCAGACAGAGTAGCTAACTTCCACATCCTAGCTTGTAGCTCCAGTAATAAGATAGCTAGTAGCTAGCTAGCAGTTTATTAGCCAAAAGAACCATGAAACAACCCATTAACAATAAAGGAAACAAATATAAACAATAAAGTGGTGCAATTCATTTTCTTTTTGTCCTGAGATATGGGCAAAAATCTGGTGTAGTGTTGGATGGCCACGATGAAGGAATGAGACACAGATTTTTAATTGAACAAGAAATTCACTTAAAATCCCCCCAAAATTGGGATATAAGTGACTATAGATGCTACAATGAAGCCCCTCAACTCTTTTCAACTGGCTCAACAATGACAGAGCAAAACCGGTAAGATACACACTGAAAGTCATTTTCAACTAATAGGGAAGTCTGATGAAAGTCACTTGTCACTTTCTGGATAAAGCTACAATAACAATATTGATGAATCGAGAAGAAAAGACCGGATGACCAAACAATTGTTAGGGAAGTCTACCTGAGCAATCTTTGGAAAAAAATAACAACAAATTCCAGAAAAAACTTTTTTTTTCAACAAACATTCCAGCTTCTCAGTGGATTCTGCCCTTTAGCGACTCGGCTTTCTTTCCTGACAGCTCCATGCAGAGCTGTGAAAAAAATTCTGCAGCAGAAGACAATTATAAAAAAAAAATTCACCCTTCAGTCTTCACTTGAAGCAGCCAAAATGCCACTTTGCTTTTGTTCCCACGAGAAGCCTCTTGAAAGGTAAACTGCATTTAAGTGCAACAGCATTGGGAATGACCTGCTTGCCACTTCAATACCCGGGCGTCATTTTCATTTTCACCGCTTTATGGATTTCGACTCACTACCCAGTAAACAGTGAAATTGGTAGTAATGATACTGTTGAAATTCGATTTTCTTACAAGAATGGTAAGTGGATTTCTTTTAATTCTTTGACTCTGATGAAAGGTGGACCACTGATATTCATCCCGAAAGAGCAGAATGAAATAGCCTTACAATTTTGAAAATGAAACAACCCCCACAGATTAACCTCCTGGGTTTTTTTGTCATTATTCAATGATAGGTTTATGCACATAAACCTTCACTCTAACAAAGTATTTTTTTTCCAAACACTTTAGTCTATGCTTTTATGCTATCATTATTCTCACAATCTGAAAGACCATGTGTACAACAAGATTAAAGATAGTGAAAGATAGTAAAGATAGTGCCTTGTCCACTGCCTCCATTTTCTTTGTTTCCCCGCTTGGTAAAGACATTTAATGCCTCGTCTGTCTTCTTTTACAAAACGACAGTGGCCTTTTTTTTCCCCAAAGAGACAACAAACAGCAAGACACAAGCCTTCATTCATCTTGTGTGCATCATTACTCCGCCACCTCTCCATCTACATTGTCTCGTTGAGTCCTCGGCTCAGACCTTTCATGGGAAGATGTGATGGTGACAATGGATTTGGCATCTTGTCTCTGTTAGTGGAAAGTCATTGATACGCTGCTGTATAAAAACGCAATGCCATGTCATTTTCTGCAATTCAAATTCAATAAAGTGATGGTTATTTACAGAGCACATGTGCTATGTGTGTGTGTGTGACAAATGTAAATTATATATTTTTTAAATGGCCAAATGTATGAAATCAGGCTTCAAAATGGTGAATTGACACATCCTCGCAATTTTCAGACCCTGTCTGCTAAATGTGCCGAAAACATGCCGCGTTCAACTGTCTCCTGTTATTCAAATAATCTAGATGACTCGGTGTTAGCCGCTCGCTAGTTCCTTCCTCGCAGGCTAACATGCTCCTGAGCAATAGTTGAACAAATTTTTCAAAATTTGTTATTAGCTTGGTTGGAGATTACTGCACACTGACAGCAACGTGTCCAAAGTCATCTGGGTAACATATTTGTTTCATGCCAGGGAATCTTTGTAGAGTGATACCAACTGGTGGCCTGTCTCCTCTCCGACCGAGTCAATCAATCTGCCACTGTCTTTCCACTAACAAGCGTGAGGAGAGTGTCAAAAGAGTAAAAAAAAATAGTTGCCGTTTCTCACCACTTCTCTGCAATAAAGGTTCATCTTATCACGCCAGCAATGACAATTCACCAAGAGTTCTGAAAGTGGGAGAGATGATGGATTTTTATAAGGCTTCATGAGAAGAGAAGCTATGCTAACCACAGCTAACACTTCATGTTTCATCTTTTTTAACGGCAAAACATTCTTAAAATGAGAGGATACTAATCAATAAAGTTGCGTTACCAAAACAGTTACTTTCTTCTCCATCATGTGACCAAAACCTCATGGTTGGCTAGCAAGGATGAACTAACCAGCTACGACTCTATTTAGCATTAGCATACTTCGATTACAGATGACTATTGTTCAAAGTGAGCAAGCAAAGACTAGTTTCAAAATAGTCAAAATAGAATTGGTTTATTTTGTGATAGAGTTAGCTTTTAAAACAGGAGTTAGGGTTTCAAATTAGGGCTACAAATCGGTTTACAGTTACAAAGAAGGGTTACTGTTTCACATTAAGGGTTGCAACACAGCTTATACGGGTGGCCCACTTAAAAGTAGCCCGGATTTTTTTTTAAATTAAAATATTTTTTAAATTTTTTTCAAAACATGTATTTAATTACGTGAATGTTACAAGTGACCCAAGTCTTTCCAAAACCTGTTTTTATTACTTACAGGTTACAAGAGATGCTGGAAGTGTCCCCCATTGACATCTATACATTTTTGAGCACGGCACAGGATGTTGGCTGATACTGACTGCAGCTCTGCTAAGGTGATGCTTCGGATAGTGTTGGTGATGTTCTGTTTGAGTTCGTTCAGGGTATGAGGATTATTTGCGTACACCTTTTCTTTTAAATTCCCCCATAGATAAAAATCGCATGAGGTCAGGTCCGGAGACCGTGGTGGCCATAACCCCTTGCTCACAGTTCGCTCTTCCGTAAAGACTTCATGAATGGATGCCAGTGACATGTGGGACGTGTGACATGTTGCACCATCTTGTTGGAAGAAGGAGTACATTCTTTCTTGTGGTGTTAGTTGCTCGTAAAACTGTTCCAAGATGCCCAGATAAACATCGGTATTCACTGTTGATTCAAAGAAAAATGGGCCCACTATCCGTGTTCCTGAAACTGCACACCAAACACCGATTTTCTGGTCATGTAGTGGTTTTTCGCGTGTCATGTGGGGATTCACAGAAGACCAGTACCGCGTATTCTGGGAATTTACGTATCCTGATAAGTGAAACCATGCTTCGTCCGACAAAGTATAGCAGTGGGTCCAAAAGTCCGTCTGCAATGCTAGTCACCAACACTATCCGAAGCATCACCTTAGCAGAGCTGCAGTCAGTATCAGCCAACATCCTGTGCCGTGCTCAAAAATGTATAGATGTCAATGGGGGACACTACCAGCATCTCTTGTAACCTGTAAGTAATAAAAACAGGTTTTGGAAAGACTTGGGTCACTTGTAACATTCACGTAATTAAATACATGTTTTGAAAAAAATTAAAAAAATATTTTAATTTAAAAAAAAATCCGGGCTACTTTTAAGTGGGCCACCCTTTAGAAGTTTTAAAGAAGGGGTTGGTTCAATATTTGATTTGATGACTGCGTAAGGCTTCAAAATGAGTATCATTTTTCTGCTTGTTTAACAAAAAGATTTTTTTTTCTCTTTTAGGTCAGAAAGCAGTGTTTTCGGTGAAACCAATCCAAGTCTAACTGCTGATTGTTCATCAACAGAAATAAGGTAGAAACAAACATATTTGAGGCGGGGATAAAGAAGAGAGTCTACACTTCTTTTGGTCGGTTTGGTGATTATATTGCAACAGCAACTGGCAACATGGGGAATTCTTCCTTGAAAACAACCGACAGCAAATGTGTTAAGAGTTAATCTATATATGTTGATTCAATATTTTCCCGCTAAAACTGATCCCAGCGGCGGACCAGCACACAGGTTGCACGGCGAGGAGAAAGCATTTTGCCTCACAACAAATCGTGTTTGCTGAACCAATGTTTCAGAAAAGTGCTGTCATAAGCCATTTATTAAAAGTTTACTCATCGTCCGCCCTTGGAGAGCAGAACGGGAGAAAGAGAAAGAGAGAGAGAGAACGGCCGGCCGTCGTCACCCGGCTGTTTTTCATGGAGAAAACACTTCAGAAGTTGACCTTTAGAGCGGAATCATTAGCCGTTACACTCCAGCCATTTTCATAACAGCGCCTCTTGGATGTTGTCCTCCTTCCTTCTCCCCTACACACGTAACATTTTTGCTCGACACTGCGTCAGTGGATGTTACTCTGTTTGATTTGATTCAGGTTTTCTGAACACTCGAGGCCAGGAGTGCTCAAGGGCCACAAGTTGATTTTTAAAATGGGCAGATGGGCCAGGTCAAACATAGATGGGGTACAAATAAACTGGCGACATACATTATTAGACATACATAATTCAATGTGGATGTCTGACAAACAAACAAATAAAAAAAACTTTTTTTGGTTTATTTTAAAAATATTTTGTCCATGTTAGTTTCTTTTAAAAATAAAAACAACCATATGTTTTTATTTCCTTTTTAGAACAAATTATTTTAGTTGAGAATAATTTTTAGTTTTTGCAATATGCAATCCATCATTTTATTTCCATAATATCAGTTACTAGTAATCAATTAATGAGAAATCAATAATTATTGATATTATACTGATAAATTGGAATTTGCCCAATTCAAGGGTAAAAGTAAGCATAAATTATTACATGACTGTATGAAACTCAATAAAAAAAATTACGGTTCAAAAGTCACGTCTGAGTAATTAACGCTTCCTAACAGTCTTGAAATGAAATGTGAACGTCTGAGGCGTGTCGAATGTTTGTTAATTGGCCTCCCAATAACTCATCTTGAGCATTTCATGCTTTTTAATGTGACTGACTGGCAGCAAAATGAAAAGACACTACCTGCATGGGGTTTTGAGCTCGGATTAGGGTGTTAAGTTTGGATTTGAAATCAACGTGAATGTTTTAAGTAAGATGTAGGGTTTCAAGCAGTGTTTATGGGCTTTCAAAATTAAATTTAGAGTATGGTCGCAAGGCTTATTGTTTCCAACTTTTGAAGCCAGGCGTAGAGGTTTCAAATTAGGGGTTCAGGACAGGGGTAGGGATTCAAATTAGAATTTAAAGCCTAAATGATAGTTTTCAAAAAAATGATTAGGCTTCAAATTAGGATTTCAACAACTTTTTAATAAGGAGACATGGTTAAAATAACCATTTTGAGCTAGGTTTATAGAATAAGCTGTCTAGCCAATGTTCTGTTTTCAAATAAGGGTCTTTGTTTTCAATTGTTCAATTTGGTAGCGTTTGACTTGTTGATTGAGTCAGGCGACGGACTCCAGCTTTTCTGTTTGCGACGTGACAAAGCCTTCTTGGGCCCGAGCTGAGCGAGTACACAACATGAGCCACGGCAACGACAACAAGCCAAAAAACATCCATTCATATCCCAGCATGCACCAGTCACGCTGTTGACTCCTGAACGCGCCAAACAAAACCTCCTTCCTTTTTGTCAAGGCCTGCTGGGAAATATGTGACAAAAATGCATTCATCACATCTGGGGAATAATTTAGGACGCAGTCGCCGGTGCATAAAAGCTGCCATGATACACAGATGCACAACCATTTAAAGCGCACACACGCATGCACGCACCCACACACACAAAATACAGATGCTTTGTGGAGCGTTTGGGGGGGTGTTAGTAATGTACACACGCGCACATTAAGTAATGAAAAATCCACATTGATTCATTACTCGACGCCACCCAGAGATGATTCCTTTATGCCAGCTGATTAAAAATGAAAATAGAATGCGGAGTTTGTTTTGCTTTCATTAGGATGTGTTCTCGCACACACACGCGCCTTTTTTTTGTTCTTCCCCTCAGAGGTTTTTCATTAAGTTAATAGGAGGCACAAAGTCAAAGTGAACGTTAGTACATTCAAGACAAATACAGACAAAATACAATGAGAAACCAGCACTTTTTTTTTAATGCAAATTTTTTGTCAGTTTTCGTGCCTTGGCGGAGGTCTGAGAATTGTTCATTGCTAGGCTTTCAAATGAGGATTTCAATGTCAAGGCGTCCACATGTGTGGACATGACGTCTTTGGTTTTCAAGACTATAATGTTACATTTTGGACTATAAGGGCCTGGCGTCCACTTACGAGGACGTTTCATCAAGTAAAAAGATAAGTCTTTGTTTTTACACTCATCAGGTCCCAAATAGCCTAAATATCAAAGAGAAAATAAAAATAAAATAAAAATGCATGCCTTGCAAGGGTTTCTGGTCAGGGTCAGTACAACAGGCAACATCAAGATTTTCGTGTCTCTTCTTGCTTACTTTGAAGAAAATGTTCTAAGGAATCGAACAGTCACCAGATTGAAACTGTTTTCAAAGATAGACAGCACGACATTATAAGGCGCATAGAATAGAAGCTGCAATAGTTGCTGAGGTTACGTTAAGCATCCACTAGATGGAGCTATGCTAAAGAGAATTTCATACAATACAATACAATGCAATACATTGCAGCTTTTTTGATATAGAGCCTTCACAACCGCTGGGGCTGTAACAAAGCGTTTTACAGAACATTTAAAATACTACATCAAAGAAATCAGAATACCGATCCGTAAGGTGCATCAGGTTACAAGGCAAACTCTCGGCTTTTGCGGAAATTTAATGATTTGAACTGCACTATATAGTGCGGAAAATACAGTACAACCTTGCCAATTTTGAATTGCAATAAAGACAAAGATGACGAATATTGACCAAAAATTTGTGCATCTATTCTTTTATTTAACAGATTAACTTGAAAACGCAACAGATTTCAAAGTCCATTAGCTCGCACTTAATCCTTTAAAGAAAAAAAAAAAACAACAAAGATTTTCAATCCTCTGTGGGCCAAACTCGATCTCGCGGCCGAAACACTTTCAAACCACACTGGTAGACGAGTCCTGATAAAGATAAATGACTCCACTTGGCACAGAAAAGGGTGGCCCGAGATGCAGAGGAAGAAGTTCTCTTTGCGCCTCTCAGGTTTCCCCCGGTTTGAAACAGAGTAAGGGTGAACACACACGCACACACCAAACGCACACACGCTGACATGGCCTAATTAAAGTTGGACTACTCCGTGTGATTTTTGCGGATATGCATATACTTTCAAAACTTTAGGTCTCCATATGTTGGCCGTTGGACAAGAAACTTAAGAAAATACACTCGAACTGCCGAGGTAGAACATAATCAGTTCCAGGACACTGCTGCGATTTCAAGACAGTTTTCCTCATTGCAAAAAGTGATGTGCAATTTTAGAGACAGATTTATTTTTTCCCATAGACGTTGGCTGAGTTCAGGATAAAACAAAGTCTGGTGTGTTCGACGGTAAAATAAAGACGCCCCGAAAATGTTGTTCCCTTTCTCTCGCTGCACGGCGGTGGCTTATTTCTGACTGTTGGTGAAAGACTCGCATCCGTCTCTGAAAGCCGGTTGTGTTTTGTATGGAACTCTGTCATAATTTTGGAATGTGGGAAATGACGGACGGGTGTTTTGTTTCTGACTGTTGGTGAAGATTTTGATTTGTATCAAGGCTTACATTTGAAGACGACTGTTTGTGGCTGGCCAGGTTATTTGTGACCGTTGTTTTTGTCTTCGATTTTTGACACGGACAGGTGTTTTGTGGCCCCACCCCCGACTGTGAATGCCGGATTTCTGACTGCTGTTTGTTTGTGACTGTTGACAAAGACTTTGTGTCTTAATGATGGGCCAACATTTCTGACTGTTGGGTAAATTTGCTTCGGACTGTTGTCAAATATTGTTTTTGACTGTTTGCAAGGACTGTCATTTGTTTGTTTGTGACTGCCGCGGACCACATTTTCTTGTTTCCGGCTATTGGTAGCGACAGCTGTTGGTTTTTATTTGGCTGTCATGTGGCGATGTTTGTTTCTGACTGACTTTAAAACAAATGTTTGCTTTAGTTTATTGATTGCAGTTCTATCCGAGTGGTTTCGTTTTAAATACACAACTCTATGTTAAGAAAAAAAAGCACCAGGGGATAGGGGGGGGGGAATAAACACTTTCCCACCACCCCCTGTAGAATTGCACAATTTTATGGCTGCATGTGTCCTCCCTGCACTCACTGGGAAAGTAAGTGATGTTTTAAAGAAAATAAATACTGCTGGCAGGCAACATCAAGTCACAGCAGATTGGTGGCAATGTTATTTAACACTGCGTCGATAAATGATCAATGAAACGTCGTCTTCGGAGGCGCCAAGTGTCGATTTGAGCCAGAGCGGCTTTTTGGAGGGAGGTAAGGAATGCCGACAGATCCGAGGAGGGAATTTAATGCTGATCACCAGCTGTGTGTACGCTGTTTATTTAGGAGGAGAGGCAAGATTGTGACTGGAAGCCCAGACAGGAAGGGGGGAGGAGGGGTGGGACTTTTTTTGGAGGTACCGTCGGGCCTTGAGGGATGCGAGGGACTGGATGGATTAGGGGAAAAGTGATACGGAATATAGAAAGAATGGCAAAGAAAGGCACGGTGGGGGAAAAAAAAAACAGGAGAGGGAAAAATTGGAGGCCCGAGTGAAATCCGTGAAAGATGTTCTTTGTTTGGCGCACGCTCGACAAAAAGCTAAAAATATCGCTAACACCATTGGGATAGGACAGCGCTACGGAACGTGTGCAATTTTGTGTGTGTGTGTGTGTGTGTGTTGTCTTCCATTTGCGCGTATCGCGTTTCTTCACGGTAAAGATGTGGGATTAACCTCGGAGGTCAGCCATGCACACCATGCACTCACACACACACAGGCGCTCCCACGTGCGCACACACACACAGATCTCATTTAGTAACTTTCACAGTATATTTAAAGTGTGTCTAAATGGGAAGGATTAGTGTATTAGTGCAATGTTTCAGCGGAACTTTACTCAATGCCACCAGTGAGCGCAGTGCCGCATCCGGCCACTAGAGGCATGTCATTGCAGAGGTACCGAGTTCAATTCCAGCTACTGCCTCCTTGTGTGGAGTTTGCATGCTCTCCCCGGGCTAGCGTAGGTTTTCTACGGGTACTCTGGTTTCCTCCCACATAAAAAAAAATGCATGGCAGGCTGATTGGACACTCTAAAATTGTCCTTAGGTGTAGGTGTGCGTGCGGGTGCTTGTTCGTCTATGTGTGCCCTGCGATTGACTGGCAACCAGTTCAGGGTGTCCCCAGCCTACTGCCCGAAGACAGCTGGGATAGGCTCCAGCACCCACCTCGTGAGGGTAAGCGGATCGGAAAATGAATGAATGAATGTCTTGTCGAGAACTATCTCAGAAAAACTCTTTCTGCACATTTTCATTTGTGTGTGGAAACTCAACGACGTTGACAGTTTATGGAACTAAATAATATTCATCATCATTTTGTGACCTTAACTGACATTAAACAGCATTCCGCCCAGAATACCCTCTTAAGCTCAGCGACACCACAATTTACCTTGAGAATTAAATACACACACACACACACACACACACACACACACACACACACACACACACACACACACACACACACACACACACACACACACACACACACACACACACGCACACACAGTTCTGTCTGAAATGAGAAAAGGGCGAATCAAGAATTGAGTCCTTCTTGACACCATGTCCTGAGCACTCTGACATTCTGCCAGAGGAGCGAGAAAAAGAGGTGAAACAAATACATTGTGGCGCAGGAAGTCGAGCTAAAGAGCGCCGGGCCGGCCGAGCAGATAAAAGGTTCCCGGCGATATATGAGCAGAGGAGAAAGAGATAATGGCCTGATACGCTTGTTTAGCTTTCAGAAACAGAAGAATCAACGCTATGGGATATCTCCGACGGCGCAATTTGGTGTTCCTACAGCGATGCCTTCATTCAACTTGTCTTCAAAGTAGCAGGTTTTGTGGAATATATGGGTTCTTGCATTTGTATCAAAAGGTGTACTGATGCCATTTTTGTAAACCTTCTAATAGGGTATCGAGCACAGAATGAGTAGGGTTTTGGATTTTCCGGTGTACCCCTGCAACATTTTGTTCAGTAGTCCCTGGTTCTCCTGCTTTTGTGGGGTCCACTACCGTCACATGACAGGTATCTCTACTGGAGGTATTGGGGAAGGGCACATGAATCCTTTGATTTCGTGAATGTTTTGAACATACATCCTACATTGATGAAAAGTTCTTGTGGATTTTTGAGGAATAGAGCGTGGATTAAAAAGTTACACAGACACAGTTTTGAATCTTTTCTTTGTCAAATTACTTGAATGAATGGAATTTTGTGCAATGACAGAAAGGACTTTGGAACCAAAGGGATGAAACCAAACCCTGTCCCCTCTTTCTTAGGGGTGAAACTTCTCTTCATACCCCTCGACGTCCTTCAAAATCAGCAATGATCCAAACCTGGATTCCTTGGGCCCTACCTAAACGCTGAGTAGACATCAGGATTTCATGTACCGAATGTCCTGCTTGGACAGGAGAGCTCGGTGGAAACACGGGTGACGTCGGAGTCTGTCGTCGCTAACATCACACTGCGCACAGCCTGAATTCTTTGTAAAAGTCCAACATTAATCACAGCTATGACAAGAAAACTGCTAAGCTCATTCAAGCTACATTTTTGCCAGCTTCCTGTCCCTGTGAGGAGCTTCAAAGCCGCATGCTCGCTGGTAATGAAACCGTAGAGGGGCCTTTTCATATTCCATAAGCCCTGAACCGGGGAAGAATGGGATTATGTTTGCCGTCTTCAGAGAGCAGTGGAACAAGGCACTGTGAGGAAATTGTTTTACGATGGCGTGGATGGTCACAGGCAGACAAATGACCTAAGTGAGGACGGCAAAACGAAGGGATGTCAGAGAGGAAAATGAAGAAACGTGGTGACCTAAATAATAGAGCCACTCATTCAAAGTGAATCAGTTCCACCAGCTGATGATCTTCTGTCCTCCTCGCAGCCTCTGTGTGTCAGCCACTTTTTTTTTGTCTGACTTTGCCTTCCCCTAATTCTCCTTTTCTAAAGCGTTGAGAAACACAAACAGGCCTAAATGTCACTTTCCATCTGCCTTCCTCTGGAGGTTTCTCTCACTCTCTTTAGAAACAATGAATGGACTCATTGGGAGTGTGAGACGAGATATTCGCTGCAGGAGAAAGCGCTGGGATGTCGGTTGATGGGTTCCTCCTTGGGGAAACAGTCAGAGAAAAATAGGGCCAAACAAACCCGAGCAAACTGTGTGCAAGACGAGTTGGGATTTGTAAATGACATTCAGAGTATGCGGAAACATAATGGTGCGAAACGGAAGTAGTCTAGACTGCACTCTTGCGCTGACCTTGAAACAGAACAAAACACAATGGTTGAGATGTGTCAAAGGCTTAACTGGTATAACCCAGTCTATACTCCAAACCTCAATCTGTGATGTTCATGTTGCATAACATATAATATAAACCAACCCTAACCTGAAGATGTCATTGGACAGTGGTCCCAACCACCGGGCCGCGGACCGATACCGGTCCAAGGGTCATTTGGTCCCGGGGCGCAGGTAAAGAATCAATAGATTACATTACTTTGGTTAGATTTATTTCGGAATCTGAGAAATGTTTTATTTTGAAAAATTACCGGATTATATGTTCCATCTGTCGACAGAACTCTCAATGCAGGTCACGTGATAGGTTACTGCTAAAACGAAATCCATGAGCTGGCAAAATGAGTAAAAAAAAAAGTTTTTAGAAAGTTTCTTCGGGAAGGGGAAAAGGCCCACCCAGGAGACGGAAGAGGAGCCTCCGACTTTCAAGAAAAAGAAGGCTATATATAATAGACAGTAGCAGGAGTCCTACTTAAAATACGGATTTGTCTCAACGGGAGATTCCCACTAACCAAGCCCACTCTGCGTAATATGCGATGATAAGTCGTATCTGTCATGTACTTTATATTTGTGGTCTATCTTATTTTGAAGGCACGTTTAAATGTTGCCATATCGACCAGGCATTCCTCATAGCATGATTCGTGTTTATTATTATATTTATAAAATACCACAGCTTTCATGGAGGTCATATCACATTATTTTGTTGTATTTATCCGTCACACCATTAAGTCCGATCCCTGAAAATATTGTCTGACATTAAACCGGTCCGTGGGGCAAAAAGGTTTGCGGACCGCTGTGATAGGAAATAGCACAGAATATACCCGTGTCCTTGCTCTGAACTAGCTAAGACTACACTGTAAGGTTTAAAGTGGAATACTCCTGAATATGCTAAACACAAACCATGTTGAGCTGTCCATTTTTTTTACCACCCATCAAACTGAAGTGCAATACCCCAGGTCATACACTAACCTACGAGCAAAATGACATGTAACCCACAAGTCGGACGACGCTTCGATACATGACTACGGTTTCTGACTTTGCATGTGTTGTATATGGCTATGAATATAATTTCCTCAGGGGAAAGGGCGAGTGCCCAGAAAATAGCCACAGGTAAGAAATCATAAATGATTAATACTGTTATCATTGCTTGCATACATTCAGTCACCTCCTTCCTACCTACCTCCTTCTGCAACCCTAAAGTACGTGACAATAGCCATGACAGATCGGGTGAATAAACTACGGACTCTGTCTTTAACCTGCATTGATTAGCAAGTTCCAGCGCCCAGGCAGGAAATCAAAGGCGAAATGTCAACGCTTGGCAGAGGGCGAAGCCTCTTGAACACAAGCGCTTGAGATTGGTACTGAATAGGATGTGAATTTAAATGCCCCCCACATCAGTAAAACCCAGACGAGTGCATCGAAATGCTCAAAGGGCTTTTTGAAGCCGCTTTCAAGGCTTCATCAGGGTGTCAATCATTGTGGTGAGATCAGCGGCGTAAGCTAAGGATGGTGCAATCTCTCCATTTTGTTTGACTTTGCTGCTTTTAACGCCCCCTCAAACAAATGTCATGTTTCATTGACTCCATTCGATACATGAGGGGGCTGACACGTTTGATCATGAGGTTTGGAATGTCTTGTTGGACATGTTATTTTATTTACCTTGTTGCTATGATGGAGTATGTTTTGGAAGGAAAGGCCTTGTTTATCAGGGAAAATTAACATGTTGCATGATTAGCAATGACAGACAAGAAATAAGTACGTAACAGTGCTTTATTTTCAAAGAACTGACAGTTATTGGACTTCAAACCACAAATGTCTTGTCACAGCCATTGTCCAAATTACTTAAAATGGAAAAACTAAAGGTAAAGTGCTTCTCGCAAAGCTCCTGATGTCATATAAACATTGCACTGACATTTCAGAAATATTACAGATGCAAAGACTGTGCGGTAATTCAGCAATATGATTTTTACCTGCATCGCAGCAAAATTGATGCCGTTGCCACTCATCTGGTCATGTTTCTTCTTCTTCTTCTTCTTCTTCTGTTGGTGTTTAACAGCTTGTCATGTCCTTGCTTTTGTTGATTCAGTACTTAGTGGCCAGTGCCTTAGCGACACACCTGCTGCTCGTCACAATCAGTGATCAGTGGGAGATTGACAGGCGGGTCTGTGCACCGTCTGCTGTGATGTGGACTTTGTATCGGTCTGTCATGGTGAAGAAGGAGCTGAGCCAAAAGGCGAAGCTCTCAATTGACCGGTCGATCTTCTCCTTCACGTCGAGAGGAGCCAAATGAGGAGGTTTGGGCATCTGAATAGGATGCCTCTTGGACGCCTCCCTGGTGAGGTGTTCCGGGCATGTCCCTTAGGGATAAGGTGAGAAGCTCGGTCATCCGGGAAAGACTCAACGTCGAGCCGCTTCTCTTTCATGCCGAGAGGAGCCAGATGAGGTGGCTCGGGTATCTGATTAGGATGCCTCCTGGACGCCTGGAGGTGTTCAGGGCATTTCCCTCCAGCAGGAAGCCCCGGGGATGACCCAGGCCACACCGGAAAGACTATGTCTCCCAGCTGGCCTGGGAACGCCTTAGGATCCCCCAAGAAGACCTAGAACAAGTGGCTGGGGAGAGATGTCTGGACTTCCCTGCTAAAGCTATTGCCCCCGCGAACCGACTCCGGATAATTAGCAGAAGAAGGAAGGATGGATGGATGGATGGACCAGTGATTTTGTTTTGAAACTCTCCACACCTTCCACGGACAACCCGGGCTAAATTTATCCGCCGTGCCGCACCCCCAACATACAAAGAAAAAAAGTGCTTTGTGGCATCTCTAAATTGCAAACCTTTTTCGACCATTGTCAGTCACTCACTTATTTTCGCTATTCGCGGCAGGGCTCAATCACGGTGAGCTTTGCGGAAGAATCACCGTTAACGGTACTGACGGAACAAGGAGGGATATAGGATTCAATGGTCATGAAGCGGACTTACGGGCATATCAAAGGACAGCTCGATATGTCAAGCTGTCGATCGTTAACAATGAAAAAGTCATTTTTCAACAGATCTGATACTGCGGCTTGAGGGCTTTCAGACACCACCATTAGATGCCGCATTGTGTGCGTGCGTGTCTCTGTGGGTGCGATCCATCAAGTCATCCGTTTTCCAGACCGACAGATAGAAAATCAATGAGAGCCGCTTCTATATTTATACCTTGCACAGCGAGCACAAATATACTGTATGTCAGGTGACCACGTTACTACGTCGGGGGCGCATAACTTGCCCAGAAATCCATCAGTCGGCTCACATTAAACGAATGAGACACATGATTAAATCGCAATAGCAACACAAAAGGTAATGTCGGCGGTACCGATAATGAGACAATGCATTGCAATTGGCTGTGGGGAGTGTATTATCATTTTCATATGATTGTGATGTCTGGTTTGACACAGCTGCCTCATAAATGTGCTGAATCTATACTCGTGACTGACAGGTCTTTTTTGTTTTCAACCCATTCCTTTACTGAAAGAAACCATGATCTTTACTGAAAGAAACCATGATAAATTCAAATAAAATCAAAGTTTTGTTGTTTTTACTTTTTTTCTTTTTTTCCCCCTTCTTCCTTAGAGGACAACATTCAACGACGAGATAGGAATTTTTGTGATTTTAGGGTGATTTGTTTTGGACCGAGGTGGAGGCTGGGATGGGTAAACGATGATTTTTATTGACAAATCTAAAAATAATTTTAATATGTCATACAATATGATTCTATTATTATGATTGTTAATATTAATATTACTATTATTTATTTTTAATCCAAATTGTTTTTTGTGGGGGGGCGGGGGTCTGGGATAATAATGGCGACTGCTGTAACATTTTGTTGCAGTATGGTAGATGGCCATATGCTCCGTTGTTGTCATGCTTTGTCAGTCTCATTTCCCTGGGCATAGACTATATATCTCTTTATTACTTTGAATCTATTATCTATCCTTTAAATGACCTTTTTTTTTTTTTTACGTCCACCTCATGCTTCACAGGCCATTACACAAAGCCGAATGTGGACATTTTTTTTGCCTCAATTTAATGGCTACTGTGTTGCTATTTCAGCAGTGCGCACCTTTGCCACCTGGGGGCAGTACAATACAATCACGAAGACACATTGTTTGACAACTGAATTTATAAGACGCTATATTTGTATTTTTTGTTCTAAAGAATACATTTGAAAAATGCCTGTGAGTGTTATATTGTCCTTCTTCATGTTTTGCACCACTGTTTGTGTTCAAATAACCATTGCTCACTGGATGTGATTCAGTAGCCCGCCTGTCTACGGCTTTTGGTATTGCTTGTCAGCATGAGGCTCAAAGGACTTTATTTAGCTAATGCAATGTGGTTGTTTTGAATACACATGTAAACCTATTGGGTTTGTTTAGTTTGACAATAAAGTTTAACTGAGAATGGCAACAAAAAGTTTGAAGTCTCAAACCAAACTGGTTGTGAAGTTGAGCAGAGTTCCATGCCACCATCGGGCACATGTATCCCAAATTTTTGCTCGACATTACCCCAGTTTCCTATGTTGGTATTCCCTCATGTCCCGCTTGTCACATTACATTGGTTCCCCCTCATCAACTGGCACAGGTGACATCAGCCCGTGCCACCCGTGGCGATTCATTTACAAAAAAGCCTTTAAGCAGGCCATTAAGCACAGCCGCAGTTTAACCTCACTTTCAATTTCCACCTATCTCACACACCCGTGCAAACACACGCACACATACATACCTAATGAGAGATTCAGCCTCCCGCTGTTCATCCAGCTAATGAAATCCTCACTTTTCTTTTTTTTTTTTTTACGTGAATATTAATTTTAAAGAGAGAAAAGTACAACAAATGTTTGTTCGTGAGTATGACTCAATAATGACTAGCAATTTCTTTATTCGGTGATGACATGGATGTTCTACTTCATTCAAATGCCAATGAAGCGCGTGTCCTGCTGCGTGCGAAATTTAACCTTGAATCATTCAAAATCGTCAAAGGAATATGACAAAGCAACAAAGAAGACGATTGGGATTGGTAGCAGCTCCCGGTAGGTGGTTACACAGCACAGGTGGGCCAACCTTTGTCATCCATAGCGATAATAAATCTTGTCAGAACTTTACTATCATGTTCGTGATGTAGTAAAAATGTTCTGAAAGCGATCTGCGATACTGGCAATAACTTAGGATGGGGTTTTCAATATGTGTGTTGTTGGTCATGTTGGTAACGGCGGCATTGGTTGGTTGTCAAGGCTCAGTTTTGGGGCTCCTGCTGTTCTTATTGTATTTGCTGCGCAGGGGCATGGTAACCATTGGGAACCTCCGGAGCATACCAGAGAGCAGGTCCATTTCAGTTGTATAGCGTTGAATAGAAATGTATGTACTGTATACTATCATCATATGATAATGTAGAGAGGTATTTGTTTTATCCATCCATTCTGCCATTTTCCAATCCATGTAGCCTCACAAGGGTAACAGGGGAGCTGGATGTGGGGGACTCCTTGAACTGGTCGCCAACCAATGTCAGGGCACACATAGACGAACAATCATCCACGCTCAAAATCACACCAAGGTACAATTTCGAGTGTTCCATTAACCTGCCGTGCATGTTTTTGGAATGTGTGAGGAAACCGGACTACCCGGAGAAAACCAGCGCGGGCCTCCTGAGAACATGCAAACTCCACACAGGAAGGCCGGAGCCGGAATCGTACCTGGCACTTCTGCACTGTGAGGTCAACGCGCTAACCACAGGAACACTGGGTCGCAAGTATTCATTTTACAAGATGTTAATTGTTTGTAGTGTGCATTTTTTAGTAATTATGTGCTAATTGAGTTTGATGCATAGACATATATTGTACATCAAACCAAGTGGCCTCAACAGGTTTTCCTGCAGCGCATTCAATGATTTCAAGAAAAGCTTACCGGTACTTCGATTTCTTGCATTTTAAAGCACCGGCGCGTCCTCCAATCAGCCGCGTCGCCCGCATAATGCTATCATTCATCACCTTCTTTGGGCGCTGTCCCCAAAAGACTTATGTGATTAAAACTCCACTTCAGAGACCTCAGTGAAATCTGCCGACTCCTAACAATAAAATCGACCCATTCGACCTCCCGCCGCTCTAAAGATTCGTTGGAGGAGTAGTCAGATGTTGCTAACTTTCAGCCCATGCATCTTTGGGGCCTCTGTGGCTTGCTCAAACGTCTTTCACTTCAAACGTTTTTTTGTTGCTACAACCTTCACTGAGTTCCTGGTGATTTGACGTTTTTATTTTATTTTTTGTCAAAGATTTTTGCTTTTCCCCTGAGAGATGCACATGAAGATGTTAAATCTAATCATGTCTTACAAACTGGACTTTCTCCATCAGGCACCTAGACCATCTCCATCTATTGACATTGAGTTGGATGAATTTAGATCTTGTGTATGTACTGTCGACTCTGTGGTTGTTACGTCTGTCAAGACATGGCTAAAAATGTCAACTTCAACATGTATAAGAGCAAAAGATGACAGTAACGCTCCTAAAATCACCGCAAGGTATTTTAGACGCAGTCTGTGAGCAAATGCGGTGCAATGGAACCTCATGATAACATACCTCGAGGGAGATAACGAAATCTGTATGTTATAACGGTAATTCGTTGTAATTATCTCCAATAAAATGGCCGCCAACTACAATGTCCCTTTTGAAAGCGAGAGACAATTTCAGCCTTCACAGACTGCGAGATTTCCTTCAGTTTACCAGACGTGTTCAGACCATGCGCTCAGGACCGCGACGTGCCTCCGGAAGTACAACAACAACAATGAGTCGGTCAGTAGCGTCGCGAAGCAAGGTTGCGGCGGCAGTTAGCTTCTCCCGGTTCGGCGTAACAAAGAGCTTTTCACTACTTTGTGGGAAAAATCTGGTCGTTATAAAGGCGTTCGTTGTCAACAAAATCGGCAAAGGGAAAATGAATTACGTGAAATCGGGAGTTTTGCTGTATGTTTGGTGTTTTTGAATTAGGTTCTAAAACCTTGGTTAGGGTTTGAAACAAGACGTTATAGAGCAAGTTAATATTTCACGATGGGTCTGAAATTGAAATTCAGGTTATAAGACAAGTATGAGTTTCAAAATAGCGTTCTGAGTTAGTGTTGGGATTGGAAATGAGAGTTTCTAGCCAAAGTTCAGGCCGCAGGATACAATTATGATTCAAAATTACGGTGTTTTATTGTTCCAAATTCAGGTCGGGACTTCAAATTATGGTTTGAAGACCTAGTTATAGTTTGAGATTGGGGTTCCAAGTTAGCGTTTGAAGCATAGGTCTATGGTTTAAAATTATTCTTTTAAGTTGGAGTTAGTTTTCCCAAAAACTGCAAAGAGTTGGTGTTTTCAAGCCAACATTGTCCTTTCAAATTGGTCATTTCACCCTTTCATGCACCCTGTCTGTCACCTGATAACATGACAAAATGTCCACTGTAGTAACCGCTGTCCCTGAAAGGGTTAAATTCGGGTTAGGATTTTGAAATCATGTTTGGCTTTGGGTTTCAAATGTCATTTTCAAAATAGGGCTTCCAATTAGCATTTCAAGCCTCATTTCAGGTTTCAAAGGAGGTTTACAAGCCGTGGTTAGATGAAATGGTAAAATGTTCAAATTTGATTTGAGTCCACAACTCATGGTCATACTTTCAAAGTCAAGTGTTACATCGCAGAATCAGCACCAGAAAGTTCTCCAAAAACTTCCTCTCTCCACCAAATGATGAAGACACAGCGCTTGCAGACTGCGCCGACAGGTACGGCACAAACTCCACTTCCCAATCCACCTGGCAAAGCTCGCATCCCCGCTAGTTGAAAGCTTTCCGGCGGCACGTGAGCGAGATCCCGTTTCACTTTAAAGAGCCTGCGGGAAGCGGAGCCGTTTGCCCTCGGCGGGAAAACACGGCGTGTTGATTCTGGGAAGCCAATTCGAAGATGAGGTGATGGATGAGGGCAGGAAAACAAAATAAAACGCTGAATTTGTTTATCAGCGCACGTGTAGTTGTGGCATGCATCCGTGCTACTCTCTGACCTTTTGGATAATTCTGTACGTGAGTCACCTGCAGGAAACTGAAGGTGTGGGTTGCGCTTCAGTCACAGATGTTGATAACGCGATGTAGCGGCCATGGATTGGATTGGACAGTAAGAGTAAGTGATAAGATATGAGGCGAGTTGCCTTTAATTGTTTTCCGATTCACATGTAAATCATGTCGATGGTACCTCTACTGACAATACAATACAATACAATACATGCTGATTTATATAGCGCTTTCACAACAGCGGCAGCTATAACAAAGCACTTTACAAAACAGTTAACATAAAGTAAAATAATAAACACAACACATAACATAAAACACGGACAGTCCTAAGCACATTTCCGTCGACGAACGTTTCTGACGAACGTGTCTTCACACGAAATTTTCAAGTTACGAAACGCCTCAACAGGAAAATATTGCCTCTTATTTTGAAAGAAATTTCAAGATAGGACAGGTAAAAATACAGTTTGGGCTGTTAGCCGCAGCTCCAAGTTTCCTGAACTACTTATGGCTGCTCTGCCATTGGCTATTACCAAGAATCTTCCTGCCATCCCATTGGTTACTTCTACCGTATGAGTCTAGGTGTGTAGATAGACAGATAGATAGATATGTGTTCATGCAGGGTACTCGTCATTCACCCCTCGGGCCGTTAGGTGTTCCGATAGTTTTACGTAAATGTGAATCACCCAGAAAAATAGTTCGCCAATCGGGCGATCGCTCACTATGCTGATATTTGCCTTGGACATTTTCGAAGAATTGTTAGAAGCCAACAAAAGCAAATGTCCTTGGATCGGTTCTTTACAAAACGTAAACGATGGACGTACTGACGAACAAAACCGACTGACCGAAATGAATGACTGTTTGACTGACTGACTGGACAGGCTGAAAGTGTCTCCCGGGCCTTTGACCGGGTCTGCTTTAGGTCATCATCACAATAATACAAATGACAAATGCTGTGAAGGTTTCGACATGGTGTTCGTTTCAAATTACAATTTCAAGTTAAATGTGGGCTGGACGCCAAAGTTCTGGTTTCAAATTAGGAAATGTTTTAATTGCAAAAAACTCTGAGGTTTTGGGTTGTAAATACTGGGTTAGGGTTGCATCTTAGCGTTTGAATTCCAAACAAGGGTTTAAGCATTGCGTGGAGTTTGAGGTTCAAATCGGGTTAGGTTTCAAACGAGCGGGGCTTGAAAAAGGGCTGTGGTTTTAGGTAAGGGTTCCGAAAGGGTGACACTTTCAAGTTAGGATTTCAAGTCAATTTTATGGTTTCAAATGAGGGTTCCGAGCAAAGTTTTGTGTTTGAAATTAGGGTTTCAAGGCAAGTTCAAAGTTTAAATACATACTGTATTCTAATTCATTGAATTAAATGCAAACAACTGACTACGGGGAAAAAGCGCCGCCACGCATGACAAATCCAATTCGAAAAATCCACTGGTCTGCCGATTATTTACACTTCCATTACATGACTGCAACAATTATTCTGTTTTGAATTGAAAATATCTCTGCTGTACTCCCCGGTGAACTAACTCTCTCATTCTTGTGTGACGCATTTGTTGTCATGTTCTGGTTTGGTTCATGTTAATTTCTCGAACATCTCGCGTGTGATTAATGCACGAGCGTTGAACTTCTTTTTTTTTTTTTTGTGTTAAAGATCTCTTCAACAGAAAATATCCATTTCATTTAGTCCTGGCAGGCGAGTGTTGTCCCAAAGCCTCCGCGGACGCTTTTTTAATCTGGCGTGTGATGAATGAAAGTAGAGAGAGAGAGAGAGAGAGAGAGAGAGAGCGCTTTTTAATGGAGCTTCCAGGAATCAAAGTGAAGTAATGCGACACAAATGTTTTCACTTTCCCATCACTCGCTGATGAGAAATAAATGAATGAGATTAAGCGCTGAAAGCTGCCGGACGACCACAGTCTGTGTGTGTGTGTGTGTGAGGGTGGGTGGGTGGGGGGTCAAGGGAGATGCAGTGTAAACAGACACTGTGATGTAGTGATACACACAGCACTCGCTCAATGTGAGCTGCATTTTCAAGTGGCTCCATACCCTTGCTTGTAAATTGCAGCTTCCAAGTACTCAAGTGATTACGATTGAGTGCTGATATCGCATTTATTTTATTTTAGGTTTTGGTATGTATTATGAACGAAGCACCTATTTGTCACAGACAGCATCGGCGATGCCGTGAATTGCTTTCATGTTGACTTTTTCCATTTTCGTCAGCATTCTACATTTGAATATTTTGAAGAATGAGGAATTTGATCTTGACCTCTCATTTAGGTAGCCTTCTAAATGTAACCTGAACCTGACACTTGGAATACTCATTCCAAGTCAGGTGTGTCAAATTGACAAGACAATTTTATTTTCACTTGACCACGCCTAAAATTATGTGACACGTACCTGTACGACTGAACAGGCAGTTGACTTTTTGGATTATTTGTAGTGGCGGTGTTGATTTCTATTGTACAAAAAGAAAACACACTACAGCCGACCTGTGAGTTCCCTCCAATCAGGCGCATTGCTTCTGATTGGATGCTTTGATTCCCACAGTGAGTGCATAAATGTTTGAGATGTGTTCCTAACCCAGACGTAACCTCTCCTCTTTGGCACACGCGCACACCTCCGCCGCTTCATTTCCATGCGATTTTGTTTGTCACCGGCAGTCAATCTTGTTGTTGATCAGAGATTTAATCCTCGGCGGCGTGCGCGCTCATTAGCATTTCGCTTTGTGCCTGCCGTCAAAACAAATATTTATCTATGGATTGTTTTGCTTTCCCTTGTTTGTCGACGCATCATCAGCATCGCGCCTGTGCGTCTGATTATGTTGGTGTGCGCGTGAATACGTGCGTGCATGCGCTTTTGTGTGTGTGTAATTATAGTTTGGGTCCGCTGGGATCATGTTGAGTAGATTTTCGGAGCTCAGGCGATTGGTGTTCGTCCTCTTTGCATTTAGTTTACTTTCTGTTGTCCTCACTGCATCTCCTGTTCATATGTACTCTAAACTACATTGCTATGAGAAATTCACCCCCCCCCCCCAAATGTAATGTGTGTTTCATATGAGCCAACAGCACGCGGTGCATAATATTGTATTGCATCAAACATATAGAAATAGAAAAATTGAACAGGATGTAAATAGTTGAGCAGTTTGTGCATCATGATTAATTAATTGTGACTCGTACGGATGCGCGCGTCTTGGCCACCGGGGGCTATATAAGACAGTCACTCTGACATAAACAACTACTCAAAGTGACTTCGTAAACTACAGTAACATTTGTCATTTTTCACAGAGTATAAGTAATAGATTCCTAAGGATATTATTTTGCTTGTCTTCATGGGGTGATGCACCATTTGTGTTCAAATATCTATTGGGTAAAGATTGACAACAACACGACTAGCGAGGCTATTTGTGAGTGCTCGCGTTAAGCTAGCGGAAGGCAAAAGTAACCGCGTCTGACATACATTGTGTACATTCTTTATTTTTTTTGTTTAGTTTGACAGTAAACAACAACAGTGAGTAGTATGAAACAGTTTGTCGACTCCTTTTTAAAATATATTTTGAACTCTTATTTTTTCACTCTGCTGCTTCTGTCACCATCCACACCTTGTGCTTTCAACTCAGCTGCTATCGTGCGTGAATGAAAAATTTTTGTTAGCATATACGAAGAAAAACAAACTTTACTTTTTCTCTCCTATCACTTGTCGGAGAAATTACGCACGTCACTCACCACCGCCCTCTCATTCCCCCCACCCCCCCACTCCACGCTTAACGCATTTAGCCGCGGTTGACAACAACAATGATCAGAAGTCTCCTTGAGAAGGCCTGGTAAGAAGGTGAGCTGTCCCCTCCACTAAAGCCACTCATTACTCAACTCACTCCCTGGATGAATGGCCACCGAGCGCCTGCCCCTTGAGTGCGCACGGACCCCCCACCCCCGTGTATGTGTCTGTCAAGGTATGTGTGTGTCCATTAGTGTGTGCAATAGAGAGAGAAAAAGGAGAAGTATCCCTCTCAAAGAGAGAAGCGGCAAACTGGATGGAAAATGAAATGAACCTGAAGAAAGCGCCTGCTGAATGTGTTTCGAAACAGCGGGTGTATTGATTGCACTGCGGGGAAAAAAAGTTCAGGCCCTGCAGACATTTTGTGTCCGCGTAGCTTCCGCTCCCAACATGGAAGCAGATACTTCTACAATATATATATTTTTTTTATATCGTAGTTTCAGCGTTTCCCAACCTTAACTGAGACAAGGCACATCCTTTACATTGGAAAAATAACTCTCGGGCACACAACCTTAGCAAAATGATTCGCAAAATTGGATCTATGGGTTAATTATGTCCCTTCCATCATCTAGTAGAAGAGCATTTGATTGTTTTGTCTGTCACTATATGTGGTTGGCATTGATAAAGGAACAAAAACATTGGTTTATGAGGAAATGATCCATTTTGTAAAAAATAATGAACATCGGCTAATTTTCTGGGACACACCCGAAGATGTCTCACAGCACTCTGGTTGAGAATCACTGCAGTCGGTTATTTGGCAAACTTAATGATGGAGGCCTGGTTCTCAGTCTACGATACCGCAAAGACGTTTTGCGATCCACTCTGTGCAGCTATATTTGACGAGCACTCAATTTATCCTTCTCACCCACAGTTTCCACTTCATTAACTGTTATTGCTTTAGAAGGAAAACCTGTCCACGCAAGCCTAAACACAATTTTCGTTATCCTTTCGATTAAGGACGGCGGTAGCACTCACTTTTCTGCCACCAGGAAGTTACACTGGCGCCGCACATATGTATTCTGAAGTGTCATAGTTTAGCTAACTGCTAGCTGGTCAAAGATTCATGTCGGTTTAATTGAGAAAACAGTTAAATTATAGAAAATCTGAAAACAACACTTAAAAAAACAGTTTCAGTACAGCTAACTAACGCAATAAGTCACTACTGAGCAATATCAGATGATTCGCCTCGTTTCATGCTTGACCCAAGCAATGACTTGGCGGATCTTGTTTGAAATTTAGCAAGTGAGTCAAATTGACTTGCGGTGATTTGGGTCCCAGTAAATTAGGACTTGCTTTAACTTAAAGGTTAAGACTTCAGGATGACATTGACTGGAAACTTGGTTTTAAAAATCCACATCCAAGCATCTTCCCAATCCACCAGCTGTCACCAGGATGAGTAACGCAGGTGTGAAAATGACACCAGGCGGCTCGATAAGGACAAAGAGTGCGAATAACGATACGTCTGCATAATAACCACTGTGCCTTCATAAGCACTCTGTGATGAAAGAGTGGGTAGACAAAAGAGCCCCGAGGGAGTCCAAAAGAGTGGAGAGAGATATTTTGGGACAAATGACCAACGCGCTAACAGGAAGTGGTGGCCCCGTAAAGAAAAGCAATCATTTTAATGGCAACATTTGGCCTTTTAGGGAAATGGAATGCATTTTGATGGTCTAATGTTGCCTTTTTTGTGAGCTTATAGCTGTCCAACTGCTAAATATGGCCTTTTAAAGCTACAAAATACCATTGGGTTGCATATCTTTGACTTTTTGTGAGCAAAAAGGCGGTGCTTTGACATAAATATTGTGTTTACAAAAATCATCAACTCAATAACGACCTCTTGGGGGAAAAGAATGTTGCGAAGTGGTCGAATGTTGTTTTCCTGTGAGCAAATATAGTGTTTTACGAACTGTATGTTTGATTTACTTTGAATAATAGTCCATTTGAGTCAAGCTATTATTGATAGCAACTCATATTAGCAGTCTAATGTGGCTTTAGTACTGCAGGATTATTTGTCGTTCTTCTCAGAGGATAAAGAATATATGCCTGGGAATATTGTTCCATTATTCACCTCCATATGTAGCTTCGAGTACAACAACACTACCACATAGATGATAATTGTTATCGATGAGCAGGCCATGTACTGTAGTTGTTTTAAAATGAGGACTGCCAGGTTTTTGTAACTACTAGAACTGAGTAATAACAAAACTTAAAAACTGTCCATATGACTGCCTTGGTAGCTCCAGTGTGAAATGCACATCATGTCACTCTATTTTCTGTTTTCTGCAAAGTTTGACAGTAAGCATCAGCTGAGCGTAGCAATAGTTTTTTAAAAGAATATTTGCTGATGCTATTTCACGAGTCACGTAGCTCGTTTCATGGAGCATATCACTTGTAGCATGTCATTTGTAGCCTGTCGTCATGTAGCACACAGCTTGTAGCTGGTGGCTAATGTCACATAGCATGTAGCTCGTTTCTGAAGCATGTAACATGTATCATATAACACATTAACTAAAATGCAGCACGCAGCAGCAAAATTTAACAAATAATATTTGTCATCCAGCAGGCAGCTTGCATCATCTAGCATGTGTCCAGTAGCACGTATCACTCAGCCATGAAACGTGTCACAATTTACAGCTTGGAACTTGGATAACTTTACCATGTTGTACGCAGCTTCAGGCTTGTAACGTGTCATGTTGCAAATGTAACGTATATCATATAGTTGACAGGATATACCCTGTAGCTTGTAGCGCAGTGCATATGACATCAATCATTTCAAGGTAATACATGTAATCATGCGTCAACGAGCCACTTTCACGTTGGCAACTCAGCGCACTTGTCTTCATCATTCAAACGTCTTTAATTACGTGCTGTGAAAAATAAGTCACTTCAATCTGATGTGATGTAGTACATTATTCAGTCTGTATGTGTGTGTGTGTGTGTGTGCGTGTGTGTGTGTGTGTGTGTGTGTGTGTGTTTGCGTGTGGAGGTGTAAGTGTAGGTGTGATGGTGTAATGGGCTCAATAAGGAGCTTCATGATGGAGGACTTTAGTGCAGGTTAGTCGATACTTTGAGTCACAGAGGAAAATGAAGATTTACACTCTAATTTAATGAAACTTGTCAGCGAATTAGCAGGAAAGGAAAGAGCTCTTTGTCCTGCCTTATTTATTTATTTTCTTTTAAGGGACGTGCAGTAATTTAAGAAAAGTGTCTGCCAACCGGTGAGATGACACATGAAATCAATGTCAGTGGCGACGTTTTGCATGATGTGCCGCGGAGCTGTCGGCCGATCGATATTACGATGAAAGATTACAACTTCTTCTGTGAGAGAAGGCGGAAAGGCCAATACTTTCTGTCAGGCAATTCATGAGTTTCTCTTTTAAAGCACAATGATGCATGTTAGCAGAAGAAGGTGTTAGACTCTTGTCCAAAAGTGACAACAGTTGAAATGCAGATACTTGTGTAAAGTAAGTAACTCTGGTAAAAGTACGGTTTCAACTCCAACAATTAAAAGACTGGGCCACACTAACCATGTGAGTAACTTGCTGTGGCAAACCTTCATGAGATGAGCCCCAAAATTGCAACAATTGTACATAAAATACACAAAGACGGGGAAAAGAAAAAAACTTATCACAAAATATAGTTTCCCCTCTTTGATCAACTTACAAAGTACTCATACATACCGAGAAGAAAAAAAATGTCACATTGCACGTTGTATTTTTAAACCAAGAACTAGTATTGCCTCAGGCGTCATGCTATCAAAATAGCACGTTCCCATAGCTTTGCAAACATTGTGATCTGAATAACAGAGAAAAATGCGAAGGTGGAAAACTGATGTCAGTTGACATCAAACAGCAGACCGCAGGCCGCATTAAGTCAATTGGTAATTTTTCATTGCAGGTAGACAAATCAATGGGCATAAACAACTACACGATGAACTAACTGTATTGACCTACTGATTAGGCAGTTAATTACAAGGTCAAATGAACAAAGCCTTTTTATTTTGTTAATGCTTGAATTGCATTGAGTTTCCCTGAAAATAAACATGATTCATGCATTTAAAATTTGTGGATTGAAAAACTGCTATACGCTTTTGTGTATGTAATGTAACATTTTATTTGGAAAATATTCCTATGTAGACGGTGGCAAAAGTGTGGTAGCAAGCACGAGTTACAACTGGTGACTGCAGTGTTGCCCACCTAGTGACACTTTTGCTCTAGTTGGCAAGTTTTCTGACTCCTCGAACAAAAGTAACAAAGGTGGTCCAAAACATAGCAACATTCTTATTTCTTGCATGGTGGATGTACACACATCCAATTTCATAGACCGTACGCACAGGGTGTACCCTATGTTCAGTCATTATTATAAATCATCCATTCATCCATTCATTTTCCGATCCGCTTTATCCTCACAAGGGTCGCAGGGGGTGCTGGAGCCTATCCCAGCTGTCTTTGGCCAGTAGCGGGGCACACCCTTAACCGGTTACCAGCCAATCGCAGGGCACACAGAAACGAACAACCATCTGCGCTCACACACACACCTTGGGACAATTTCGAATGTTCCATTAACCTGCCATGCATGTTTTTGGAATGTGGGAGGAAACCGGAGTACCCGGAGAAAATCAACATGTGGCCTGGGAGAACATGCAAAGTGCCATGTATGTGTAATACGCCTGATGCAAATACTTGAAACACATGAGCAATTATTAACCATAGGACAGACTGTACATTAATTAAATATCCTGAGATAATATGTATCCACGTATCCCATGTTACAAGTATTAGTATTTAGTCGTGTTTTGTGATGATAGATTCAGCACATCTCAAAAGAGATCAACATATAAATTACATTTCGGGGAGGGATGATCACAATCCAACTTCAAGTAAGTTTTGCTTTTTTTATTTTGACCCGCCGCAAATAAATCCCTCGGCGCTGAATTATGATGAAGTCACAACAAAGTGCTGAGCAAGAAAACTAAACAAACAGCAAATCCATGAAAATCCTTCCCGTCCTGCACCGCCACCCCCAGAGAGACACAAAATATGAAACGGACACGAAAGGTGAAAATAGAACAAACTGGCAAGTTCAACAAAGTCAGCAAAACAGAGTTAGTGGGATTTTGTGTGCTGTTGGATGATCAATTCTGCAACATAAAAGACACTAGAGTAGCCAATTCAAACCTGACGACTTCCTGTATATGGATACATTCCTCTTCTGACAGAGCGTAGTTTCCTGAGTCATTTTTTTGTGGGTCTACTCATGAAAGACATGTCTACGAAAGAATATGCTATTAAGGAGGGCAGAATTTTCAAAAAGATTCAAAGAATCTCAGATGGACCCAAGGAAATGGCCATGTCATAACCAAAAACACATTAGTCTTTTTGGGCATGGTTTTTTGCGGGTCTAGTCATCATACCATGTCTACTAAATGCCATTCTCCTCAGATACACGAATTATGGGGGCTACATTTTAGTTTGTCTCTTAAGGACCATTGCATATGGCCAAGTTGACTCAAAGAATGCTACTTCAAAGCAAAATGGCAGACTAACACATCTTGAGGCTTTTTTTTGTGGATCTACTAATGATACACACACCTACCACATTTGCTGTTGCCTAGTGAAACATGCTACATGGGATGACTACCGGTAGTTAAGTCCTGAGAACCCCTGAAAATGTCCAAAATGACACTAAAATGGCCACTTTAAATCAAAACAGAATAATTGTCAGTGTCTTTTCAGGCATAGTATGATGAGGATTTTTTGTGGGGCCTTCTATGGATGAACATGTCTACCAAATGTAACGCGTCAACCTTCAGGTGACATTCGTGGCATATCTTCCAGACACGTTTGATTGACAGCTCAAGATATTTATGTTTACATGACTACTTTTGTGCGCCTCTTCATAAGACACTCATCTGTCGTGTGTGTTGGTGTGTGCTGCGCTAAACCAGATGACTTCCGTCGCATGTCTTCCACCGAAAGTGCATCTTCATTAGCAACCAATCAAAATCCAATTACTGCCGCTATCTTGCACATTAAGACCCCGGCTTTAAGATGATATGATGCGTGGGTTTTTTCCCCCTCAATCGTGGAAGAGTTTAATTAGCAGATGGGGGTGGGGAAAGGGACCAATCCATGAATGCGACGGCGAGGCCTACACTGTATTTAGTGAACCCACATAAATTGAAGGTGATCAGTATCCGACCTGCATGAATAGCAAAAATCTGAGTGTGATTGACGACCACCCAAAAAGGTTTAGAACTGTCTATAGTTGCCACAAAATAAGTTTTGCGTTTTAAGCAAGGCTGTGGGCTGACGAAATGAAGCACCTTGCCTCACTTCAACATGGTTCCTTGGCATCAGGATGTCACAAAATGGGATTAAAGCAGTTGTTTTATATTAAACCTGGCTTTCTAATCTGCGACTAGGTGAATTTGCCGGATTAACTAGATTATGTGATATTTTGACATAATGAAAAAAAACCCAAACAATAATGTATGAAAACAAAACACAAATTCTGAAACTTTAATTTTGGTAGAGTGAATGGATAAAATATAAAAGAACATTTATTTTCATGTAAAATAGAATACATGTAAAAATGCAGTAAAATATTTTTAAAATGAAAGAATATGGGCCAATACTATTTTTAAAATATGTATTTTATATTTAAAAAAAAATGTGAATATAAAAACATCTCACTTGGTATTCTGTCGTTTGCAGGTCAGTCAGTCACAACTCACAGCAGTGATGATTGGTCAGTTCTGTCACGGTCAGCATGCACTTCAGGATTTTTTTTTGTTTATTTACTTATTGTCTTGCAATAGAAACATTTATTATTGATTCAATCCCCCCTCCCCCCCGAACACCCACCACACCCCCCAAAAAAGTGTATTGAAGAGATGGGCCGAGGAAGCTAAATTAAACACAAGGCATTGGTTGCATTGGAAATAATTGTCCATCGTTAAAAATATTTGCGCTCGTGCAATATATGGTGACAGAGAAACTCACCAGCCGGAGAAGAATTTTGTTCCAAAATCAGTCCAAAGAGTTAAAAAAGACGTCACAAACATCAACCTACTGCGATAAGGCGTGGCACATAAGATTTATGGCTTGAAGAGCACATCTGCACCGGAGCCATTTGGAAAATTGATGCAGTTCAACTTTTTTGCTTCAGTGCAGCGCCCATCCTCACCATCCCCGCCACCCTGGACTCGTTTCATATTCCGCAAGCAGGTGAAATATGCCTTTGAGATGTGATTGGAGAAGCTTTAAAAGTCTTCCTGTTGAATAAGATCCGTGTTATGAGGCTTGCTACCGCGCTTTGCCTCGCCTGCATACAGAATGCAGGCAGTGAGGCGCAAGTTCACATGTTTTTTATGTACTTCTGCTGAGGTGTTTATATTTCCTCGAGTGATGTCTCGGTTGCAAAAAAAAAAAAAAAAAAAAAAATCCATTCTGACGGTCGACTTTTTGAAGTGAAGTTGCTAGTTTTCCTTTCTTAAAGTACAATTTGAAAGCTAAAAGTTAGCCCCCAAAAAAGTAAGATTTTAAATCAGGCAAATGGACTACAGTAGCTCAACATCACACAAATGAATTACACTATTTTGATGGTGCATCTTGTTTGTATTTTACAGTTTATAATTATTTATCCAAACGTTGACTGCCACGAACATAAAGTGTGTATGTGCCGCGGTACTTAGTAGAAAGTGTGTGTTGCCATCGTCAGAAAAGACGACTCAGCTCATAGAGTGAATGGTCAACATATAAAAACTATCTGTAAAAAAAAAAATATATATATATAGATATATACATATATATATTTTTTTAAAGCTATTTTTGTCATCAAAATCCCTTTCTCTGTATTGTTTTGTTTTGTAGTTTGAGCTCTCACAGAAGCAAAAACAATTTTTTTTTTGTTCAGAAACCAGTTTTTTGGGGGGCAAAACTAACTCGTGTTCTACTTTTTTTTTTTTAACCAAAGAACATAAACATATAGAAGCAAACTTTTTTATACAGCTGAAAGAAGAGAGTGTACTCTTTCTTTTGGTCAGTTCGAACACGATTTTGAAAGATCAGTCAAAATGCTATAAATTGCCAGCTGGCAAGAGACAAACACGTGCTTTGAAAATAGCAGGCACCTTCCTTATAATGTAATGTATTATTTTATAAATCTGTGAAACATTGCGAAGTTTGACTGAAGGTCGTTTTGATCTCGATGTGTGCCCAGACCCGTTACGGCACTTAAACATTTTTTTTTTCAAGGAAGAGCCTGTTTCTGGAGCAAACTGCTCGAGCTGGAATTAACATGATTAAGTTATACTGAAGGTTGTTTTTAAAATTTGAGGCAAGACCGACATCGACCCAGACCCATTGCGGCGGCTCAACACATTTGTTCCTTTACACCACTTTGCATTCAAATGTGGGCCGTCTTTTATCGGTTTGAGCCTGGGGGTGTTTAGGAGGGGTGAGTAGTTATTACTTGGATGCTACGATGGCCTGCAGCTCCTCGCCCAGAAGTACAGACTCATTTGCTTCAGATTTATTACATTCCAGATAGCACCATCTTTATCTGGCCACCCGTCCATCTGTCTTTACGAGTGCATAACGTGTGTGTGCACGCGTGTGTGCGGACTTTCATTTTCGACAACTTTATTACCATCGCTCTCCATTTATGCTCATCTTTTTTCCCATCAGCGGCACGCAGAGAGCGCTTGAGAACAAGGGGTTAAAAAAAGTGTGAAGAAAAAGTTACAAAGAGTGGAACGCGATCAGGACTTCATTTTTTTTCTTCTTTCTTCTTTTCTCATGCACTTGGAAGTATTGAAAGACTGACTGGATTGTCTTCTAAAGGCTTGACAATAAGTACGCCGTGAGCATCCCACGACTTTAAATCACATTTTAACAAGATGGGTGAGGTTGTTTGTTTTGCTTGTTTGCTTGGGAAGTAATAATAAAAAAAATTGTTGATATTGCTATCAATATTAACCAGGCTGTGTGTGTGTGTGTGTGTGTGTGTGTGTGTGTGTGCGTGAGTGTGAGAGAGAGAGAAAGACATCTCCATCGGGCCAACATTGGCAATAAACAGCAAGTGACATTTCTGGAGCATCTTATTAGTCAGTGAACACAGATGAAAGCAACAAATTGCAAACAAGTTCCTTAAAAAGGATGCCGCAGGCTCAGATTGGACAACCAGGAAGCTTGATCTTATTAATATTATTAACAATAATAAAAATAATACCCCAAAAAATCCCATCATCACCACCAAATAGATAATTAATCAATACCTTCACACGAATGATGTTTAACAACAGTTGAAGGAGCCATTAAAGAAAATCCCCACATTTGGTCATCGGTACATTTCAGTCTATTCATCAGTCACTCATCCATCCATTTATAGTATCACCCTTATTACCAATTTGCCCATCCATGACGCAATTTTCCATTGGCCATCCATCCGTCCACCTGTCAGTCAGTTCATTCGTCAAGCATCTAAACATCCAACCACCCATTTTTTGGAGAAGTTGATCAACGTCATCCGTTAAGTGTTCTGTCCATCTCGCTATGCATCCATCATCCCTGCTTCATCTATTCATCTGTGTGTCCTTCCCTCAATGCATCCACCTATCCATCCATCCATGTTCCTCATCCATCCGTCGGTCTTTAGTCATGGTTTTCAATCCACCAACCAATCCAAACCTTTTAGATATGGACAAAGTGCATGTCCTGATAATAGTTTTTAAAATTTTTCAATGCATAAATAAAATCCCATATATTTTCCTGCTGTAGACTGTAAATGTCCCCAGTGTGGGACAAATAAAGGATATCTTATCTTAAAAGATCCACTGGATGAACCCAACAATAGAGTTAAAAAAAAACTTTTTGTTTTTACCCAGTGCAAAGGGCCCTTGTGCATAAAATTTACCATTCAAGGATGGCACAAAACTGCTGAACAAGAAATCCAATTCAGTGCAAGAACTCATCTTGCACATTTTCCCCACAAAAATCAAATCAAGTAAAATGGTAAGATTATTGACCTATTAATTTAGTTCTGCAAATCATTCTAAATCCGTAAAAAAAAAAAACTAAAAATAATTAGACCTACTCACATTATAGTATAGACAGCAGGAGCCACAGTATCAGCGCAAATTTGACATGTCTCTCCTCTAGTGGTGATTGTTGATATTACAACGTAAAACTACAATCAATCCCTGAATATTTCCAGCTGGACATCTGCAGATTTACATAGTCGTGTATTTTTTTTCAAATACTTTTGATCTTTTTTTCTGGAATTCTTTCCGCCATTCCTTTCCTTCCTTCCAGCTATTGAATGTCCATCCATCCACCGACATCTAGCCCTCCATTCAAGCATTCATCCAGCTCGTATCTATCCATCATCTATTCCATCCGCCCACTGACATCCATCCATCCATCTGTCTTTGAATAGCCATGTATTACACCTTTATCAGCAGTCTCCTCAGTCCATCTGTCTTCCTCCAGCAAGTGTTTTGGATGGAAAGTCTGAGTTTTACGGATGAAATACAACTCACTTGAGAGCGTCCGTGAATGTGTGTGTGTGTGTGTGTGTGTGTGTGTGTGTGTGTGTGTGTGTGTGTGTGTGTGTGTGTGAGCGTGCACATTAAAGTGAAATTGATCCAAGCCGTTCCAGCTGTGTGGGGGGGTCGTGTCACGGTCCTCCTCGAGTAGCGCCAACAGGTTGGCGGCGTGAGTAGAGACTTTGGCGGGCCTTCAGTCCTAACAGTTGACACCTCGAACTGCTGGCTGGCTTGCTGGCCTGCTTTCAAGTCACAGCTGCGAGCAGAGGCAGCCATGCTCTCTCTGTTTATTACAAAGGCAGACATGAGGCTTGGCTGGACCTGATTGCTACGTAGCCCCAAAAGGCTCTCCCCCCACCCCTGTGCGTGCGATTCCTGACGTTTTTGATTTGACGCTAACACACTGAGTGATGGATGCAGCTACCGGATGGTGTTGACATTAAAACGTTAAATCCAGTTGAGTGAATTATGGCTCGCATCCCAGTAGGGGCGGATGGCGATTCATAGATCACCAGGAACATCCCGGATGTCCAACGTGCGTGTCGGGCTGGCAGAATGACTTTTGATATTTTCATTTTATTGGTCACAATCTCTTGTTTGGACTTGTATTTGTTTTTTGTTGTTTATAATAAAACAGATTCGTCGAATTGCATCATTCTCAGTCCAATTGATTTGTGCTTTTTGATGTTGATTGTCTGAGATTAGCCATGGCTAATCTGAGATTGGCACGTGCCTAAGTGGATAGCACAACAACTTTACAGTTCAGGGGTTCAAGGTACAAATCCGGGCTCCTCCCTTCCTTTGTGGCATTTCCCCGAGTTCTCCAAATTCCTTCCACATTCCCAAAACATGCATCTTTGGTTGACGCTCAGCTGTCCAGAGATGCCACTGTGAGTGCGAACGCTTGGCTGACAACAAGTCCAAATGTACATGGAATGTCGGATGTGTATGGAGCATGAATAGACCTGGACTCTCACCCAGTCAGATGGGATTGGGTCCAGTTCACCTGCGACCCGAAATAGCACGATAGAATTTAGACGGATTGAAGACAGACAGATGGCTTGACAGATGTTCCATCGATGTGAGGATGATTGGTGGGTTGCTGATCACTCGATGATAAATTGATGCAAAAACAGATTCTAAAGATTCTTCATTCAATGCCACTCATCCTGTCATGAGATTCTGGAGTCTATCACAGCTGACTTTGGGCAAAAGGTTGACCAGTCCCTGAATTGGTTGCCAGTAAGGTACACGGAGAGGTGGTCGGGATGGATGGATAATTGGATACATAGATGAGAGGTGGATGGTACACGGACGGATGGATGGATGACAAGATGGTCGTCTTTAGTAAGCAAGTGTTGTTGTTTTTTTCCATTGATTTCAAACTGAACCTTCCACGCAATCCAAACAATTCCTGATCTGCAGTGTTGCAGGTGCCGAGTGAACCTGAAATGTTTCCAACTCGCCTACGGGCTGCTGACGTGAGCCGTGAATGGCAAAGGTGTCGGTGTAAAGATAAACTAGTAGGAGAGCACTTGTTTGTGTGCGTGTGTGAGTGTGCGCACAAACATTTCGTTTCAAACAAGGTGTGAGTGACGCACTTGGAATGCTTACCTGTCTCTTCGAGGCAGCGAAGCATTTTAATGTGTGGATCTGCTCTTTGTTTCCTAATATTTACGGCACAAAATGGTGCAGTTAAGCAATGGGGGAGATGGGACTCTAATCTGGGTTTATATGGACTGTATTATATATGCCAGGCCAGTAGGTGGCAATGTCACTTGGTATAGAAACACTGTAAACGCACATTAGAGGAAGTATTTTTCTTTTTAATTACTCTAGTTTTTAATTTTCGTTTTTCTAAGCTATTTCTCACTTATAATTTGAACCCAGTTGTGCGAGAGTTGCAATGACAGGCTGGAAAAAAAAATTCTAACGTCAAGCGTACAGCAATGTTAATTGTTTTTGGTACAGTTCAGTTTCATACGGCATACACTTCATAGAAAGTACCCACCCCCAAACAACATGACATGTTTCAGTAGCTCACACTGCTCACTTCCTGGTTCTCCGCCAATCAACAGCCAGGCCCTCGTTTCAAGATTCAACTGGTGCGTTCGGGGACCTCAGGATCATAAATACAAACTAGGCAATACTATTTATGCTGGGGCGGCACGGTGGACAACTTGTTAGTACGCCCGCCTCACAGTGCAGAGGTGCAGCGTTCGATTCCCGCATTTCTGCCTGGCGGTTTGGATGAAGGATTAACAACAGAACAATTGTGTGCTTTCTTTGAATTGAATGACGAGGGGGAAAAAAAATGAAATCAAAAGCTTCCTGGTTCTCTACTACTGTAGCAAAACAAACTTTATCGTTGAGCTTGGTGAAAACGAGGCTTTGTGACTTTTCAGCTCCTGCTGATGTGAGCGTGCTCGGTCGATATTCACGGGAATCGCATGCAAATCCTCCTCGAGTCGACTGGATTCACACTCACTCAGTACATCGTCTGCAGCGGATTAGATCGGCTTGTTCCCTCGACACCTGCGTCTTTTCCATGTGTTTGCGTACCTGAATTCATTGAATCTAATCTTCACACACATTCACGCAGTTACGAGAAACAGGGGATCTGCCCACGTACTGTAGGTGTGCGCACATGTGTTGAGATCTCCCGCCACGTTAACCACTGATAATGCTGTGTCACAATAGACTTATTCCGTCAAAGCAATAACCCACTGCGGGGCACTGCGGGGCACTGCGGTGCGAAGAGTCAATCAAAAGCGATTGGGCGGTGATGTAACTCAGCAGGCTGTTTGGTAAAACGATGTGTGCAGATACAGAAGAAGATGCAGCCTGAGTTGTTATTTCCATATGCGCCAAGCCTGCTGAGGATGACTGCGGTACAGTAAAGCCCCGTCAGCCGGGAGCGATTCCAACCACGAACAGTAAATGGGAACCCCTGCTGAACATGTTCAGAATCATTTAAACTGAAAATATACCACAAACTATGGTCCTTAAAAACTAGACTTATCATTTTAAAGTCGGTGTGAAACATTACCCTTTAAAATAAATGGTAAAAATGCACTTGAAATGTGCATGTACTATAACTTCCATGATCGACCCGGGCAAAATCAAGCGCATTCCAAATATACAAAACGTGTCACTCGAGATATATCACTTCAACGTACTTCCTCGACACCAAATGCTAGACGACTTTCCTATTTCGACTGGGCTTTGATGACATTTGTGGATTCCGAGGTCGTTTTCAGCAAATAGCGTTGAAGAGTTTGAACAGAAAAGGGCACAATGGGTGATTGGAGTAGTCCTGGCAATCCAAGTCATAAGTAAGCGAACAAATAGGGCCCTCCAGCAATTAACAGTGTGACACGTTCTTTATAGCTTTTTTGCACATTTTTCCATAGGTTTAGGACTTCATCATTGTTTTCCAAAATTTATGACCCACATTTCTAAATGAAGGGCGACCCGGTAGTCCAGTGGTTAGCACGTCGGCTTCACAGTGCAGAGGTACCGGGTTCGATTCCAGCTCCGGCCTCCCTGTGTGGAGTTTGCATGTTCTCCCCGGGCTTGCGTGGGTTTTCTCCGGGTGCTCCGGTTTCCTCCCACATTCCAAAAACATGCGTGGCAGGCTGATTGAACACTCTAAATTGTCCCTAGGTGTGAGTGTGAGTGCGAATGATTGTTCGTTTCTGTGTGCCCTGCGATTGGCTGGCAACCGATTCAGGGTGTCCCCCGCCTACTGCCCGAAGACAGTTGGGATAGGCTCCAGCACCCCCCGCGACCCTAGTGAGGATCAAGCGGCTCGGAAGATGAATGAATGAATGAATGAATTTCTAAATGAATGGAAATGCAATTAATCCGTTCCAACCTCTCAATCGCCATCCTCCCCCTCCCCAAAATAAACCTTTTGTAATCTGTTTTCAAAATTATATGAAAATGGTACACAATGATATTGGACTTTATAAAAGATATCATGATAACCAAATTATACTCCCACTTGGAATGTTGCGTAATCAACCTCAGTCTACTCTCATAGGTGAATGTACTACCTTTTGAGATTAAAAAACAACAAACAAACAAAAAAAAACACTGTCTATCCTTCCATTCATGCCTAAAAACTATTAAGGGTCCTCAAATAACCTAACCTGCATGTATTTAGAATATGGGAGGAAGCCAGAGTACATGGACACTAAACCATGCACGCACAAGGAGAATATGCAAACCCCACAGGGGAAGGCCCGTACTCTGATTCAAACCCCTAAACCTCAGAACCGTGAGCGCAGGTAAAAAAAAAAAAAATTAGTAAAGACATATCGGTCTGAAAATGGAATAATTGTGATCAATCCTGTCAGAGTAGCACAATTGCAGCGTAACATGACAGCACACACCCATAGCAGGGATTATTACATTTTAAAATATCTAAGGATGGTTACGAAACAAAAATAATCTCGACATGAAATTAAAAAGCAGATAGAGCATCGATGCTTGTAAAAATCCCTGCCCCTCTCTCGTAAAAAAAAAAAAGAAATCCACGGAGTTGTCATTTACGAGACTCGTCCGTCTGCTTTCAGCCATCAATGTCCACTAAAGATGCCCGGCGCAGCTAATTGTTGATAATGGAGAGCTGGCGGGGAAAGCAGAGCGAGGCTCACCGGGGGGCTTTCATTGCCTTATGCAGTCCACAGACTGTAAACTATATGTCAAGTTAAGAAGAATAGTATTTCCAAAACCAAATTTCTCAAGAAGATAGTTTAAAAGAAAATGCATGTTGCATATTGACTCAAAAGAAAAAAAAAACACTTTCTTGCTATATTTTGTAATGAAGAAAAATAGCACTTGTCGGCTGTCTAAACCAGGGGTGTCCAAACCCGGTCCCCAAGGGCGCCTATCCAGCATGTTTTGGATGTCAAACCCCTTCTAACATGCCTGATTCAAATGAACAGAATTGTTCAGGCTTTTCAGACATAAGACAGAAGAGCTAATCATTTGTATCAGGTATGTTGTATGAGAGAGACATCAAAAACATGCTGTACAGAGAGACCCATGAGGACTGGAGTTGGGCACCCCCGCAAAAACATTCAACCTAAAGAACATACTGCGGTACCATGATTTAGGAGGTTACGTTTTTCCCGTTACCAAACTGAATAATGTTAACCCTTTCTGGAACAGTGGACAGCTTATAATGCGATCAGGTTACAGGCCTCTGTAAACAAGACCCAGACTGGACAGGACGTACTCCATCATTCGTAAAACGATAGTGAAACTGAATCTTGTTGTTTCAAAACTAAAAAAGAAACACAACAGAGTTAGAGTCCACTCGGGGTCACGCACTACATAAACTATCAACATTCCCGTCATACCAGCGAGACCCCCCCAAAGGATACGTTGAGCCTTAAAACAAACATGAGCCGAGCCCGGAGTCACGACCCTCACGGGCTCCACTGCGGCCGCTTGGTTAGTGACACAACCTTAAGGCCAACATGATAAAGGACTCAAAATATTAGAAACAGTCTTCAGTGAGACTCATTAGCATGATGGCGAATGTACGGCGATCCGTCTGTTCCCTTTTCCAGCTCCCATCTACCCATCTGCAAGCGCGCATGGCCACGTTTCGCGCTGAATTTTTAGTATTTCCACTTTCTCACAGTCAGCGGCAGCCAGCCCTGCATTCCGATTCTAGGGCTCCCTCTTTAAATGGCCTTCTTCCAACATTTCCGTTAAGATGAAATTGTCACCCCTGACAGCTGTCACTCACACTCAAGCAGATGGGTTTCTATGGCAATTTGGCTAGCAATGTGCATATTTCTGGTGGTTTATTTCGCTTCATGAGAGGGTTAACATACTATATTGTAGTTCCAAATCAATACTTCTCTAATAGAGATACAGCACAGCACAGTTATCATCAGACTGGCACTGTTTAGTTCGTTAGTTAGTGACTTAGTTGGTTAGCTTGTCTTTCAGTTAGATTGTGACTTAGTTGTGTTGGTTGGTTGTGTACTTGGCCGGTCAGTTGGATGGTTGGTTTGTTTATCAGTATCTTTGTTTATTAGTAGTTGGTTGTTAAATAAATTGCTCAGTCAATTTATTGGTTCATTAGTTTGTCATATAAATTGGTCAGTCAGTCAGTCCGTTGTGGTGGCTAATTCATTGGTCATTTGCTAGTTTACGTGGTTGATTGGTTAACTGGCTGGATGTCAGTTAGTTTGTTAGTGAGTTTGTTGTCTTGGGCTGTTGAGTAAGTTGATTGGTTAGTCAGTCATCCAGATAGTCGGTCAGTTATCTATGTTGGTTGGTTATTTCGTCATAAATGTACTCAAAAGTCAGTCAACCAGTTTGCCCGGAAGTACAGTTAGTCTGCTTGTCAGTTGGTCAGTCATTCAGTTCGGCTACTGGCGTGGTCATTGGATCCCACGAGACGTGTGTGCATCATCTTTCTTTAACATCTTTCTTTGTTGGCTATGATGCACATGTGATGATCCTTTTTAACCATCCATGTAAACACCCCTCCAATAAAAGAGGCGGGCGTGAGAGGGATGAGATCCTGGATCAAACTCAGACTCATTTGGCCTCAGCGAGAAGCCACTCTCTTATCTCCAAAACAGCCATTTAGTGTTAATTAATCCTTTGGAGTGAAACCTCCCCCGACAACAAATTCTCTTTGGTTGTTAAGCTTTCATGCTCTAAGTGCTAGTTCTCATGCTTGTAGTATAAAGCAAAATAGCAAAATAGTGAGAGGAAAAAAAAGGACTAAAACTGATTATTGTCTCCGGCGCTTGTGTTGTGCCAGCTGCTTTTGAAACCATTGTGCCGTCATGCTTTGAAGGGAGGCACGGTCGCAGGGAATTGCGAGAAACTTTTCATGTTCTTGTTGTAGCATCCAGCTCGGAGCTTGTTGGCCTCCGACAACACAATTAAGCTTCCTGGCGGCCGTTGTTTCTTTGATGTGTCAAATGCTGCTCATTTGTGCCCTGGATCAATACCATGGACTTGTCTTTGTCAGGAGTTGCCAGCTGACCACAACTTTGGGTTTTTTTTTTTGGTTGTTGTTATTTTTCGGTAACATTAATGCAAAAACAAAATCTAGCTATGATTAATGAGTTTCAAATATCTAATGATGCAGTATTGATGAACCTGTCAAATGACAAATTAGAGCTTGATAGACAACTAAAGTTGATCATATTCAATAAGGCTTTGTAACACATCTTTCTAGATTTACTTCCAATAAATCCATGACCGCACACTGCTAACCTTGTCAAAATACCTAGAAAATATTGTGACATTTTTTTTCTATTCCTATGTCGAGTACCTCACAAGCTGTCAGTGGCCGGGAAATTCCCAAGACCATCATCAGCCATCGTCAGATTAAATACGAGCCGAAATGCTATTCGGACAATGTTAACATCATAACACTTTTAATGGGAACAAGGGCAACTTGGTGAATCCCGCCGATAGATGCTTTTTAAAATTTTCTAATTAAAAGTGAGAAGGTGACTTTCGCGCCAACTTTGTCCCAAAGAAGTGCACCGACACGCTGGATATGAATTTAATGTGAAAAGCAGAGGACTCTTGTCCTCGCCCGACATGCAATATAATCTTGTAACAAACACCAGGAAAAGGTATAAGCACCCTCCCAACCAAAAGGTTAGAATTCGCAAAAAATATTCCCGGCCACATGATTGAAAGTCTATGGGATGACATTTAATCAAGGTTACCTGGTCACTTATACAAAATGTCCAGCGTGACTTTTCTGTACGTTTACAGTGAAATAATCATTTATATATAAAAGTATTCATTTATCCAGGTTATCGAGTGCGAATTCTCATTTGCAATGCCAACCTGCCTGCAGAGCACAAAGTAAAACCAAGCACAATTAACGCAAATACCAGAAGCAAAAAATGCAGACGTCTGTGTGGCTGTTTAAGGAGCGATTGAGAGTGAAAAGAAAAATGCTGCACATTGGGAACGAGTGCCATAAATACATCCATCTCTACAGTGCGACCCTCATTTCTCTGTTGTTTGTTTGCCGACCCGACTACCACCATTAATGGCAAAGGACAGGACAGAAGGTCTGGCCATCGAGTGTAAAAGTGCAATTCCCTGCATCGCCTCAACACAAACTGGTATCCAAAGGCTGCAATGCTAAGTGGTGAATTTGCTCTGTGTGACAAGAGACAGAGGTTCTGTTTGATGCTACTGTGTAACGAGCTGCGTTCAGAGTTGTTTGGTGGGGAAAAAAGTGTGAAAGGGAAGGTTTTTAATAAATCAATCTGTGTGACCTCTTTCTTTGTAAATACGCCATGTTATAATGTGAATATGAAGCAGCCAATATTATGTCAATTTTTTTTTTTTTTTTATGGCTAATTTTGGCTGTTGAGGCATTGACAAAGAGTGCACAAAACTTAATCAAGACCTCCATTTGTGGACTGAAAAATAGATTTGTAAAAAAATGACATTTTTGTGTGTTTCGGCCAACATCAGCTCTACGTCTAAAGCTCGTAAAAGCTTCTTGTATGACCATTCTATGTTATTCGCGGCACAAGAAATCAGGATCCCCCGACATATACTTAGCTTCCTGCCTCTGAAACCCGCTCCCCACAGTACCTCCAAAGCCTTTGTCTCCCACCATCTTTGTCAGTGCCATTCATGGAGAAAGACAACGAATGAAAAAGACACACCGGCAGTGCATCAGGGGCTTATCTGTAAACCTCAGGGGAGAGGTGCAAAATCAAACACACAGTTCAGTCTTAGGTTCACTCGACAAACAAGAAGAGGTTAGTTGACAGGCTCTCTGGACCATTCAACTGGGAGTTACGTGTGTGGGAGTTCAGGTACCTGGCGCAAATTTTGATGTGTTGCAGCTCAGGCTTTGACGAGTGGACTGGGAAAAATCGGAGTGAGTGTTTCTGACATGCTCGACGCTCCCCGGGGGCAAATTTACTTTCTGCATAATGGCAGCAGTGCGCCGTCTGTCTGCTTTCTTTCTTTCTTTCTTTTTTCCTTCCATCGCTCCATCTCGTTACCTCGCCACCCAAAGGTCAGCCAAATGTCGTCCCAGCCAGGCCGGGATGGACTCATCCCAGAAGTTTTGTCAGCCGCAAAGCAACCTGGGTGCAATTAGTCAATGTAATTGACCCGTGAAAGGTCCGCGACCCAGTTGGGCTTCCCGATCAGTATTTTTTTTTTTTAGAGGTGCTGACATGCAAGATGTTCACGCAAAGTGTTAAATATAGTGCCTTGCTCTGGGAGCAGCTCCAGTGAAAACATTCCTTAGGAAGCAAAGTCTCATTTTGTCAAAGTCTGCGCTGGGCGCCAGAGTGGGTCATGGGAAGATGCTGTCCAGTTGTTCACGAGAAGTTGAAAGTCGTGATTTGATATGGTTTGGGATCTGGGCGTTTGCACAGCATGGTAAATGCAGTGATTGTTTCCTTTTTTGAATAAACCCTTTTCGAGCATATATACATACTGTGTATATATATATATATATATATATATTATATTCATTCATTCATCTTCCTAACCGCTTGATCCTCACTAGGGTCGCGGGGGGTGCTGGAGCCTATCCCAGCTGTCTCCGGGCAGTAGGCGGGGGACACCCTGAATCGGTTGCCAGCCAATCGCAGGGCACACAGAGACGAACAACCATTCGCACTCACACCTACGGACAATTTAGAGTGTTCAATCAGCCTGCCATGCATATTTTTGGAATGTGGGAGGAAACTGGAGCACCCGGAGAAAACCCACGCAGGCCCGGGGAGAACATGCAAACTCCACACAGGGAGGCCGGAGCTGGAATTGAACCCGGTACCTCTGCACTGTGAATCCGACGTGCTAACCACTGGACTACCGGGCCCTATATATATATATATATATATATATGTAGAGAGAGAGAAAGACAAATATATATATATATATATATATATATATATACTTTTTTTTGGGGGGGGGGGGTTCCAAGACATGACATTTGTAAGCCGAAAAACACATTTGCCGATCATAACTGCGTCAACGACAAACGTGGCATGGCCTCACGCTATCCTTCCACTGATACATTCTGATGTATCACTTCCAATCCTATCCCGGAAGCCAACAAATTCAGCAGTCGACACCTGCACTAACCCCACCGGGCAACACGGAAGACACCCGCAGCTGAGACGCTCACCAAGGCATAGATCGGAAGATTCCACAGCTAAAATTTTGAATTTAAGAAGTCTTGTGGATTAAAGGGAAAGATTTTTTTTTTAAAAAGCCCAATTGCCAACCTCCTTTGTGGATGGCCTACAGAAAAATCTGAATTTATTTGTCCGGTTCCAATGTGTGCATTTGCACAGCAAACATGGCTTTGCGCTTCTGTTAGATGAGTGATGACAACGACAATTGCTTGTGACATAAATCTGACGTGGGCAGGGAGTCTTGGGTGCAAAACCTCAGTCTCCTTAACACAAAGGCGCCATTCATGTCGCCTATATTACCTCGAAAGTAATCAAATTTGCATCGGTACTTTATACAGATGGCGGCGTGCGTTTGCCACTCTTGGCAAATGGAAAGTGGCTCAAGTTAGACGGTGTTGATTCATTCACTCGCCAAAGTGAATGTTCACACAACCGCTGCGGCTTTGCAAATTCAAATGTGCGGAGAAGTTGGCGGCACAATGTGGGCTGTAAATCTCGGATGTTAACTTCCCGCTAGCGTTACGCACGGGGGGACAGCGAGCCACGAAAAAGCCGGCTTTCATCCCGCCACTCTGCAAAGGTCTCAAGGCTAAACCGACGCAAAAACCGACCCGCAGAGTCAGCTAAGTAATTAAACCGTATTTTAGACGTAACCGCCTGCCCAATCAATGTCACGTGTTGGGTCGCAAACACGTAGCAGCTGAAGGAACGCGTCACGGGGTATATTCCATGCGCCGAGGAAAAATAGCGAGTGGGTCGCTACTTTCACACAGTGTCAGAATTTGTCGAAGTTGACGTATTTCAGAGGAAACGTAAGCGAGGAAGCACTTTAGCTGCTGGAATGTCTGCGAGGAAAAATGGAACACATGTTTTTCTTTCACCTATTCCGGCCTCTGTGTGTGTGTGTGTGTGTGTGTGTGTGGGGACGGGGGTAGTCACATATGGAGATCATTACACTGCGGACAGAGCCCCTTTGAGCATCCAGTGGCGGATCATCTGTCTCTCACTCTCGTCTCACTTTACCGTTTGATGATTTGCTGATTACTGGATCTGGGGAAGAGGGTCGAATTATGTTGTAATGCTAGAAAAAAGAAAAAAAAAAGAATTACCAAAAAGCTTACCCTATCCCATTTCAATTTTTTTTTCCTAGCCATTTTCTTCTCTCTAGCGATATTGAGATTTTAAGCCATCCTTTACCCATCCCCTTATTTTCTTCTTTCTCTGCGTTTCCCGTCTCTCTCGGGAGACGTCGGACCGTGATGACGGGCGTATTTAAAAAACGAGGCCGCAAAAAAAGGAAAAAAAAGCTTCCATTTCAGACTTTTATCCACATGCACGCCTGCCAAAGTGTCCACAGGAAGTGTGGGGGAAGTGAAATAAATGCAGTGGAAGCTGCAAAAGTCAAACTTAATTTGTGTTCCGTGACGCTGGTTGACTTCCAAGTTGTTTTCATTTGAAATTTTCCCATGGGAAATCCTGGAAAGTGAAGATGGCACCCCAGCACAGTTTCTAAGTGTCTTAAGAGTTATACGAGTCAAAAGAAATACACAAAATATGCTCTAATAAAACTAAAATAAAGCGAGATTACTCATGTCACTCAAGTATTTCATGTTTGGTTTTTTGTTTTTGTTTTTTTTTTAGTGTGGGTGTGTCAATTAGTCACTTGATACTCTTTTTTGTGGAGCCAGAAATGAAAATGAAGAAGAAATTGAAGAAAACATGGCAGTCCCTTCAATTTTCCCATGGCTGTATGATACTGAATAACATTGATATTATCTACTGATCATATTGTAGTGTATTGTTCACATCGGAAGCACACAGACCCTTTCCTAGGACGACGCATGTGCCATTTTCCATGATTTGGGTCTCATTACACCAACATCTTCATAAAAAAAGATGGAAAAAAAAATAAATTAAAAAAAAAAACAGCTTAAACGGTGAGATGGATCGCCAAGTTTATGTCCAATGAGATTCCCCGAAGCTTCCTGCGACATCACAAGCAATGATGGCGTGAACGACATGTTTTGTGGTTGAGCTGGAGCACATTTGGGGGAATTCCACAAGATGAACAATGGCCTTATATTTCCTCTTAACTGTGTCGCCACATGCGCACAATCATGAAGTGTGTGTGTGTGTGTGTGTGGTCTATTTTGTTTTCCACTGTTGCGTTACACCACATTTGTGCGGTGGTGCATGGACGGTATTTTACGCGGGTGTGTACTCATTCATGCAGCGTCCGTGGGCGGCTGTTTAAAAGCTCTTTAATTGTTGGGTTTGGACATGAAATTACACACTTATTGTCACCGATAGTGCGTGCGGAAGATGTTGGAAGGTGTTTCGAGGTTTGTCAACATTCAAAAGTGGAAACGAACGCGACACGCAGCGAACACTATTTGCGCAGGTTAGGGACCCAAGGGAGGAGCAAAAATTTGCGGTGGTGAAAAAAAAATTGCACAAGAAGCTACAAGAAGTGTACCCGGTTGCCAGCCAATCACAGGGCACACAGAGACGAACAACCAACCACATTCACACCTAGGGACAGAGTGATCAATCAGCCTGCCACGCATATTTTTGGAATGTGGGAGGAAATCGGAGTACCCGGAGAAAACCCACCCATGCACATGAGAACATGTAAACCCCGCACAGGGAGGCCGGAGCCGGGATCGAACCCTGCAATCTCTGCACTGTGAGGTCGACGCAATAACCACTGGACCAACGGGCTGACATTTTACAACAGTACCCTTCAAAATAAATGGCTTATAGATGACGTACGGTTGGAAAAAAATATGCACAAGAAGCTATTGGGCATGTGGTGGAATGGACGGAAGCATGGATGCAGAAATGGATGACTGATGGGCTGGATGAAGAAACACAAGCAATGGATTGGAGGTTGACGCGAGTGCGGATGATGGAAGAGTGGACGAGTGTGCGGGTAGAACAGAGAGAAAGTTGATGGAGGAATGAGAACCTGGATGAAGAGTACAGTAGGTTTCATGTTGGATGGAGAGATGACGGATGGATGAATAGGTGGATGGAATCAAAATGGATGACTAAAAATTCAATGAAAGATGGTAAGATGGATTTGAGGTTGAAAATGGGTGACAAATAACCAGATGGATAGATAATAAATGGATAGAAAGAAAATTGATGGATGTGTCACAAATGGAGGTTCAAAACAAGAACTGAATTACTTTTGAACAACGCATCAATATTAGGATTGTTCCCGCGTTTCTGCCCTCCCGTCTCCTTACCCTCGTCTTTCCTTTTGGGACGAGCGGCCGCTTACCGTCTCGCCATCTGTTTGTGGAAAGGTCAAAAACAAACAGAGCGAGAGTCAGCCCTCCGGAGGGCGACGGCGAGTGAAAAGTCACTGCGACCGAGGAAACAGGAGAGGAAGAAGAGTGAATACGATACGATGATTAATATTGTGGCTGCAGAAACTCAATGTAGGGTTTCAAATTAGCGCTAGCGTTTCAAAATTAAGTTTTCCAGGATTAGGGTTTCAAACTATGGTTACAAATGAAGTGTGATAGTTCAGCTTTGAAGCCTGGCTTTTGGGATTCAAGTCTAGTTTTAGGGTTTCCAAGTAGGGTTTAAAACCCAAGGGAGGGTTACAAAGTAGGGCTTCAGACCAGGGTTAGGGTTGCAAAGTAGACTTTAAAGCACAAGTTAAGGTTACAAGGTCAGTGCTGGGTTTCAAATTAGGGTGCTAAATCAAGATTAGGGTTGTTAAATTTGAGTTTTGAGCAAATACGAGAGTTTCAAGTGATGGTTACAAATGAAGGTTTAAAGCCTGGGTTTGAGTTTCCAATTAGGGTTTTAAATCTTAAATTTGATTTAAAGTCAGGGTTTCAAGTCTGAATTAGGGATTCGAAATAGGATGTGCATTTCATTGAAAGGTTACAACAATAGGGTTTTAAAGTAGGGCTTTAACTGAGGCTCAGTTAGCATTACAAGGTTTCAAATTAGCTTTCAAGATTTTGCATCAGATTTCCATGTGCAAAACAAAGTGAGAACACGTTTTGAGCCAAAGATCACAGAGATGCGTGGCATCCAAACGTTTGTGCGCAAAGAAAATGTCATGCAACTCCTGCCGACTCGAGTACGTGCGTGCGTGTGAGTGAGCGAATGCAACAGAAATGTTATTTTCAATCAGTGCCCTCAGCGAGGGGGCGTCCAGCATTCAGAGGGAGACCCCTGATGCGTTAAAGAACATTCGTGTGTGTGTGTGTGTGTGTGTGTGTGTGTGTTTGTGTGTGAGCGAGAGAGCAGGTGTGCATGTTGTGTATCTGTAATAGAATGATCAGCAGGGAGTGAGCCATGGATGCAGACTGCAGTATTGATGTATCTATCCACACACCCACACACACACACACACACACACAACACACACCATCTATAGTTTACAAAAAATATATATACACATGTACATCGGGGATATTAATATATAGTTGATACACTAAGATCAGATAAATACAAAACAGACATACAATGCACACACACACACACACACACACAGTACTGTATATACAAACACACATGTACACACAAAGTATACACACACAGTTGACATACAAATACGCTTCAAGTAAAATATACTGAAATGAATGTATTTAACTGCGATTGGCTGGCAACCAGTTCAGGGTGTCCCCCGCCTACTGCCCGAAGACAGCTGGGATAGGCTCCAGCACCCCCCGCGACCCTAGTGAGGATCAAGCGGTTCGGAAGATGAATGAATGAATGAATGAATAGCTGGCAACCAGTTCAGGGTGTCCCCCGCCTGCTGCCCGAAGACAGCTGGGATAGACTCCAGCACCCCCCGCAACCCGAGTGAGGATAAAAACATTTCAGAAAATGAATGAATGAATGTATTTAAATTAATGTTACATTAAAATGTCAACTTATTTTTACACTTGAAATCAAAATGGCCTTTAAGTGCGGCTAAAGCGCATTTAAAAAACAAATACCATTTGACGCTCGATTGGTTAACGTATACCGAGTCACTTCGCACTGTTGTCATTTGCGGGTCCATTTACAGTATTTCACTTCCCCCTTTCCCTGTCGGCGATGACCATTCGGGAGGCCATCGGGGATAAACCAGCAGACACGCCATTCTGCGCTAAGCTTGCAGGAATGCCATAGTTTAAGCAGCAGGCCGTGAAATTACTACTTTATCACAGGACGGAATGTAATTGTTTTTGGGTTGAGATACCGTGTGCAAAAAAGGCCACACGTGTGTGTGTGTGCGTGTGTGTGTGTGTGTGTGTGTGCACACGTGTGTGTAAAGGCGTGGTACAATTGAAGGTAATCTAAGTGGAAAGAAGCGGCAGCTGCAGCTTTTCTTGGGGGATTGTTTGCATGTCAGTGTCTCCTTGCTGCCTTCCTATCTTAATCTGGAGGATTTAGCACTGCTTAGCAAGGTATTCTTTGTTCGGGTGTGTATGTGCGCACACGCGTGTGGTTTACACAACTGAAAAGAACAAACCGGCGCAAATGACACCTGCACACGAGACACCTCGTAAAGCCTTCACAGGCTTCACACCACATGTGCCCTTTCGCCCTTGTGCATGTGCTCGCACCCACATCTGGATCACGCGCGTGCTTGTCGGCAATGATGATGTCATACTTAGGCCTTTTTTTTCTCCAGGTAGGATACGCTACCGACATACTATGGAGTCACGTCATTTCCGATGAGAAAACAGAATGCATTTACTTTTTTTTACTACTGTACTGTATAAAAACAAATCGTAAAAACCTAATATATAACAGTTTATAACAGTTTTATTACAGTTTGTGGATCCTGATTAAGCCAGTGGGGCACATTCTGGCGAGGAGTTTAATAAAATCATGGCAACCTGAATGAAAAAGACAACTAATGTAAGTGACTCAGTATTCTGCACTATTAATTGTTTTCATGTGTCACATGTTATATTGTCTGTCTACATGTGTTGCTGCACAGTTGTTATTCAAATACCCAATTCCTTCAAGTTTTTAACACTGCCGCATGGACACCAGTCGTCAGCCCGTCAATAGCATTTCCCAATATGGTTACCATTAAACTAGTAGATCTTAAAGCACACTGATTTGGTTGGTTTGAATACACTATATGTAAATATCTATCTAGTTTTACATTTAGTTTGACAATAAATTTTAACTGGGGAGTGGCATTAAACAGCTTGGAGACTGTTTTTTTTTCTTTGTTAAATATTTGCTTCTTACGAAGTGAGTTGAGTTGAATTCACTGCCACCGCCCAGCGCTCGTACGGGCTCGTAAGGCTTTGATCACATCAAGCAAAATTGACAACTTTTATCTCCCAAACAAATTCCTAGTCAATGCAGCACTTGCCTAAAAGTAAAAGCAGCCCCAATTGAAAAAAGGTCAAATTGACTGCAGTTGATGACTCCATTTTGCCATTTTTTTTTTCCCGACGCCACCTAATTTGGGTTAAGCAAAAGTCAAATTATCATTGTCTACTTTACTAGGGCAATTTTTCATGTCTTACATTTGGAAATTGAACAAAGAGTTGTCCATTTTGCTTTCAAATCGCTATCTCGGATGAAGTCGATTTTTCCTATGAGGCAATTCTGCCAAACGAGCACCAATCAGAAGCAAGTACCTGAGACAGATGGGCCACGCCAAGTTGTGAAGCTTTGTGGTGATCAATTTGAGGATTGGCCATGAAAAAGATGATGAGAGGGTCCGTTTATGACCACTCGCAGCTGCATGTACAGATATTTTTTAAAATTTTATCTGTGCCGGCAACATATTGGGAGAATTAATTTTTCCCTCTCCTGTGACATGACGAGGTTACCATGGTGACATCATGCTTTTAGAATTATATTGGCTTAATTTCATTGTCACTAAAATAAGGAAGGCAGACCCGTTGAGTACATGCTTGCAGTGCTCTAAAAAGCCACATTAAATCCTCAAGACAACTTCCTGATGACTACACTTTAATGGACCCGTAGATTTAACCGAAATAATGTTGGTGTTTTTCGAATTAAGGGGAAAGCTGGATGAAATAAAAATAGCTTTTAAGAGGCTGTTGTTAAAAAAAAAAGAAAGAAAGAAGAAAAGTGGGCTGATCCTGACTTCTCCGCACTTCATACACACTTTTTAAAAGATGCTTCATTTTAGCTTTTTATTGCCTGATAGTGGGCATCATAATTTGTCTCCACGTTAACTACTAGCAGCAGGTTGGCCAAAGTCGAGACCTCACAGTGTGACAATTGCTTGCGGGCGCTTGCCACTCCACACAGGAAGGCTGGAGCTGGAATCGAACCCGGTACCTCTGCAATGTGAGGTCGATGTGCTAACCACTCGATCACCGGACCAACCATAATAATAATAATTATTATTATTAATTTAAAAAAGAAAGGTACAATGTCTTCATCTTACACTCCATCCATAAGCCAAGAAGCACTCTCCTTGCATACTGTGCGTAATAATGCAATATGGAAGCTGCTGGATTTCCAACTACCGTCTCAAAAGTATTTTTTTTTTTTATGTCGCGGTTGAGCCGAGAAGATTCTCTCTTTGCTCTCCTTATTTTAATCACAGCTCTCTTGGTAGGAAATGACATTTATTCGGGTTAAACTCCACCGAGCAGTATATTTAACAGAGCCACAGTCCACTTTTCGCTATAAAGGGAGAATTTTGTGGTATTCTCATACCGGAGCTCAGTGGAGACTTGGAAGAACAGCAATTCTTCACCAAGACGAGTCTGCCTTGTTGATCATCTAATTGATTCCAGTGCTAAAGTTAAATTGAGTTCGATGGAATGCCTTTCAGATCAATTGCAGTCATCCCAAGACATCATCCTTATGGATCTCACTCTTTAATAGGAATACAGACAAATTAGAGTGTTCCTTTATAAAAGGGGGGTGAGGGGGGGCGCGTTTTCAGTGTTAGATTTTTATTAAAGTGTCGAAAACAAACTCCCCGCAGATTGCAGGTGTAATTGCTTTCCGCTTTTCTAACCCAGTCATGAAAGTCGCGACTGAAAATGAGTTCAATGTTCAAACTCAAAACTCATTCTTCTCGATGATGATGATGATGATGATGATGTTGGATTTGAGGCCACGGTTTAAAACTTTTACTTCACCACACCCGCAGTCTGGTTGGCTCCAAAGCGTGTTTGTCACCACGTCACGTAACCTCTCGATGAGAAACCCTGACATACTTACTCTTTATTTTGGGCAGGGGGGTTTGGGGGGAGGCATGTGAAGTCATCCGTAATTAGACAGAATGTGAAGACACCTTTTGTCCTGAAGTTTTTTTGTTTTTGTTTTTTCATCCCATTTTTAACTTTTGCTTGCGGCTATGACTGCTGCATCCTGGCAACGGGAGGAAATGCCCCAGGCCTACCCAATAAGTGTGTGTGTGTGTGTGTGTGTGTGTGTGTGTGTGTGTGTGTGTGCGCGTGTGTGCGCGCATCTGTTTTAAGTCTCCTTTGTGTGTGTTTGTACCAACAGCCATGGGCATCTTCTTAGCAGAGTTGTAAAGCTTTGGGAGGCCCATCATTCAAAATGCAATCTTTAAAAATTATGAGGGGGGGGGGGGGGGGGGGGGACTGTCTCACTGACAGTTTGCTCTATATTTTGTTGTATTTGTTTTGTGTTTAAATCGCGATCAAAGAGATTTATGAACCGCAAACAAGTTGGCTTTTACGTCTGCATTCATCTCTCTTGTTTTATGTGTTTACGAGCGTGCAGGCATGTCAGAAGTCGTGAAGGCAAAAACCCGGGAAGTATTTTCTCCAGGAAAATTTGACGTGTATATACACTTGTATGTAAGCATAATAAAGATGAAGAACAACCCGCCAAAAAAAAAAATCCAAACAAACAACAACTGAAAATATAAATAAGACTGACAGCGGGAAGTATTCCAGAAAGTATCTCACTACAAAAAGTCAGCGAGGAAGAGCCAGAAAGCAAACTACGCAACGACCCCTACCCAACTTCCATCTCGTCTCATGTTCAAAGCAGACATGTCCCTGGCTTTCATTTTGGTTCCACTTTTCTCTCGTGATACTGCCGTGCTAGCTTAGACATTCGTTCATCCCCACTTCCAACGACTGTCACGCGCGCACCGTCGCTTCAAAACGGCTCAAGTCGAGCTAGCGGCCTCGTTTCTCTACCCACAATTCCTTTCTCATCCTATGCTTTTTTGCCTCCGCTGCACTTTGTGATCTTTCGCTTCTCGAAGGCTCTTATTGCCACTCTAATTAGCTGCACATGCTGACATCGGTCTGGCCTAATGCTCAGCCTCACTCTATCACACAAACGCACACACACAAGTGAAGATGCTCTAGGGCTGGCTTGTCGGTAATTGCTTCCAACTGTTGGTCGTCGAGGCGTCCAAATGGAAGCCGAGGCCTCCGCGCTGGACGCTGGCAGGCCGAGTACCGAGGGTTGACGACGAATCAAATCACTAAAATAAAAGTTGGAAGCTCACCCTTTGGAGTCGTTTTATCTTGATTCGGAACACGTGTCAATCTCAAGACTCCGTAAGACAGATCTGGGCCTCCACGTTGTTCTGTGGGGTTGACAAAAGCTGGAAAAAAAAAAAGAAAAAATGTGATCAGTTGATTAAAATTGAGTAACTGGGCACTAGGATGAGCTAACACAAGTTTGTTTTAAAAATCAGTTTGACGGAAAGGCGGAAATGAAGAACAAAAAAGGCCCACATTTTAGAGTGTGCTTTGTGAGCTTTGAAGTTGCTTGAAAATGGCACTGAACAAGTCAACAGACTTCACAAGAAGCAGTTTGCCCCCCCCCCTCCCCCCCCAAAAAAACCCAAGGAGAATTACAGGTTGCACATTCAAAACAAGATATTTGAACAAAACCCGTAAAGCAACACAAATAGAAAGACAACATAACAATACTCATGTGCACGTATTCTTTATCCTCTGCCAAAACTATGACTGTGGGAGCTTTCTGACTTAGTCGCGCAACTCTCCTTCATGTGTGTTTTTGTCTATACTCTATTACTGCCTAGTTGTTTGTGTGTATTTTCAAAGTATTTATTCGTCATGACCAAAAAGGAAAAACAACACTAAAAAAGAGTGTCAAAACACTGACATAAAATCAGTTCGACCCTGCAAATCCCCAAATTTGGTAAACGTCCTAAATAAAACTGTACCCTATGCGCTATAATTTCAACGTCTCCTGCCCTGCTGCGAAACTATTAACATCATATTTGCTTCAACGCTTTTACCGACCCGAGGGGACTTTTTACCCTGCCGTTTTTATGGTCACGCATTCCTCGGAGGGAGACAAAAAAAAGTCCAGTGACACATAGTTTGAAGAATTTAAGTCATAAAAAAAAATAAGAAATAAATGTGTTTTTCCAAGGTGAGGCCCATAAGAGAAGGCGCCTGAAATGTGACCCGAGTCTTGTTCCACAAATAGATTTACAGGCTCTCATTACAGCAGCTGGACAAAAAGGACCAGGCTCCGGATGACCAGCTGCATGGGACTTTATTTAACTGTGTGTGTGTGTGTATGTGTTTGCGCGTGTGTGTGAGTGAGGCCCTCAATTACTTCCAGAAGTTTCCCCAACCCGCACTCCTTTCTTACGGCCCTCAAAGCGACCGCACGACACAGTGGCGAGTTGCAATTTTTTTTTCTATCTCGTATTTTTCTTTGCGTCTTTGACCCGCCCTCGTCTTCCTCTTTTGCTTTCATGGTTACAGTTGGAAGGGGAACAAACAAAAGTCGGTTGTGTATTTTTAGTGTTATTTTGGTGGGGGGGATATTTGGAAGAGCGAGACTTGTCTGGTTTCAAAGCGCTTGAAATGGCGCCAATTTCTCTCCATTTTTGAAGAGACTTTTTGAAGATCCATACATGTTTAAATTACGATCATTTGTGTGGCATCCTTACAGAACTCACAGGACGAATCAATTAGGTGCGTCTGATGCAATCCAATACAGACACTGTATTAAAAATTCAGTTTCCGACTCATTTTTTAAAATAGAATTCATTTTGTTGAAAATATATGAACAATTTTAATAAAAAATTTAATATAGTAGAAAATAAATGTAAATCTTAATATCAAATATGTGTCTTGTGATTTTTTTCTGACAATAATACCAGATAAATTCTATGTGTATTTTTAATTTATTGATGTGTTAATACGTAGGAATTATTCTAAATGCCCTGCAAATAATTCATACATTTTATTTTAAAATGTACACAAATGATTCACTTTGATGTTGTGTCCATTTACGCTTAGAATAGATAACGGTACAGATATTGCTCCACAAAAAAAAAAGATACTTACTGCTTTCTACGCAGCTTTAATACCGTGCATCTGTTTTCAGTAACAATTTTGCTATAACATCTCTATAATTAATTTAAATAATCATATGAAATGTTTATTTGTGAATGGTGGAAAGTCTGCTGGGCTCTTTTCCGAAATCTCTCAATGTTAGTGTTTACAAGATGCTCAGATGAACCTTAAGTGCATCCTCTAAATGCCTCCAGGTAAACACACACACACACACACACACACACACACACACACACACACACACACAGAAAAATATTTGAAAAAAGAGGGCATCATTTCATTAGCGGCAGACGCCACAGGTGCACACAAAGTGCTACAAAGTGGCCACATTGAATCGCTTACAGCTAATTATCTTTTCAACAAGCAGAAGAGAGAGTTCACAGGACGAGAATGTTTGTTTGTGTGCCATTCCACAGAGCCTGAAATGGATTATCCATGCTTCCGATTTCCAGATGTGGAAGACTCAGGCTCGCCATCACACAACACTTTCCTCCGGTGCTGTTTGAATGGTTTTGCATCCTGCATCCTTATTATCGTAGAAGAATTAAGAATGTTTAAAAAATAAAACTAAAAACATCTGCAATGTAAAAATAAATAAATACCGGAAAATATTGCAAATTTCCCCAGTGTGGTACAAATAAGGTTTTCTTATCTTATTTTATAATCTTACAATTGTATTGCTTTCACTTCCAAATGCATTATTTTCATTGATACATTGATACAGTATAAGATCATTAAAACAAAAAAAGTCTTTATATATGTAAATGAATTATATTTTATGTTATATTTTGTTTCTACCTGAAACCATACAGAATTTAAATAACAATAACAATATATTTTTTAATATGTACAGGCATATGTTTTAAAATAAATGTTGATAAATGCTAAATGTCTTGCTAAACTGTATTATTATTATTATTACTGTTTGGATTCTCCACGCTTCTAACTTGGAGATGCATGACTGCTCTGCATCTGCACATGCACACAATCGTCTGCTGGCGCAGTTTGGATTTATTAGATAATGCACCGCTCTTTATGAAGTGACTCCGTTGCGTGCGGGCGTGCACATGCGTGTGTGCGTGTATTAATCCAGTGCTCGACTCCCCTCAGTTGATCCCGCTCATGCATCGCTAAAAGGAACCATTAAGGCCCTCGGCTCATTTGAATTGCTGATCAGATTTGGGGGTTTAGGGGGGTGGGGGTGATGTATAGGGGTTTGGGAGAAGATGCAATATAAAGAGCAAATTCATCTTTTTGTCATGTATAAATTTACATGATACTTATTTTGAAGCAGCATGTGTGCTGGGTGCCTTTTTCTGCCGCTTCTGTAATCCACGGGGTACTTTCTCGCACTGCTATTCATATTACTGCTAACTATAGTTAGTTGTGACTGATACCTGCAGTCTAGCTAGCTAAAGCACTGAGGCAAATCAGCAGTGCCATCGGCAGTTTGTGAGCACCTATGGCTATGAATAATTTGCATAATTGTTGCACTGTTGCTTATAGTTATTTACCATTGCATCCTACAGTTAGCACTGTTGACTAAAGTTAGTAAGAAATTACGTATGAGAGTACAGCATATTTAGCATCGCTAACTCTTGTACATGAGCATTGCTACATTTAGGACAGTTCGCTGAAGAGGAACGTGATGTAATTTGGCACATGCATATGAAATTGTTTGGCAGAAACCAAGAACCAGTCCTGTCATGGAGACTGAGAAAGTTGCATCATCACCTACTTTCCGCTGCAATTTATTGCACAAGTTTGTGCATTGATATGCACTAAAGCTTCTGTACAACAGGGGCACACGTTTTGTCTGATCACTTTGCCGTTTGCCTTCAGCAGGCTCAGGGAGGTTGACATTACGAGGAGGCACTTTCCATCAGTTTGATGCCTGATCATGATGGATTGTTGCTGCAAATGTGTGTGTGTTTAAAAAAAACACATTAAGAGGGGTTGTTCATGTCATGAACTTTTGTTTTTGGCAGCAAATCATTGAGAATGGAAATTCAGGCCGTCGTCTACGTTTGTAATTGTGTCTTCCGCATTTCACAGACGTTTTCCTGTCTGTATTTATTTGCCTAGTCAGCATTCTGTCAGCACGGCGACCCGCGCTCATTTGTTTCTTACAGACAACCGTGAAGGAACGAGGCAAGCGACTGAATGTTGATGAAGTGTGACAGGTCACCAGACTCTGCTTTTCAGCTCTTGAAAACCCCAGCGTCTCGGGAAGTCTGGGAGATGTGGCCATGTAAAAAATGCCTTTTGAGCAACAATCAATGTTGCTATGTAACGCTAATAAAAAAATATCATTATATCACTGTTTTGATATAAAATCAAAATCTAATTTGCGTTTCTGTTTAAGGATGTCAAATAGAGTGATTTAATACCACATCAATGATCAATTTTCAAAGAAAGCGGTTGAACGACACGTTAAATTTAAGATGGATTGAAGACCAACGCGATCCAGTTCACGACATCTCATTGTACATGTCAACTGTCACACAGAAGTGCAATGCAGACATCAACTCGCTGGCTAAACAACAACTCCAAAACAATATTCCCACAAGATTTGAACCATAAGTCGGCCCAAACGAGTTATCGATCCGCAAAGACGTTTACGGCCGCAAAGCCGGCGAGCTCCCACTCCCGGAAAAGTCCCTCCGAGAGGACATGAAACAAGCGACCGGCCACGAATCTACGGACGGTGAGACGGCAGTCAAATCATTTAGCACAGTAATTACAAGTGAGCTGTAACCGGCCCTCTGCGGCCTTGGAGATGGATTCTGCGAGTCAGCCCCCCCGAGGGTCCCCGGGTGGATTGCGCTCTCTCTCTCTTGTCTGTTTACAACACACACAGATGTTTTGTGACAGTACCTCCTTGTGAGCTTTTCCACTCATGGCATCAACATCGCTGAGTAAAACAAATAATGCTGAAGTAAGCGACAGTCGCGGCTTGCATGGGGGATGCCGAACGGTAATCAGCTTCGTGCCGTGGTTGACCCCCGGGCAAAGATTTCCGCTTGATGTACAGAGTCAATGCATGTGAATGTGGCGTAATCTCGCATGTCGACATTGCGGCTCTTCTGATTTGTGAACACGTCGCACTGTGCCGAGAAAATGTCTCGACAACGTCGTGCATTTCTGTTTGGCAAGTGAGTTTGCAAACGTTGTCACATAGTCATGGGCAAGTCATTGCAATAATTTTATGGAACGTTTATCGATGGCCGCACGAGCATGCTAAACCTCATTGTGTTGAATATGAATTGAATGTCCTTATATAAAGCATATGTTTTCATCATTTTTTGGGGATTTGTTTCAATGCTGGTCCATCAAAATATGTATTCGTGTGAAACTGGTCCATGGCACAAAAAATGACTGATGAACTACCCTGAAAAAAAAAAAGACCTATCAATTATCGATTAATCGATCGCTAGCTCATGTTAGTCATTCTGAGTTGGGACTCTCACATCATTATGAGGGCAAATCCAGTGTGCAGGAAATAAGATTTTTCCTCACATGAGAACCACTGTTGGCATTGGTCCTTGTCTTAGCTTTTTTTTTCCATTTTTAAATAATAGTCGCTAAAGGGGTGTGGGGAAAAGTCAAAGTATGGTGAAAAAAAGTTGCTAAATTGGCAACACTGAAGACGCATAGTCTCTCCAGCATGTCCTGGGTCTTCCTCGGGGGTCTCCTCCCGGTGGGGCATGACCGGAACACCTCACCGGGGGAGGCGCTCAGGAGGCATCCGAATCAGATGCCCAAGCCACCTCATCTGGCTCCTCTCGATATGGAGGAGAAGCGGCTCGACTCTGAGCCCCTCCCGGATGACCGAGCTTCTCACCTTATCTCTAAGGGAGAGCCCGGACACCCTGCGGAGAAAACTCATTTCGGCCGCTTGTAACCGGGACTAAAGGGATCCAAAGACTAAATCATGGGTATTCTCGACAGCGTTTAGCTACCTATGTATCCTGTGTCGCCTGTATCACTGTACAGTTTTGCCACTGGTTCTGCTCCAATTGCTTCCATCATGACTGCAATTAGCAGGCTGATGCTGACTGCTGACGCTTGACATCGCCCCTAAATTGGTTTCGCTCAAACCCCTCCGATCTCCCGTCTCTCTCCGATGTTTATCTGCATCGCTGCGGAATTGAAACCGAAATGTTGGCGGTTGAGTCATCAAACAACCTGTACACATTTGTGTGTGTGTGAGTGTGTAAGTAAGTAACTCAAAAACTTGGCGAAGAGCAAGACTGATGGATGTTGTGGTTGCATTCAAATAATGAGATCTACCTTCTTCATCTTTTGAAAACACCTCCACCATGTTGACCATGTGACCACATATTGTACATGGCCAGACCTCGTTTGAGATGCTAGACAAAGTTTGATGGCTAAAGGAGCAACGAGAGGACGCCGGCAGCTAACAGAAAAATCTTTTGCGGATGAAGACGTTTGAAAAAGTGGGCCAACATGCTAACGTCACGCTAATTGGCTACATTTTGCATTTCCGGATTACTTTGCGTAGCTTTTGCTCATCGTGGAGTGACAACTAAATTACACAATACTGTGATTTGCCATGATGCGGCCTAAGCGTTAAACTCACTTTGTGAAAGTGAAATCATTAAAAAAAAGTTAGTTTTTTTTTAATGCTGTCACTGACATTTATTTAGCAATCCGCACGAGTGACTCAGCAGCCATTGTTGCCGTCCTATGCTATTTGTGTTGGAGAAGTAACAAAGCGAGTGCAGTCAATGTTATATATTATATAATGGCCTACCATGACCTCGTATTATGGCAATAGTACATTTACAAGAGAAGGCATTCATAGATTCAAATGTCTGAAAATTTAGACAGTACATAAAAGCTAAATGTGCGATCCAGACATACAAGCAGCCTGGCTCACCGGGAATTTGCCCGGTGTTCCAATTTAGACGCTCCGCGCTTAGCTGAGGGACAAAAGTAAAAAGGTCCTGGCGATAATTAATAGGGGGACTAATTTTTCTCACTAGATCACAGAAGTCATACTATGTGTGCGTGTATGTGTGTCTGCAGAAACATCAGCAAAACATGGAGCAGGCAAATGTCATCAGAGCAGATGTTGAATTAATTGCTTTTGTGGCTGATTACATTAATGTTTCTCGTCTATTAGCAGGACGGACAAGTAATTAACACCCTCTGTCTCTGACACAAACACACACATACACACGCTAGCCTGCTAATGTCACTGCGCGACACTAAATCAATTAACACAAAAACTTGTTGCAGCGTTGTATCCTAGCAATGGTTCTCAAAATGGAGACTCCAGGGGATCCGTGAGTGATATCTTTGAGGTCCACAAATAAATCTGCATATCTACATGTAACAAAGTATACTGTATAACTATAAACCAATGACCTCCCTATCTAATTTTTAGCCAATTAATCCTTGCAAGTGTTTTCATTTTTCATTTGTCTGCTTTTTTTATTGGCTCACCTGTGGAATCACAGTGTTGGAGAGTGTTGGAATGTTGGTGTAGGATCTGTTTTTATTCAACCACGACATTGGACAACAGGCATGTTGCGATCCCGTAATACAAAAGCCACCACAGACAAAAGGGCATGAAGCAACGGGATTTAATGCTATCATGGTTGTGTTAACACACATACACCCAAAGACACCCCCACACCCTCGATCAATGTCAGCTTGATGTGACGTATTGAACACAGCAATACATAGGCTGAACATGAATAATAGATCTTTAAAATTGATCTGCGCATGCGTGGCATGGTGCAATAGTCCAGAGATGCAACGCAGGCATAAACATTTTTTTTTCATACAAAAATGCAAAGCAATGAAACGGGTTTTTTAAAGCTATAACGTGAGGCTCCCACTTTTTTTCCCCCTAAATATCCATCCAGCCATTTCACGATCCGCTTATCCCCACAAGGGTCACGGGGGGTGCTGGAGCCTATCCCAGCTCTCTTTGGGCGGTAAGCGGGGGACACCCTAACCGGTTGCCAGCCTATCGCAGGGCACACAGAGACAAACAACCATCCACGTAGGGACAATTTAGTGTTCAATCAGTATGCCATGCATGTTTTTGGAATGTGGGAGGAAACCGGAGTTCCCGGAGAAAGCCCACGCAGGCCTGGGGAGAACCGCTAACCACTGGACCACCAGTCCGCCCTCTTTTTTTTCTCCCTCCTAAATAAATAAATACATACATACATAAATAATCAATCAATGCATCTTCCCTCAAAACCTTTAGCCACCCCTCCCAAAAAAAAAAAAGAAACTGACGACTTGTCTGTTAATATTTGTCATGGTGGACTGGTCCAGACGAGCAGAAGAACTCAAAATCCTGTTTAAATTGAACTGAAACGCTCACACGGACCTCATGGGAAATAAATGTGTGAGGGTCAAATGCAGACTCTTGAGGAGCTGCAGACATTCATCAGCTGGTGACTTACGAACAGAACCCAAAGGAAGCTGGATTTCATTTTTTTTTTCTACAACATGACCCTACATCCCATGTAATGGGGGCGAATGTAATTAAAAGGAGAGTTATTCGAAGCAAAGTGCCAATTGCTTTGCACACAACAGGGCAAAATGAGCGTCAAACCGCCCACCTGTGTCCCAGTATTAGGGACTAGCCTTTCACACTTATGATATTTCACACTATGATACAACCTCTGAAAGCTGACAATTTTGAAGGTCTCCTTCAAACCTGCATTGTGTCATTCATGGTCATCGAGGAAAAACACTGAAAAAATCCAGCAAAACCACACGCTGAATTGAACGCGTGACACGGTTGAAAAACTCATTCTTCCTACGCTCACATGGAGGCAGGAAAATAAACATTTAACTTGAAGTTTAATGATAATTACTGTTAGTATCGCACATTGTGTACATGGGCTTGTGAAAATTGGAAAGAAGCTAGGAAAAAAGGAAACAAGGAGGAAAGGAAGGAAGGAGGGATGTGTCTCATCCTACTCCCTATCCTTGTTTTCCTCCTCTGGCTAAGCTCTAAAAGTGTCACCACCACACAAAAACACACTGATTCATAGCGTAGACGCACACACACACACACACACTTAAGGACAAAGTGTAAGAGGACTTGTGTTGCACTCAAGAAGCTGGCTGGAAGCTTCTTGAAAATGTTCACTTCTCCAGCCAAAAAGTAGTCACACGAGGCCATTGAAAACCGTGCCATGCTTGAGCTCACTTGAAACTTTGCCACGTCCACCTTGCACAATAAAAAGAGAATGACTAACAAATAGTCGACCACGGCAGCTCTGTCGTGCGCATGAGAAATGTCGATCAATTCAAATGAAAGATTTTTTTTTTTAATGGGAAGCCGGAAAAAAAAAAATAAACTGGCTCTAAAAACTCATGAAACTAAAAAAAATGTCCAAACTAAATAAAAACTAACTGTAATGAAAAATCCTAAACTGCTGATGTCGAAATATAATTTCGGGTGCAGTGGTGCTTCATTGTGTATGCCTACAAACAGGGGTGCGCTTCTCTCACCAGCCATACTGTAGATCACTGGTGTCAAAGTCAAAGCCCGGGGGCCAGATCTGGCCCGCCACATCATTTTATGTGGCCCACGATAGCAAATTAAGCATGTCAAGTTCCATGATGCTTGCTGAAGTCTGAACCGAAATTTCAAATTGCCATATGTAATCCATAATAACACGAAAAGCAAGCATTTTCTCATTACCAAACCCCTTATTAAATCAATGTAAACAATGTTTCAACAAGTCATTATTCTTAACTTCTGATTTTAAAACGAGTTATCCATCAATTTGTTGTGCGCTGTGTATGTAATACATGGAGGTGATTAAACATTTATATGGTTTTCGAAAATTCACCGTCATAACGGCCCTCCGAGGGAAACCGTAGCAACGATGCGTCCGCCACAAAAATGAGTTTGACACCCCTGCTGTTGAGGATAACAGCCACCTTGCAGGGCAGAAATAAACACAACAGCTGGAAATAATCCACAAACATTGATTTTTATACACAGCTTGGTGTCAAACCTCTTATCCATTTGCGCTTAAAAAGTGTGTAAAATAAATAAATAAATGAATAAATAACCATCAAGCGCCTTCGATACACGGCAAGATGCAAACGGGTGATGGTAGGGGAGGCACTCAATAAACAGGGGGCGGGGAGCCACATCGCTCGACGGCCATCCATTAGGGCGACCGACCGAGCGCGTTGTTAGCAGACACCATCAATGGCAATGAAACGGGTCGCCCTGAGAGATCAAGAGAGGTCATTCGGGTTTGGCAAGGATCTTCTGTCCATCAGTGGATCTCCGATCACACAGACACACACGCAACTCATTTCCATGTAATAAAGGCAAGCTTTTGCAGCACATCTACCGGCTCATAAGTCACTCGGAGCTCGGCAGCCGACTTTTATTAACGGCGAATTCGGGCAGGATTTATTTATTCAGCCGTTTAATTCCTTTCAAAGACGAGAGCTGCCCACGACTTTTCTCCCAGCTCTAACGTTTGAAAGAGTCAGTGTGACTGGCTGAAATTAAGAACGCATTACACTGCGGGAACGGCACTTTGAAAATCTTGCAAAGTTAATTTTATGACCGGCGATGCCTGCTGCGCTGCTAATTGTCTCGAAAACAAAAATGGCCTCTTTCACGCTGCCTACCCAGTAAATTGGCCGTTCGTAGTAGAGCAGGGATTAATTTGAGTGTACCTTTCAGACAGGAGCCGTCAAAACGGTCCGAAGCACACCTTCGCACAGCCGTTGCAACCTTAGACTTTCAGATAATTGAGGCGTCGCGACAGGGACAATGGCTTTCAACACAAAGCGTTGGGAGCAGAGAGACATGTTAAAACTCACATTCTGGTCAGGGACCCTTTCATACAGGTGGCGTTCGTGCTCTGTTACACCAGTAACAGTCACGCTGTCATCCTGGGAAATTTGCGTATCAAGAGTCCTGATGATTTATTTGCCTGAAGAGTAACAAGTGCAGCTAATAAGGTAAGTAGACAATGCTAGCTTTCTACACAATGAGCCATGGACAATGTGTTTTATGTTTTAATCCTTTCAAGGACAGCGGTCACTGTAGTGGACAGACCTGTAGTGTTATCAGGTTACAAGTTGTCGTTGTTGCTGCATGAAAGGGTTAAACTTTACACTGGTGGCAATGTTCCGCCGCTAACGCTACTTCGGAAGCCAGCAGATTCATTGGTTGACGCTACCTCCATCAACCGCATTGGCGCCTTATACACAGCACAGCAGGCCACAGAAAAGATGTGAGAACACCAACTGGGATGGTCTATGTAAATGAGACTAAAAAAAAATTAACGGTAGGAAGTAGGCAAATTCTCTGGGTGAACGTCAACACCCTTACACCCATCAATGAGCCAGCAAATCCCTGATGTGAATGGCCAGTGAACATCGGAAGTAGGAAAATTTGTGGGTCAAATTCAATCACCCTTCTAACCTTACACTGAGGACAGCGAATTGTGAAACAGCCATTTTCGATGGCCAACGTGAAAGGGTTTGTATATCAGAAGCCAACATATCCTGCATCGTGCCTAAGACCAGCGTGAAAGTGGCTTATGTTGGAAGTTGGCAAATTACATGTCACGTGTCGTTTCCTTACACACCAGACAAGGATGTAGGATGTGAGGCGTTTATGTCAGAAAGCAGCAAATTTGTGTGTCAACTTTACCACTCCTTGCCCTTTATCGCCACATTAGAAACAACACAATTCGAAGGGAAAAGATATCTTAAATGGCTCAAGCCAGACGGGCTAAAAAAAACTTCTGCTCTATAGTATGTAGCCGGGTGATGAAAAGTCAATCAAATGTCAGCCACTCAGACAGCCCCTTCCCGATGCCTGATGGCAGCAATCAACCGAGGACCGAAAGACGAAAGGGGTGATCTCGCCCTCAACTTCTAGATGTCCTCGTTCAAGGCTTCTTCTTCCTCACCGCGTCAAACCATCCCTCCAAGAGAGGTGAAGGCGAGGAGAGGGTTGGACTAAATCTACAGAGAGACGCATTTTGCATCCCCGAATGGCGGAAGTGACAGGCGGAGGCGAAGGAGGAAACCCAGAGGAGTCGAGGATGAATGACAGTCAATCAAGATGACCTTCATTAAGCCGATATGACGGCGAACGGAGCGAGATAATGGCCGCAACGGAGTCACAATGGAGTCACGCCGCGGTCTTGGATGGAGCTTTGTCCTAAAGTCCTGCATTGGGTCCGGTGTGCTTGATGAAAACAACGCCGCAGTGCCTTGAACGAAGACTTTCCACACAATTTTCGTATCATCAGCTTCTTTCCCAAGGCACTGTGATGTGTGAATTTTAGGTTTTAAGGACTCGGTTGTGTTGAAAGCAAATGCCAGACTGTCAGACAATTGAAAGGGCCGAAAAATGTCAAAATAGCCGCACCATTTACCCGCATGTGCCTTTCACACAGAGCATTGAAATACAATTTTTGAAAAATGACCTCGTATTTGTGAGAAAAGTACAATCGTTGAGTGCCCGCGAGAAAGCGTTTGCCTCCCTCAGCCATTGCACTTTGTTGCTACAGAACAATTTACTTCCAATCCCATTTTACATTGCCCTGAGCTAAAAAATTATCTCACCTGGAGAATGTCAAGTGTGAGAGCAGCGTCTCTGCCGAAAAGAAGAAGCTCGACATGTCCAGCTGAGTCACGCTATAGTCTCCACACGGGAGCTTTTTCCACGCTGACCTTTCTTTGTGGCATTTTAGTCGAGCTATTTTTATTTTATCTCCTTGAGTCAGTGAGCCAAAGCCCAAGTTAGGTCCTGGTTACTTGGTGAACCAGTTTATCCTCAGAATGTCTTCTTTTTGTCATCTTTCACCAGGTTAGTTAGATTTAGTTAAGTTCCATTCGGACTGCAGTTTGTTTGGGTTTGCCTTAAACTCGTGGCGTTGGCAAATGTTAGAAAATAACTTTACCGACACCTATTACTGTATTTTTGATCTGGTTAGGCTCAGACCAATTTAACTCCATTCAATTCAGGCCAAAGGTATTTTTGGAACAATTATAGGACCATCTTTGGCTGTGGCGACCCCTGAAGGGAAAAGCCGAAAGGAAAATAAGTTTGACTTGAATAAAATCTGTTTTTGCCAAATTAAGTGTTGAACCAGGTTTATCATACACTATTAAGTTGAAAGTCAAACAAAGACCATTTTGAAAAATCCTTGTCCCGTGTTGCTGAGGTACACACAATATTACAAAATAATGAGTGTGACAGCCAAGAAGGCGAACGTCACACTTTGCTGGTTTGGAATCAAAGCAGAGCAAGGACACGTCGAGCAGAAAAGACGAGCAATGCGGCTGTACTCTCAAAAGCAGAAATCATCTGGCGACATCGGAATATCAAATCCAGCCACACAGAGATAACGTCGACATGTGCGAGTCTTTTGTTTCTTAGCCTTCGAGGTATCTCACATGAGCAGACGCAGGCTGGTGCTGTCAACACTTTTGAATAAGTAGCAAGCCAGGCTGGCATCACTTTGCTCTCCTTGACAACGAATTACAGCTTCGGCCCTGTTTTATGCCAGCGCCAAACAAAATCTCCCTCCAATAATTCCTGACTACGAGGGCTCACTCTGACAGATTTGATCAAATTATAGATGTGTGCGCCGTCGTTATGCATGCACTGTTCACCTCGCGCCGCCGACTGATTGTTGCTACATTATGCATTCACACACAGCAGTGCTGTTGCGCTGTGGGGACCTGTCAGGAACATCAGTCAGTCATTAGAACAGCTCCTAAATGATCACAATGTTGCGCCTTGCTTAATATTGTAGAAGTTTTGTCGCTTCACTTCTGATTCTGGAGAAAGCTCTGTGGGAGTGTCATCCGGCAAAAATCAACGGGCATATGTTTAGTTCCACGGAAGACATGTTTCCAAGATGTGAACATCGTATTGTCATCATATTTATTCTCCAGACGTTTTAGCAACATTATACATTTTCATAGAAAGGAGGATAGAGTGGTAGTCTGACTTACTCATGTTTATTTTTATTTTTTTATGAATTGTTGTTTTGTCACTTCTGTCAGTGTTCCATTTCAAGTAGGAAAAACAAAGGCAAGCCATAGCCACCATTAGCCCTTTATTACAAACAGTCAAAAACACAAATTTAAAATGACAACACTCACAAAGAGCTACAATCAACAAAAACCGCACCAAGAAGCTCACAAATAAAAGCAGATGTTCCTAAAGCTAGACCCACTTAAAGGCGCATACAGAGCTCACATGCACAGTTGACTTCTGGCTTGAACAATCAACCTACCATGTATGAATTTGGACTGTGGGAGGAAACCGGAGTACCCGGAGAAAAGCAACGCAGGTACGAGGAGAACATGAAAACAAAAGGCCAGACAGGTGTTTCATTTGTGTAAGACGCGCTTGCATACATACAATCAACGGAAAGTACGCCTGGTCACCCTCTGCAAAAGTCAACGTTGACATTCACACCTGCCACCCTCGAGGCCACAGCACAGCAGAGCACTTCGGCCCAAGTGTCACTTTTCCGAGGGAGAATAATAGAGGCGTCTCGTCCGCCCTTTCCAGGGTGATTATTCATACTTTTACTGACTCGTTCGTTAGCTGTCTAGCCGTGGGGAGTTTCAGCTAAACACTCTTAACTTGCTGCCTCTGCACAACTTGCACCACATAGTTTGTTGGCCACCATCTGCGACTGGTAAAGAAGAAGCAATGTCAAGTTTAGCATCACAAAAAAGCGTGAAAGGGCTTTACAGGCCAACATTTCGGAAATTCTAAAAATAAATAAAGGAATTCATTTAAAAAAAAAGTCTTTTGGCGTTAAATCGGAATTGGAAATTGAGCCCATATGTGGCTAACTCTTACAGCAGACTACACAAACTGGGCAGCACAAAATGTTTCATTATTAATTTATTATTTTATTGTTTGTTGTATGAATTATTTTTGGTCCACGTACAGTACTTTCCATGCAGTGGTTGCTGTTTAGAAATAAATACAGCCGATTTGAGTTTTTGAAAGCTGCCCATGGTATTACCTGTACCAGAAGTATATTATGGTTGCTTGATGATAAGCTAATGAAACATACTGTACGTCAGACTTAAAAGCACAGCTACACCAGAGCGCACAACTTAAAATAAATTTCTCTGTATATTTTCTTTCAGATTCTAGCTCGCTAACATGCTTTAGATTTTAGTAATAACAGCCCTCTCGACTGTCTGCCTTTTGTGTTTGACATTTTTATGAAGCGCCGCTGTGCCTCAGTGCTGGCTTTCATGTCGAGATTGTTGTCAGCGTATTGTTGTTATCATTGTATATATGATCCCTAGTAGCAACGGAAAGAGTAGAAGAGGAAGGCGGAGGGGAAAAAAGTAGCCATGGTGGACTCATATTGTATGAGATGTGATGAGAAAAGAACAAGACAAAGCTATTTCCAGTTTATCCCAACCTGTCATGCCCTCGCTGACAGAAAGCAGCACATTAAGAGGCCAGTACTGGATGAAAAAAAATACAAATTCAGTACTATGAGAAATAAGAATAATCTTCACTAGACCGCAAATCATGTATATCTGGTCATTTTAATTAAAAACAAAAATGAATTATGATGTACTGTATCGTTACTGTTACCACTCCAGTCCTATAGGGGGCAGTAGTGTATAACATGGTTCCTGCAGCACAAAAAAAGCTTCTTTTTAATGCAACTGGATCAGCAGAATCTGTCCAACTTGCCTCCACTGCAAGTGGACTGTAACATCTAACGTGATCATTTATTCTTTTTTGTTTTTCATGTATCTAAGGTGACAAAAATATCAGACCTCTCAGTGTGATGTATTGTGAGACTGCAACTGAATTCAACTGCAAAAGTACACGTATTGTTGAACGACATTATGAATAAAATCAAAGGGGTGGTACGTAGGCCATGGGAGAAGTCATTCAGCTGGACTAATAATCCCCGTTACACGATTAACCTGCTGAGTGACACAATAAGCATTAAGTGGCACTCTGACTTCGGTTTCCATAAAGCCTTAATTGTACCACTGCCGTTGGCTGACTTTTCAGGAACCATTAGGGCAACACCACTGATTGGCAATTATGTAACTGCGTGTGTTTTTCCACTTGGGACTGAGTGGAACAGTGAAATCGCTCCGCCTTTCTCAAATGATAGGTAAGGTTTCTTAATGGGTGGTGCCTGAAAGTATATGTGACGTCATGATGAAAAGGTCCACTGATGCCGCCTTAAATAATGACAATACAGCTAAAATCGCTCGCTATTGTAGTTGTGTTGATTTTGTACCATCCAACATGGGTGCCGAGGAGCACGTTGGAGGAGGTCTGCAGCGAGAAAAAGCAGAAGTCATTTAACCCAGATACAGTTAACTGCTGAAGGTTCATTTTGAAAAGGTAGTGAGTCTCTCTCTCTCTCTCTCTCTCTCTCTCTCTCTCTCTCTCTCTCCCGCTCTCTCCCGCTCTCTCCCGCCACACCGTCGTGACGGTTACAGAGGGAAGTAATTAACAGATATACAGAGGGAATTGGACTATATTAGATCCAGGCTGAGTGGTCCTCTGGGAACGTTTGTTCTCGTTCTTTCACTGCTTTCTTATCGGCTTTCCTGCGACTGATTTCTCAGTTTCCTTCTCACTTCTGCCGCCTCTATTTGGCCGTCACCCCCCCCCCCCCCTCCCACCACCGCCTCCAGCCACGATGATGACTTCATTCTTTATTAGCTAGTCTTGACTCCGTCTGGAAGGATGGTTTCTATTCTCAGTGTGATGCTCCTCTTTGGCCGATTGCTGACCATTCCCACGTTCTTAACTGGTGATCCTTGACTGGAATATTCAATATGGCAACTATGTGCCAAGAAGGCGGCCAGCTCAGGGACCAACTGGTCTCCCCTGGCGCTTCCCATCATCCTCCCTGCAATCCGGCCCACATTTATTATCCGTCCACAGTCAGCCACGCAAGGCCAACGTCTGAGTATTAGCCTTCGAGTCCAGCCCTGCCAGATATGAAAGGCTGCAGACAGGATTTGACTGGCTTTTGCTGCCGTGCGATATTATAAACTTTAGAAGCAGAGCGGTGACATTATTCCTAGTGATTTATATTTTGTAGTTTTGATACAATATGCTGAGTTGTTGAATTTGATTATTATTATTTACGGTAGGCACTGCAGTATTTTACAGTAAATAAATACAATCATTTGAAGTCACATTTATTAAAACTGTCGGGATGATCTGACGGTGTCAGGGAAATGATCTGTTGAAATTTAAAAAAAAAAATCTGGCTACAAAGAGCGTCTCTAATTCGATTTTCAAGAAAACAGTCACATTGAGACAAAATGTATAGTATGAGATGACGCGCAGCAATGGTTCTCAAATGGTGGTACGCATACCCCTGGAGGTAAATGAAGGCACTTCAGGCGGTATGTAAGATTTTTGAATCTATTTAAAATGCCCCCCCCCCAAAAAAAAGAGCATGATCATAGCAGTTGCCTCCCCGCCACCAAGAATGACAAAGATCCACAGCGAAGCACAAGCCCAAGGGTCTCATAAAATGTCTCTCAACTAAAAAAAAAAAAAAAAAATTAAAAAAAAAAATGCTTTGTTCGGTGCAATAATGCAGTTATCAGTGTTGACAGTTGCTAATATTATCAGTCCTCTTTTTGATAATGAAATATATATCTTAAGATGACAAATATATATATTTTTTTAATTCATTTGAGCATTTTCTGCTTTTGTCTAAAATTAAGTTAATGACGTCTTTTTGAGAACAGATCGAGAGTATACTATGAACCCAAAGGAGGAAGGACACTCGATTTTTTGGCACAATATTTAATACAAATTTTATATATATATATATATATATATATATATATATATATATATATATATATATATATATATATATATATATATATTTATATATATATATATATATTTATATTTATTTATATAATAGCTTTTTTTCACCAAATAGTTCTAGAGATCCCACTAAAAACTGAGTTTAATAAATCAGAGACTGATGGCACAGCAGAGTGCTGTGCCATCAGTTGACTCTTTTGTTTTCGTCTCGAAAAATACTTAGCGCTGGCTGATTAGAGGGTCCTTGGCTGAATTAAAAAAAGTGTTGAGAACCACTGATTTAAAGTATTCTTTTGTCTAGTGTGGTCTGATGCATAATAAATCATGAAGAACGGTAAGACATGAAAACAGTTTGTATGAACAATGTGCTATTAGATTAATTTGCATAGTATGGCATGTCGTGTCGTATGGCATGCTGGATGTAAAGTTTGAGCTGATGAATAGGAAGACATTTTTTCTTTTGTTTTTTACTCCACTGCAACACTCCGTATTGTGACTGTTCTATAGGCTGACGACTGACAAATATAAAAGCAAAACATATGAAAAAATGTAGCTGTGGACATTATTAAGGGAGATAACCATGTCTGGATAAAGCTGGAAGTCCAGTGCGATGCTACACAGGAAATAATATAACAAACTCAGGCCACTGAGACGTCGACTGAACATGACACCACGGTTAAAGGGGATTGGTTTACCCCAGACATCAAAATTTTACGATGGCTCCTCAAGGGACACTCAAACTCACAATGCTTTTCGATGCGAGGATTGCGACCACTTCAAAGAAAGTGTGTATCTGCTATTTGATCAAAACAAATTGTATTCTATAGCCGAGTACAAAAAGAAGCTCGTCTTCTTCCCTGCTGCAGTTATTAATTTTTTATCGTTCCTTTTTTTTTATTTATCCTCATACAAAAAACAAACAAAACAATATTCCAGCTAACTCACTGAGTTATGAAATCTGTACAAACTCACAGCCAGCCAGCCTCCTACGTTCTCAAGATTGATTTCCTTTATTGTTTTGACGAAATACGCCACATTTGCTTTAGCTTTGTGATTACAATGTTCTTTTATTGAGTTTGAATCATCGACCCTGCTCGACTGTTTGATTTCATCTTGTTTCAATAAAAGATACACCTTGCTCGCAAGAACCAGGTGGTAGTAAATGGTAAATATTACGCCCAGTGTAAAAAAGAGAGAAGAAAAATGCGACAGCAAAGGTCAGAAAAGGAGAACTATGCATGAATGAGTGTCGAAAACGGTTCTTTTCAAGTGCCATCTTGTGAGGAAAAAAAAAAAGACGACGTGGTACTTGACAGAGCAGTGACAGAGGATGTTTCACCCTTTTGCCTCTGGTTTCTGAAATCCCATCTACACCAAAAAGATATTTAAACTTTGACTGCCCTTTTCATGGCTTCTATTTCGTCAAATGATCACGGACGATTGCAAGCTCGTTCCTCTGATGTGGCAACTTCAGAACTATTTGCTGCGCATTTATGTCGCCATTACAGTACTGTACTGCCACACGATACTAAAAGCACTTTGCAATTGTAATTATAGCCACGAGCATGAATGAACAGGCTCTAGTCCCCACGTTTTCATGGCGGATTCTCCAAACCAACGCTTTAAGTGGGCCGCAACGCAGCGCTACAGAGTATCAGCACTTCTCAATATTAGCCTCGAGCGTACCAGGACTTTTTAAGGCATAGCGGGACTTCACATAAGCCCACAGTACCCTCTATTGTTCTATTTTTCTCTTTCACTTTGTGATACTCATACAACTCCTTCGGTAATTCGGGTGAATGATGGCGGATGGTTTTTCTGCCTCCGATCAACGTTTATAATGTCACGAGCGCCATCATTTAGACATCTAAAGGAATGCGCAAAGATACTCACATGCCAAAACGCAAAGGATGATTTCAAAATAAAAGCTGAGGTAATGGTACATTGTCTGCACTGCAATAACCATCTTTTGAGGTGGGCAACGTGCTGGTATGACCGCTAAATTGACTTTGGCATTTTGGCTTGCCTTATCACAGTTTTTTTTTTGGTTTTGTTTTGGGGTTTTTTTGTCATTAAATAGTTGCCTCCAAAATCAACACAGCACCATCATAAAATAATTGTAATCGCTGATTTAGGAAGCTAAGAAACCACAACTGGACCGTCATTGTATGTCCCAGCACAAATTTCTATAATTATTTGTTTTTTTCTTTTTTTTTTATTCATCATACATATATTTTTTTGATGAATTAACCTAATGATCTAATGTTACCCACTGCCTAATTTACCGGGCAGGAGTACCGTCATTTCACTGAACTTTGAGGCAATGCTCCGTGCATTTTAGGTTTTTCTCAAATTTTCATGTTGCAATGTAAATCCAGACAAAACCTAACAATAATATAAGGCTCATGACTTTATAAAAACACCGTTCCTTTAAAACTTGTTAGGTCTGTGTTCACGATGACAATCGTAAAAAAATGTTATCAAGACGTGAAGCGTGTTCAGTAGCATACCATTTTGAAGCATCATGTTTAATTGCATGTTTACTATATAATGTTTTATAGTATAAGGTTTAGGAGCATAATATTTAGTGGCACAATGTTTAGTATCAAAATGTTTAGTTACATTATGTTTAACAGCATGACCTTTAGTAGCATAACGTTTAGTAGACAAGCTTTAGGCTCCAAAAAAGGTTGAGTAGAATAATGTCTACTAGCATAACAATCAGTGTGGTATCATTAAGTAACCCAACTCTTAATAGTATAATATAATACTACTCTTAGTTGTCTAAACTTTTAGTAGAGTAACATTTAGCAGCATGATATTTAGCAGCTCCAGGTTAAGTAGCACAAAGGTTAAGTAGAATGAGGTTTAGTAGCATAACATTGAGTAGCCTGATGTTTAACCATATAAGATTTAAATAGTAAGAGATTTAGTAGCGCAGCGTTTAGTAGCATGAGTTTTTGTAGCATAACAATTAGGAGCCTGATGTTTAGCCACATAACATTTAAGTAGCATAATGGTTAATACGCGTCTTAACATTTAGCAGTTAGAGATTTAGTAGCATAAGGTCTAGTAGCATGAGGTTTAGTAACACATCATTTCGTAGCACAACATTTAGCAGGAAACATGTGTAATCTTTTGTAGTCTTCCATAACGTTTTGCAGCATAATCTTTCGAGACCTAAAGATTACGGACATTACGTTTAATGGAATTAACGTTTAGGGGGTGTAATGTTAAGCAGTATAATGTTGACTAGCATGATATTTAGCAACATAATATTATTAACAGCATTTTTCCAGATTCAAATGACAACCAACCACATATTTATTAAGCATGCATGTATAAACAAGAGCGTAGACTATCCAGCCAGACATCTCTCAGCTCCCAAGTGGGCACTTTTGGATGGTGTTTCGGGACTGCTATGACAACATCTCAGATTTAGCTGGGTGAATCCGTCGAAACACGTTAATCTGTTATCGCAGTCCAATAAATCTTGTGATTAAACTTTACTACTTTGCTTTAACGTGAATTTCCTCCAGCCTGACACTGATAAAGGATTAGTTCATCTTATCTTAATTACTTAATTAATCAATCTGTGGCCGGACTACTAGCCACCCTCTTTCCCCCCACCGACGACTTAAATCTTAATGGTTCATCTTATCGGGACAAGTTTATGCTTCTAACTTTATAGATACAATTTTCAGGTGTTCCTGCTGGTATGACATGACCTACAGAATGATGGCAAGATGCACCCTTTCCGATTAATATATCGAAGTGTATTCTGCATAGTAAAATGTGATATGTCAACAAGTCAAGTCAAGTCAACAGTATTTATAGACTTTCAAACAGCCATCGCTGCATACAAAGTGATGTACATGGAGCAATTTAACATACACAATAAACAGAAAGACAAATCGGTAATAAAGGCGGTAGAAAGCACCAAACAGTAAAATCAAGAACAAATCTAAGTCATGCTGAGTCGAATGCCAAAGAATACAAGTGAGTTTTGAGGAGGGCTTTGAAGGTGGGCAGCGAGGAGGCTTGCCGAATGTTATGTTGTGTGTTAATTTGTCTAGTCTGACTTGACGTGCAGTGTGGGGACACTTGCAGTGTGGGGACACTTTGATTAGTAGCAAAGAGGTGAATGCTTCGAGGAGGCTCGGGATATCATGAAGTATCAAGTGCAACGTTATTGTCAAATGTGTTGTATGTTAAACATACAGCACAGATGAAATTTCCTCCCTCTTAAACAGTCACAGATTCTATTAGCTCTCAGTCTGGATCCATGCACACACACACACACACACGCGCGCACACACACATCAGTCATTCTCACTTTGTTGGCTTTCATATTTCACTCATCCAGCCTCATCATCAGGCGATAAAACAAACACCAGCGATATTAAATTACACCTGTGGCTTTGTCTGAAGCTGTGGAGGGGTGATAAAATGCACTAGCCGCCACCCGCAATGTGGCGCGTGTGTGTGTATATGCGTGGGTGGAAGCCGTTAGGTAATGAGCCGTGAGCACAGACAGAGACTAAGCGCAAAGGACAATTAAGCATCAGATTCATCCAGGACTTTTATTGTCGATAGGTGTGAGCTAACCGCTCAAGTTGGTCAGACTCCATGTCACCTCAGATGCGATGAACTGCTTTTCGGAATCAACACCTATTGACTAGTTCATAATGTTGTAGACAATATGCGCCAGGGTACTTCTGGATGACAGAAAGTGACTGACTATTGACGATAAACTATTGCAATTGCACACCCAGATAAGGTTTACCTAAAAGTTTTAGGGTTTTTTTTTTACCAATTGCCTTAAAAAAATAAAATAAAAATCAGTGGATGTCGTATATAGTTGTACAGAGAAGATAGCAACACTGCCTGCATGGTGGTGGCAGTGTGATGGTCTGTGGCTGCTTTGCTAACTCAGGACCAGGACAACATGCTGTGATTGATGCGACAATGAATCCTGCTGTCTACCAGAAAACGTCCGATCCGAAACACACCAGCAAGTTCACTTCTGGATAGCCAAAAAATAATAATAATAATAAAATAACGATTTTGGAGCAGCCAAGTCAAAGAGCATTCACACTTGGAACCAATTGAGATGCGATGGTTTGAACTTAAACGGGCAGTTCATGCTAGAAAACCCTCCAATATGGCAGAGTTGAAGCAATTCTGCAAAGAAGAGTGGGTGAAAATTCCTCCACAGCAATGCGAAAGACTCATCACGAATTATCGCAAACGCTTGATTTCAGTTATTGCTGCCTAGGGTGGCACAACCTCCTTAGGTGTTAGGTTCAGGGGGCAATTACTTTTTCACATCAGGACAGGCAGGTTTGGATTTGTGTGTGTGTGTGCGTGTGTGTGTGCGCGCGATAAATTAAATCTGCATTTGGAAACTGCATTTTGTATTTCCTTGGGTTGTCTCTGTGGGATATTAAAATGGGTCTGTTGGACCAAAAATGTGTGACAAAATCTACAAAGAACAGAAATCAGAAAGGGGGCAAAATCGTTTCCCTGGCACTGTATATGAATGCCCCTGGCTATCGGGCCGTTGTTAATTTTAATGCAAGACCTTCCATTGACTGCAGTTAACCATAATCCCACCGATCAGTGTTGCTAAATGATATCGCCCTAATTCATCTTAATTCTCGTTCTCAGACTCAAAAACAATTAGAAGCATTTTATTTGATCCAATTACACGTATTGTTGTGTCTTCTATCAGAAGATGATAAAACAAAAGCTCGGGAGATTTGGAATGAGAATCACCTATCTCGTATCGGGATCAGGGATTAAAAGATTAAAACCAACATTTCTGATCTAATCAGAAGGTGTCGTATAAATGGAGCACAGCGGGTCAACTTCTTTATTCTGCCAAGCTCAAGCCGAGTTTTATTTTTTTTCTTTTGCCCTTTTGGATTCACGGCATGTTCGAATCCAAACCAAACATTTAGACAATTTAATTATTGCAGTGGGGCCATTTCGTGCGTCATAGAAATAAATGTAATCAGTCAAAATAATACACAGAGTCACAAAATTCCATTGCACCATCAAATAAGTAATGTGGATGCTCCTCTCACCAATTCACGATGATAACCGCCAACGAAGCACAGTAGAAATAAACAGAACGACTTGAAAGAAGCCTTAGTCAGCAAGACTTGAAAAGTCAACCTCGAGATGAAGCTTTTTTAGAGACCTTTGGCATAATTCTCTCTCTCTCTCTCTCTTACGCTCTGTCTCCACAAGTAATGACATGTTGACACTGAAGACTAATTGGCTACGCTAACATATCGGTGATGCTTGGCTGCTTTGCGTTGGTTTGGATGGATATGCAGTCAGCGGTGAAAACCAACAGAATGCCCAATTGTGGCTTTGAAGGGGAAATGAGACATGTAATTCAATCCATAATGGCCTTTTTTGTATAAATATACAAAATCGCTGCTTTTAGGTCTTTTCCGCCCTTCTAGCCTGTCATTGTCTCGGAGAGTGGAGGAGAAAATACACCAAAGTGCCCCCTCCCAAAAAAAAAAAAGAAAAGTTGGACTAAAAGCCTCAGTGACATCTTACTGAATGAAAACACACACGCACATACGCATGCACGCACAGATATATATATATATATATATATATATATATATATATATAGTGTTACTACTTTATTACACTTTGTCGGTTATTTTGTTTCATAGCAGTTTAAGTATTTTGTTGATTGTTTAGTTAAGTGTTTGTGTTAAATAGTAGTTTGACTGTTGTTTTTTTAAATTGATCGAGGTTATTAGTTATTTTCCAGCAGCAGCACGTTCTGTGTGTGTGTGTGTGTGTGTGTGTGTGTGTGTGTGTGTGTGTGTGTGTGTGTGTGTGTGTGTGTGTGTGTGTGTGCCTATGAGGTCCATCCATCACGCTAAGAGGCCATTTCCATGGATGTAGCCCGGCCGTGGCACCGCATCTAACCCTAATCACCCTCCGTCTCTGTCCGTCTGCCACTGTCGGCTGGCCTCCATCGCCAATAATGGCAGAAGTCTGGTCCGGGCACTCATCTTTTCCTCAACTTGATGAGCCAAACAATCATTAAGATAAGTGCGTTGCAGTCATATTAATATCTATTGCGATTTAAAGGGCTTTCAATGGGAAAAGTACAACTTCAACTCAACCTCAAATAGTCATTTTGCTCAGTGACTGGGTGATATGGGCTACATTTGCATTTACGCGCTAAGTGACTGGTTTTTATCATGTGAAAATGGCATGTCAGTTATTCATGATGAAGTCCAACTGCCGTACAACAGAAATAAGCACCACACTTTGAAATTATCCAAAGACAAAAAAAGGTGTCCAAGTCACACCTCAAGTAGACAAATGCTCAAATGCACTGCATTCATCACATTGCTACTATCACTCCTCTTGCCACTTACTCAGAAGCAACAATTCACACAACACAAACTAAGATAACGACTAGGAATAATTACAAGAGTAACACTTTGCTTTGTAGAAATAATCAGAACATTTAGAAATAATCCGAGTATTCTAGAATACAGAGAAGCAAATGCATAATGTCGATCGTATGATTAATGTGATTGCTCCTCTCGCCAGTTATTAATGATGATAAACACCCCCTTCTCATAATAGTAATAAACAAAATTACAGGAATTAACCCATGGAGTAAAAACAAATCCATATTATGTGCGGGCATATCCAAAAGTGGCGGCCCGGTAGTCCAGTAGTTGTTAGCACGTCGGCTTCACAGTGCAGAGGTACCGGGTTCGATTCCAGCTCCGGCCTCCCTGTGTGGAGTTTGCATGTTCTCCCCGGGCCTGCGTGGGTTTTCTCCGGGTCCTCCGGTTTCCTCCCACATTCCAAAAATATGCATGGCAGGCTGATTGAACACTCTAAATTGTCCCTAGGTGTGAGTGTGAGCGTGAATGGTTGGTCGTCTATGTGTGCCCTGCGATTGGCTGGCAACCGATTCAGGGTGTCCCCCGCCTACCGCCCGGAGACGGCTGGGATGGGCTCCAGCACCCCCCCGCGACCCTGGTGAGGATCAAGCGGTACGGAAGATGAATGAATGAATGAATGAATGAATGAATATCCAAAAGTGCAATGTACTCAATATTCAATATTCATCATTTGATTAATGTGAACAAATGGATATTAAACAAAATCATAACACACAGTCAAAAAAATGCAAGTGCAATCTAATGTAATCTAATGTATTCATGCGATTCATGTTAACTGCCACCTTGCACGTTAGCAACCAACACCGTGGCTGGTAAAAGAAAGCACAAATTCAAGAAGTCTTCAACATAAACGACTCGCGATCCGAAAGGAAGCACGACTGTTTAATTTGAGTGATTTTAGAGGCTCATAACAATGGTGATTTGCGAAGGCGAGCGTTGACCCCCTCGTGGCCCGGTACAGAAACGCAAGTGCGCCGCTGTCTTAATTCCGCCAAAGAGCATTAAAGTAGTATTTATATGTAGTGCTACATGTCTTGATACTTTTGAACCCGCTGGCATCACATCAATAAAACTTATTTAACTTGCTTGTCTTGTGGAATTTGGTAGAGAAAAAAATATCCTCCCACTACCGCCCCCCCCCCCCCCCCCCACACACACACAGACAAACTCCTCCTCTACAGATATGCTGCGTTCAAGGTCCACCTCCGCTCTCCGAGGCGTCCGAGATGGATATGACACGGCATGTTTGGAGGGTGGCGGTACAGTGGTGGGGTCAAGGCTTGCCGGCCTGTGTCTGCAGATAACAGAGACATCGCTTTCATTCTAGAATGCCAGCTACTCAATTTGATTTGATGTGGCATGCAGATTTTTTTTTTTTTTTTAAATTCCCGGTCTCATATTGTTTTGCCTCAGACCCACAGCATACGGCGGCAAGAAATGTTTATGTGCTTGTTAGCGGTTGAACGGTACATACTGTATTTTTTACTAGATTTTTTTTTTTTTTTTACGGATGGAGCATATTGAGTGTGAGAGTGTAAAAGAGAAAGCGCTTTTGGTGGTAGGTCAAACTTTTTGGGTCACGACCCAAATCAAATTCAGTCCTGCGGCCTATTTTTCACTTTTGGATTTTTTTGAAAAGGTCTATTGGTCGGCACCTATCTTTTAATTAACTGCATGGAAATATATATACTGTATATATATATATACAATTTTTTTTCTTTCTGACATGAGAAGTATGGGGCAGCACTGTGATTGACTGGTTAGCACGCCCACCTCACAGTGCAGAAGTGCAGGGTTCGATTACAGCTCTGGTCTTCCTGTGTGGGCTTTGCATGTTCTCCCCTTGACTGTGTTCATTTTCTCCGGGTACTCCGGTTTCCTCCTACATTCCAAAAACATGCATAGACAGCGAATGGAACATACAAAATTGTCCTCAGGTATGATTATGATGAGCACGAATGGGTTTTCATCTCAGCGATTGCCTGGCGATCAGTTCAAGGTGTCCCCTCCTACTACCCGAAGACAGCACCAGCACGCCCTGCAACCCTCGTGAGGATAAACGAGTTAGAAAATGAATGGATGGATGAGAAGTTCGTCCCAAAAATATCTAATGAGCTCTCTCTGATGGTAACGCCGCAGCATGTCAGCGATATTAAATGATTCAGTGACCCTTAATGTTCCACACGTGTCTTGACATTGCCTTTAAATGTTTCAAAGTCTCTCCCAACAGATCATCTTGAGAAAGAATTTCACCTATATCTTCCAAGATGAAAGAACTGATAATGAAGCCGATTTATTGCATTGCTTTCAAGAGAAAAAGGTCAAAAGTTGACGTTTACTTGGAATTTTTTTTTCCTTTTTGCAGATCTGCGAGATGTCGCACACATTTGTAACTGTCCCACCTAATTGGACTTTTACCATTGAGGCTATCTGGGGAGGGAAATTTAAGAGTGCCTAAACCTTTATGGAAAATTGATACTAAGGAATACTTCTTCTTCTTTCACACATGAAGAGACTAGATATTTTTTGATCAGTCAGGCGATACTTTTATCATCCACAAGGACAATTCACTTCAAGTCATTCATTCTAACTGTTGTGTTTGTTGAAGATGTTTTTTGGGTTGTCATTTTCTCGGGCTCAGGCTGGTTTGAAACCCAAATTGATGTTTCAAGTCTGGGTTCGTGTTTCAAGTTAGGATTTAAAGCCAAGTTTTACAATTGAAGGGCTGGTCTACGACCAGGTTTTAGGTTTCTAAGTATTAGGGTCATGGTTACAAGTTACGATGGCAAGGAAGGGTTTGTGCATATTTATTTTATATTTACCGGTAGTTGATACACTGGCAAATATATTTGTCATATCAAATGTTCATAATTGCACATTTACATATATATCTGGACCATATTTGTATAATTTGAAATATGTACATTTGATATATTAGGTGTATGAAACGTTAAATGTGAAAAATATGGCACATTCTGTGCATTGAAATTCAATATTATGTTAGTGTGGCACATTAGACAATGAAATATGAGAAGTTACAATATTAACTATGACATGAATTATAGAACATGAGCCATGGTGAAAATTAGGTAACTTGGAGGTGTATACAACGTAATTATAATGGAGGTACATACGTTAAGAATGACATGAACGTTAACTTTAAATCTAGATATATGAATGAAAAATAATGGTCCAACAACGGGGTATACCGTAGTTCTCAATATGAATAAATGTGCTCTGTAAATATGCTACATCTGAAGCATGGTTTCTGTAGCATTTGGCATCTATACGCGAGTCTTCTATGTGCATTGTTGTTTGTGTGGGTGATAAATCAGCACGTGTGAATAATTTACCAGCGTGATCGAGGCTCAGCGGAGAGAAAGTGATGAGAAATTTAAAGGTACCCTGGTGAGAATGGAAAGATGCCGGTTGTTTGTATCGCCGTCTCTATGCTAACACTTTCTCTCTCCACATGTCGAAAGGCTTTTCATGCTGCTGTTGTTGTTTTTCTTAAAGTGGCTGACTGACATTTAAAGTCCTGAAGCTCTTGTGTCAAGGCAAATTTAAGTTTCAAGTGCAACTTTTTCACTGCTTTAATTATATCTTAAATTGATGCCACATTTCTAAGCTCTCTTATTGGTTAGCTTGTTGGTTCACTCACAAATCACGGGGTGACTTGTCAACTTGTTTGTTAAATGTCTGGCTCAATTGTTAGCATCACTGCTTGATCACATGCTGGCTGCTTTGATTAACTCAAATGTTAGCTTACATGTTTGATCATGGATCAGATGGACTGTTACTGTGTACTATTTGTTTTATGTAAAAACGTGTTGAACCAATTTTTAGTTGTCCAAATTGCCTGCTCACTCAGACACTCAATGTCAATTCAAAGATTGGTTCGCTTGCCAGCTCCTGTGTTTAACAGGTTGAGTTCTCTTTGCTAACGCACATACTGGCTCATTTGTAAGCTACCCGACCGCACACATTCGCCACCAAGTAATCAAGCATAAACTTCAATAAGGACTTTACAAGGCAGATTTTGAACTCGCTTTCCCAGCCTCTCTGGTGTATTTATGTACGTGAGTGGTTCTGTGGGGGGGTCTTCACGGCCGAATTGCCGGGCGAGAAAGAACAGAAAATGAACACTGGGACATTTATTAACTGTCACACTAGGACATCCACTTTCACTTTTTCATCTTTTCTTCAGGGTCACTCAGGCCTTCGAGCCCTCCCTCGGGAATGATCATCATCCCCCCACCCTCCCTCGAACTCCCTCCTTTCACACACACACGCACGCACAAATCCTAAATGTGCTCTGGTTCTCATGGGAGTAAGGCAGATAGTGTGGGATTAAAGAATGTTTCAGGTCGGGTATGTGTCTAAATATACCCAAACTAAATTGCTTTTTTGCTTGTCACAACACAATTTGCAATGCATTACTGTGGATGCTGTACAACACGAACAGTGTCAAAAATATAAATGATGCACCGGGTATAAATTCAATGCAATGTGGATGCAGTGTTTGAAACAAGCCTCAATGTTTCAAGACAGGTTTTGGGTTGAAAAATAAGGTGTCAAGTTAAGGTTTTGAGGCTGGACTCAGGTCGAGTACCTACTTGTTTGGGTATTTAGCTAGGTAAGAGGCGCAAAATCTATGAAACGGCCGTCAATGTGATACACAATTTGTTTCTTCTGTCTGTGTGTTTATGTGTGTGTGTGTGGTACAAAAGAAGCAAAAGAGAGCAATGTGGAGTGAATGAGTGTGAAGATAAAGAGTAGCCGAAAAAAGAAGGAGGAATTAGCAGAACACAGCTAAGATGATAATTGCTACCATGACGTGTGTGCGTACGTGCGTGCCTAAGTACAGTACGTGTGCGAGTAACAGCAGAGATTAGCATGTCAAATCACATGCACACTGTGAGCAAAGACGAGAATAATCACATTCCATCAATGCTGTGCTGATTGCTGCCGGCTCCCTTAAAAGTGTGCCAAACACTGACAGCCGGCATCGTCTTCATCGAGCTCAGCTCGATAGTGTGTCGTAATACTGGTTGTGTATTTTTATTGGCTCAGACAACCGTTACACCAGCTGGAATAAAATATCCCAAATATTATTCTCACATCCTGAATTGGGAGGACTATTCGTGAAGCGACCTAAATACAAGCACTGTATTTTCCTCACTATAAGGCGCACCTAAAAACATTGAATGTTCTCAAAAGCCGACAGTGCGCCCAATAATCCGATGCGCCTTATACATGGAGTTACATTCTGTTTATATTCCCCATTGAGTTGTTCCCCTGTTCGTGTTCGTATGCCGTCTAGTGGTGATTGTAAGCATGAACAAATTGTAAGCCCAAAGGATTCTGCTCATCACTAATTGACATGCGCAGACGCCAACACACACTCAAACTGCCAACTACTTTGTGAGCTCTGCGCAGCCATTATGAAACGAAGATAATACCAAAAGCATAGTTAACGAGTGACTAAACGAAGGAAGAAGGAGACAAGCAAGACATCTAAGGATATTTAGCGCCGAAGATAGCAATGCTAATTGCTATTTTCATCAACCAGTTGCTGAATTTTGTGTTTTAAGAAGACAGTGATGTCTGTGGAACTGTGACGAACGAAGAGGATGTACCATCGTACAGTAAAGCTGCTTGTCTCCTCCTCCGTCTTTATGCTACATCATCACCTCTAAATATGGGCACAGTGGCCAGCGGCACGACCGTTTCACATTAAGCGAATGCAGTTTGAAAAGGGCTTTAAAGTCCAGCGATGTCAGCAAATGGGCAGTCCTCAGTAAATTGGCTGATTCGAAGACAGGATGCCAAAAACGTGTGATTAGTGACGAGTTGACTTCCAGCATTCAATGTCGATGCAGGGTTATAATGGCAACCTGTTGACTCGCCGACGAATCGGGTCAACCCCGATTTAAGATAAAAATGGTCGCGAATAGTAGATGTTTGCTTTTTAATCCCAAAATTTGCCGATTAGTACTTGAAAATACATTTGCTCTATTCTCTTAAACATTTATTAAGACTTAATCTTTTTTTTCCCTAATCTTATCCATTTATTTATTTAAACTGGAATCTGAATATATTTTCAAAAGACCTGTAATTCATGAGTGGATATTGACAATTATTACAAGGACACGCTTTGCCCCAGTCAAAATTGCTAATTGATTAAAAACAGCATGTAAAAGTAAAAAATATATGTATGCTATTTTTAAAACAATTGTGATGCTCTGATGTAAAACGGTACTCCACTTCTTTTCAGTTGAGAGCGAAACATTGGGATTTCCCAGTTGTGCCCATGTGTGTGTTGGCACTTTAATGTATGAGAAGCCGGGCATTATTAAAACATGGAGATTACACATCCTGAATGGGCCCCTCAACGAGCACCATTAAAAATGGATGCAGAGCAGAGCACAAGAGCGAGAGGAGGAGATGGCAGTTGGAGTGCGGGTGAGGGAGGTAAGGCCCCAAGATGTCAGAGGGAAGCGCGAGCAACACGTTCAAGCTTTCATTAGAAGAAGAAAAGAAGAGGAGGACAACCGAGGAGGAGGAGGAGGACAGTTTGTGCTCGTGACCTTCTTGTGCTTCGCTGTCAGACGATCACACTGGCATCACACGTTCTATTTAACACCGTGACACATCATTCCGTCCAGTCACATGTCAGGAACAGAGCTTCAAAATAGTGTTTCAGACAAGGGGTGAGATTTTGAAGCCAAGGTTGGGTTTTAACACAGGATTAGGGTTGAATAAAGTGTAGGTGCTGAGGAATTGCAAGCCATGGTTTGGGTTTTGAAAAAAAGTTGGTGTTTAAAAGTATGGCTTCAAGCAAGGGTTAGGGTCTTAAGTGAAGGGTTTCCAGCCTGCGTTAGGGTTTCAACAAATTCAAGTTTGAAGCTAGGTTTGGGTTTTAAAGTAGGGTTTCAGATTTAGATTTAAAAAAAAAACAGTCTCCAGCATGGAGGCCTAAAAAGTTCTAAAGTTGAGATTGGTCAAAGTAGGGTTTCAAAAAAAAAAGGGAGTACAATACAATACAATACATGCTGATTTATATAGCGCTTTCACAACAGCGGCAGCTGTAACAAAGCGCTTTACAAAACAGTTAACATAAGGTAAAATAATAAACACAACACATAACATAAAACACAGACTGTCGTGCAGTCCTAACCACTTTTCCGTCACACGCTTTGTTGTTTGAAGCGGTTTGAGATGAAAGAGGAGAGAATCAAAGTGTCCTTTAACCAGTGGATCAGAGACGTCATGCTCAAAATGTGCACACGTCGGCTACAAGCTAAGTTTCAAAGTCAACAAGAAGCTGTAGCATCCATTGACGAAAAAAGAGATTGGTTAACTTCTCCTGTCCCAATGAAATCCATTTCAATTCCAAGCGGCGACTCACGGTTCCAAATATGCATCGGCGCTCTTCGCCAACGCTCCTCTCTCCTCATCCTCAACTTCAGCGGCCATCCATCCAGCCGCACCAACGCCAACTGTCCAACAGCGCTGACATAGCCACTGAACAAATCGGGGTTGTGAAAAATGCTGCCCATTACTGGCGCAAAAAACACAAGCGCCCCAGGTCTGTCCAGCACCGACAGTCAATGGCGCCGACATTCCTCCCAATCAAAATCTGTGCTGGTACAGGCGTGCTGCCGAGAAGGCGCAACCACCAAGCACAGATACTGCTCCTTTGACGAATGTCGTGGCCAAAAAGCGCTGAAAACAGTCCATATCAGGTCCACACAATGAAACAACAAACAACATGTGACAAAACAAAAGACAAAAACAGCAAAAAAGAACAAAAAAGCAAGGCTCTTGAAGAGCACTTGCCGAAGGCTGCCTACTCGGGCATTCAAGTTTTAAACTTAGGTTCGTGGTTCAAACTGGGAATAGCGTTTTGAGTCAGAGTTTCAAATCAGGATTAATTTTTCACTGGCTGTTTCGAAAACAGAGTTTTGAATGCTAACCTTTGTTTTAGACAAGTTAGCCGTCATCTGAATGCATACCTGTATTTGTTGGAATTGAATTTGTGTGTGTGTGCGCGCGTGTGTGTGTGTGTGCATGTGTGTGTCGGATGAAGTTAATGTTTTGAATCCACTTTAAAGGACCTCGGCGGGGCATGACTAATACCTGGCACAGTACTGGACATGCTGGTCACACACGTAATTAAGTGCAACGTCTGTGTCCTGTTAAGAGTGGTAGCGATAAATCTGATGTAAAGATTCCCAGGAAGCTGCTGGTGTTTGATGATCTGTTCCGCCCTGATTTACCCATCCGCTCGGCGCGCTACAGAAGCCCTTTAAAGAAGACATGCTACGTAGTACCAAGGCTTAAAAAGTAGTTAGTTCACTGTCATATTATTGCAGTCAAAGCAATCGAAATGCTAGCGAATGGAGTACCATGCAAGCGTTCCACAGATGAGATGACTGTTCCCGATTGTTTCTTGGTCATTTGCCAAATACGCAACCATTTACTGTCAGGTTAGTACATTATCATATTCGAGCTGTCCTAATAGAGAAGCCTAATGAAGTCATGAAGCTCTCACAGCATCCGAGTCACATTTATGCCAAAGTGGCACAAAAAAAGAAAAACAAAAAAAAACAAAAAACTGATTTTCCATCCCTGCAAAATGGCCTATAAACTTTCAGAATATGATATCATTTGTTTTTTATGATATTGGAGATTGTACCGTTTGACACCGTAGCTCATTTCACCAAAGTGGAAATAGAAAGTACCAACAACTGCGCAGAAAAATGGTCACGCTAAAGCCCCATCCCCTCCCCGCCATCCCCTCTGGCTTGAGGTACCAAACGTAATGCAACACATTTACTGCACCCTACCTAAATCGCGTTTATTGTTAGAAAGTATCATATCATATACAATATTATATTGAATCAAGTCTGTCTGACATATCACATTCAAGCCATATTAAATGTTGAAATATTTACACCATATGTTGTGATTTAAAGTTTACACCCTATTTAAAATTCTAATGTAGCGTTGTTAGATATTTAACTTTTGCAAGGCACAATATTTGCATATTATTTACTGTAACATCATGAACAGGCACATGTTTATACTTGACAGACGGCACTCACTTTTTTTTTTTTTACATATTTTGACCAGATCATTGTTCTGAGTCACATTTTAAAATTAATGTATGATCATCTGCTGTAATTATTAATAAAAAAACATTTATAAGTGACTTCTGAGGGATGATCTCCATGTTTACATTATATGTACAGGTATATATATTAGAACATTATATTAACATGTTTAATTTTTTATACACTTTTAAGGATGTAATGTTTAATCCCCATCATATGTGTACATATATCACCCATGCAGAAATAATATCTCATATTTACAAACCATTATCTAAACATGAGTCAGGTACCAAAATTAGACAGGTCCGGCTTTACTAGTTTCACATCTCTTGCAATTATCAGTCCATGGTGCTGCAACACCGAGCGTTAATGTAACAAGCGGCCACTTACAGCAAAGCTACATGGTGCCTTTTTCAAGATATCAGCATTAGCGGTTTGGCCCGGATGCTTCCAGTGGAGTGCGCCTATTAAAATCTCAGCAGGCGTAATAGGTCCACTCGGCTCCGGTGATGGCATAATGGGCCGCACTAGAACAATCGTTTGTAGTGTTGTGTTGCTGTGCGTTCGCTCCCTGCAGAAGGTAACACCTGGATTTCAAAATGTGTAAAAGAGCAAAGTGGGCTAAGCTGTGTATTGCAGTAATTAAGCACTCAGCAGTTACGGAATGCGAGTGAATCTTGCATGGTGGTTCAAGTCAGACATTGATACAAAGCCTTTACAATAGAAACAAGATAAAACGTTGCCAGTTAAGTTTGGTTATCAATAATGTGGATTGGTTAATCCTGATTGGGCATGTTCCTACCTATATAAGTAGCATAACTACAAAGTGATTTGGTTTCACCAAAAACACTGTTTATACCATATCAATGCATACTTGTCCAACTTCCAGCGTGCTGACATTTCTCTCCCTCATAATGGACGTGACAAGCCGAGATTTACCCCGCCATCTTTATTTTCGACTCAAAAGCTGTTCTGATCTCAAATGCAGAGTGATGCAACACATTTTCATCAGTTCAGTCATTTAAAAACCTGAATTTCACAGACAAGCTCAATAAGTTCGTCGGTAGCAGGAAATGGTGGGATTTTAGTCGAATGTAAACATTCATGGCAGTGAATGAGTCAATACCAAAACAGTCAGAAAAGCTGAGGATCATTTTTACCCCAAAGGGAGGAGTTTTGTATCAAAAATTCTGATATTAATATTTCATATGGCAGCAATACCACCATGGGAGCAGTACTTTTTGGTCAATTTTCAAATTTTCAATGTGGGCAGGTATATTATACACACACACACACATATATACATATATATATATATATATATATATATATATATATATATATATATATATACATACATAGATACATACATACATATATATATATACTGTATATATACATATTCTGCTGCTGCACTGTTAAACTTCCTTGAAATCAAATATCACACACACACGCACACACACACACACACACACACACACACACACTGTATATATATAAAATATATACATACACACACACACAATATAACTCACATCAGAGTGCATTTCCATCTGGCATTGCCCACTTCAGAAAGTGAAAGCCTTCACATGAGCGAGAGGATGAGGAGGGAGAGGAGGCATTGGATAAGATGAAGTAACACATTGATGGAAAAGTGAATGTTCCTCTGGTCCTCTGGTAGACGTCTTCAGATTACACACCCGCTGAGTGTGTATCAGCCCCATGGCTCTTTTGCACACTGAATCTTGTATGTAGGGTATGTATACACTTGTGTATTTCCACTACAACACAGCCACCACTTGCACACGTCAAAACGTGCATCAAGTTGGCATCCATCAATGTCAGCAAAACACGGATGCTTCTTCCTGAACTTCTCCTCGGAGAGGGTCTGACTGACAGTGTAAAATCATCACGTGTAAACCAAAAGGACGACTAGATTTTCACCTAGAATCTAAAATATGCCCTCCCCTCCGGTGCCATTTAGTACATGGAAGCAGAGATTGAAATCCCACTAGAAACATCCCACCCAGTATGGGAATGTCAGATGTTGTTCTTAGTACTTGCTAGAGCTAACTAGCTAGATAGCCAGTTAGCTAGCGAGCAGCTAGATAGCCAATAGCTAGCTAGTTAGCTCGCTAGATAGCTACCTATGCAATATACAGGACCGTATTATAACTATTGAACAACATAAAGATGACAAAATTGTCAAAAAAGCGTATGGCCACAAAGAGAAGAAACGGGCAACAACAAAGAGAAAATGTATTTTGAGAAACTGTTGGCAATGATTGACTACATTTGGGAGGCAAAGACTAGACATGGTCTGCTTTCTGGCCACGAGTACATATGAAATTTAAAATAATTCAGCATTGTTGTGAAAAAGGTGTATATATTTTTTTTAAATATATTTTGTGTGTGTGAAAGCGGTTGACCATTTTTCATTGGCTGTTACATCTGCAGAATTGCAACACCAAGCATTGGAGTTTAAAATTGTGAATTGCAGTAGATGGACGTCACTCATGAAGACGAGTTGACGTATGACTCGGTGATCGGCAGGTTTTAAAGGGAAAATAACAGAAAAATAACTATAGCCACAGGCCAAGCTGTACTGTGCTTGTTTACACAAGAGCCATATGGCTACATTTCGAGGCAGTTACAATTCCCAGCCCTTAACTAATCTATTCCGTGCTGAGTGGATCATGTCATAAAATCTGACTGTAAATTTCAGTGGTCTCGCAATAAAGACACTGCAGGGTTGATAAAATAAAATAACAAACTAACTGACAAGAGCTGCATTTAGAGCAGATGCAGCAATATGTCAGCTCCACATAGCTGCATAACAAAAAGCTGAGAGGGAGAATAGCGCAACGATAAAACCAGGAAATAAGATCACTCGGGCCATCGAGATGTTGTCACCAGCAAGAAAACAGGATAAAAAGGGAGGTGTCTTTTCCAGATAACAGCCCCCACGTGTTGAATCACACGTTGCGCCAATGAAATGGCCACATAAAAAGGTTTGAAGAAGGGGGGAAAAAAAAAAACAATCGCCACTGGGCATTATGTTCTTCTTAATTGAAATGGTGAGTCATCAGAGCGATCACTCACGCGTCAGCGCATCACCAATAAGCAGAAGAACAAAAAAACAGCTGAAACATTTGCTTGCGGAATAAATGGTCCCTTTTTAAACGGCGTTTAATTACAATAGATCATTTATATTCAGTGGTGGTGTATGTATTATTCATACTCTTAATATCACCACAAAGGTGATTAATTTAATTAAAACTATTTGCAAATATGGAATTAGGCTGCGGGTGTCCCAAACATGCACATTGATTAAACTTTTTTTTCTTTCTTTTAAATTTGTACACTATGTATAATTACTTAAGATAATTAATTTTGATATTTTATGATTATGTTTTTTCCGTCCTACCACATTTTTGACTGTAGGTTAAATATTTGCTCATGTGATTTTCATTTATTCTTAGACAATTATGATGGTTATATCACATTGCAGTGATGCCTCTGTGTTTGCATGTCAAATGAATTTTTAGTGCTCTATAGTTATGACGCGTGTAATGACAACAACATTTCATTCCATTCCGAGTTCCATCCCTGAAGTGAATAATGCAACTTTGTCGAGACGCCTAGGCATAAAAACATCAGCTCCGCTTCATTTCAAGAGCACAAGAATGAACTGTAAAACAATAAATCTCAAATAAATAAGATCAGCAGGTACAGTGCACTCCGCTTAATAGAACACCGGTTAATAGAGTAATCCGCTTAATAGAGCAAAAGGCTCTGGAACGGATTTGCCTAATGCAATTTCCTATAAAGATACTCCGCTTAGTAGAACAGATCTCCGCTTAATAGAACAGGCCGTAAGCAATGAACATTGTAAACTAGTGGTTTTCGAAGTGTAGCTATCGCGATACTGTACCACTATCGCGAGAAAACGCGGTAGTTCTAGCCGTATACAGTAACAGGTAGCATGCGTCACTCCACACATAGACACACGCACGTCACAATGGCTTCAACTTCATTCAAGAGACGAGAGAGAGAGACGAAGTGTAGCTATCGCGATACTGTACCACTATCGCGAGAAAACGCGGTAGTTCTAGCCGTATACAGTTACAGGTAGCACGCGTCACTCCACACATAGACACACGCACGTCACAATGGCTTCAACTTCATTCAAGAGACGAGGGCTATCACCTGCGGATAAGAAGGACATACTCAGACGATACGATGCATTGCCGGATTCTCAGAAGGTATGCCCGCGGTTTCCAGGACTTCCCTCTTATCCAGCGCATTGAGAGGGAAGTCAACCGCAAAATTACGGACTCCTGTTTCCAGACAAAAGTAACGACATTTTTCTTGTGATTTGAGATGTTTGACTGAAGTTGATTAAAGTTGTTGTTTTGTTGTTTGATTAAAGATATGGACGTCCACAGTCGAAATATCTCTTTTAACTCGTCAGCAGGGGTTTTTCTGCGTGCATAACTTGGTTGTCGACGTGTCTGAAGGTGTACCTAATAAAGTGTCTCCGGTTAATAGAAACCCCGCTTAGTAGAACAGAAGCGCTTCGGCCCAATGGTGTTCTATTAAGCGGAGTGCACTGTATATATTTAGGTTGTATCATACACAAAAAAGATTTTTTTTTAAAGCCTCGCCATCGCCACTGCTCGGATTGGATTGCACAAATGGCTTAAAATGGCACACTCTGTGTCACAAATGCACTTGTGATGCATGAGAGTATGCTGGGAATCTAGAATCATGACTGCTTCGAGCTCTCCTTCTCATTCTATTTTCACTTTTCCTATCTGTTCCCCTTTTTTAACACACCTCATGGTCCCTTCGCTCATCTTCTTCCTTTTGGGGTGTGTGTGTGTGTGGAAGGGGAGTGGTTGTATTGTCAGGGTCAGGGATTTGGCATTAATTCAGTTGTGCCCCCTGGATAAAATAGACAGTTTTACCGAAATACCTAAAATTGAGTCAACACGTCTATTGTAACAAGATGCAGCCCTCCCAAAAATGCCTTTTTGGCTTGAAGTTGCTTATTTGGAGAAATTCCAGGCATCTCTGATGGAATCTCATCCAAATGAACCACAATCAGCAGGTATTTAAAATGATGGGCAACTATAAATTATAAGGCTTTCTTTATTTTTATTAAGATCATTTTTTTATTTTTATTTTTTGCTGAGCATGCTATTCAGGACTTTTCCTTGAAAAGAAGGGGGTGCTACTGCCTGTTCGTTGCTGCTCGCAGCTTTAATCAGTTTGTTTTCACGGCTCCAGTCGTCAAACTGGTTGGTGTAACAGGATTACCTCTCCTGCGTCAAATCCTCTTTTTCCTGGCGGCTGACTTCATCCTCTCACTTCTCCTCATTTTAGCACCTTCTCTATATTCTTTGGAGTAGTTCAATAGCAATGCCAGCTGTGAAAATGTCTCATGAAATACTGAAAACAGTGCAGCCTCTGTGTGTGAGTGTGAGTGCGTGTGGGCATGCTTGTTATTCTCCCTCACCCATACAAACAGGTGTGCAAATACATTCCAAGCTTATCGGACCATTTGCAAATACGCCGTCACTTATTGGTTGCGATTGATTTGCTTGGGCTTTCTGTACTCAAAATGGCTCCTAATTTAGCGCTTTTATGGCTGGCGGAGGCGGCGTTTTGCTCATTCTGCAGCCCTTCACCAAGGTTAAACTGCCACAAGCAAAGGCGTATGCGCTATTGGGTACACAATGAGGTGCACGTTGGTGTATTTGTCTGTGCGAGCTTTCCCAGCGTATTGCAGCTTTGAAACAGAGAGCAGAACTAATTCCAATTCAACTAAAGAAGGTTTCAAAGCTTTTTCTCATTTAAAGATCGAGAGTGAGTGAAGGTTTTACACGCCCTAAAGCCGCATAAACGCTATTAATAAAAATAAATAAAGAAAAATAAATGAAAAACATTCTAATGACCCCGTGGCACTAATGAGGCGGGTTTTACAGAAAGCTTATTTAAGCTATTTGGTTTGAAATGAACGAGCCGCTTGGACTACATAATGAAGGGGTGATGTTTTTTTTTTCTAGGTCTGTACCAAACAGCGAGTAAAAATAGCAAGAAAGAAAAGTACAGGCCTCTTCACATTGTCGGGCACAGTGCGCGAGGAGGGCGGGGCGCTAGTGCAAGCGTTCCCAGATTTGGATGTGGCTTTTGCTGCTGGTCGGTATGCTGTTGTGACGACTCTGAAATGACTCCGCCAAGCCCTCTCCGATTGGATGCGATTTCTGACGTCACTACGGCGGTGCTCTGGAACGGAAACTTTTTTTTCCAATTTGAAGGAGTGTTGCAGAGCGGCGTGCATCCATCTTGCCTGTCACGATTGTACCTTTTGAAGCACTAAACGGGTTCGTTGTTAGCATGTCAATAAATTCGGTGTGAAAATGTCTTAACAGAATGCAGTCCACAAGGTCTTCTGGCCAATGTGGCATCTGCTAGCATGCTATACACATCGTGGAGAGTGTTTTATTTTTTTTTTTTTAAGTGAGCCACATGCTGGTTCACGAAGTAACTACTTTTCTTATTCATGTAAATAAGAAAAAAAGCCGATTAGTGTCCTGAATATAAATTGAAAACCAACCAAAATGAAAGTTCGTCCTAAATCATGTTTAAAGTCATTCTTTCAATGACTTTTCAATGAGTCGATATTTCAGAAAATCTTGCAGGTCTTCTTACGACTATTGCAAGATCAGAAATGGAAATATACCGGAAAAAAATGTGACGTGCGTAAATGTGTCCTGGCTGCTCGGTGAAATCTGGCTAAGCCCAGAAAGTTGACGTATCCTGATGTTCAGAGACTCGCCTTCCAAGCACACGCCGAATGCTGCACCTTAGTTTTAACTTTTAATACATATATACAATAATAGTAAATTGTGTTAAAGTTATATGACTGGTCATTTAAAAATCATTTCAATCTACACCAATAACTTTGAGTAATTAGCCACAAGCCATTTCAGCTTCATCTGATCAGGTGAATGTACAATAACGATGGAACGGAACACCCCGAAAGTAAGTTGAGCAATTATCAAAGAGATTGCAGCAAATCACGCGAGACTTCAGAAAATCTCGCGAGTCGTCTAACAATTACTGCGAAACCAGAAATTTAATCAAAACAAACGCCACGCGTCTTTGCTCGGTCCGCTAAGTGCAGCGTGGCTCATTTGACAATAACGGTAATAAAATGTTAATGTGCTGTGACTCAACTCCCAAGTAAACACTTTAAGCTTCACAACATATTGATATCTGCCAACGGCTCCACCATTTTCTCCCTCAGAGTTCTTTTCCATTCATACATGACATCAAGCAGAGGCAGTGTCTGATAGAAGCGATTCATCTTTCAAACAAAGTTGCCGCCTTCATAAAAACAAGCTTCTCTGCCAGCTAAACCAGGATGAAAAATGCTTCTTATTCCCCGGAAGGGGGTTCCGGTTTGATGTGACCCGCGTCGAGTCAACGTCAGCTCCCGGCGAGCAATTTTGTGCGGGGCGCGTGCCTGCGTGTCCATCTATCAGTTGGACTGTCACGCCAAATCTTTCATCTCTGAAAGGGGGATGCAACACGAAGCAACCTACGAACCGACCTGTCCCTCCAGCTCTAGCGCATTTACTGTATGATGTTTGACAAATAGTCTAAAGGAGGAAGCGGGCTCCATGGAACTGTCCTCATGCGGAACGTAGCTTCGGCGAGAGTGGTGCACCTGTTAAAATCAAAATGCTTACAAACTCTAAAGTCAAACAAGTACACGACTCAAAAGTCAAACACACACACACACACACACACACACACAAAAACACCGCTCTAAAGTGCAGATTCGCCATTCGAAATTCAAACAAATGCCCCATTTTAATGTCAAATAGGCACACCTTCCTCTTCGGCCAAACAGGTACTTGACTATTCTTTCTCATCGTGTCTTGTTACATTTGAGCTTTTTGCACGTTGCCGGATGCATTATTGACATGGTGCTGTCAGAGATACTCAGGTGGATGAGCGGAAGACGATATGGACCTAATGGCGCAACCGTGCGATGATTAAAAAACCGACAACAACAAGCCAAAGTGGAACAAGATAAAGGCATCGTGACCATATTTGGAGGGGCGGGGTGGGTATTAGGGAGAGTGGTGGTACACACATGCACACACTCACACTCTAACAAACACACACTGCAACAAGTGTGAATCCACTGAGAAGGAAACTGACGTCTCTGCGTCAGCTTGCAAAAAGCTTCCCCTCGCCTCTGTTGCACGTATGCACATGAATACACACACACACACACACACAGGTCCACCGTCAGTTAGTGCATCCATCCATGCTATCATTTATTCATCGCACCAAAAAATAATTGGACACCCCTATAGAGCGCATCTACTCACCCATCCATCAATTCACTTACACATCCATCCATCCATCATCCACTGGTCTGTTCATCTGAAATAGCATCAAGACTCCACTTATCTCTCGCTCTTTGCTCACCTTACATACCACCACCCACACTCTGTTCCAGCAGTTTCATTGAACTCGTCATTCCCAAAAGCCTGCCCCTACTTTTGTGTTGACCTTCTTTTCAATTTTCCAACCCAAGCGACGAGAGCACACCCCATTAAATAATACAGTAAAACTAATGGCATTCATCCCAATATTTTCTTTGAAAATACTCACCATGGCATTATCGCTGGATCGGTTTTTAAGGCTGGATTTGGTTCGCCATGTGCTATGATATGATGTGATGCCACATGTAACTATATCACACTGGAAAGTCGTTTACCTGTGTTTATGTATTTGCTTTCATTTTGCTTGGTTTGACTTTTTTTTTTCCCTGCAAATGAGAATCTGTTCTTTTTCGCTTTCCTTGGATAAACAAATAATTGATTTTTGATCATCTTTTCAGCGAAGACATTCGCCATGAATTTTGAACGGCAAAAAAAAAAAAATGACTGCGGCCTGAGACCGGAGTGACAAAACGCTTCCATTTCGAGGTTAAGCCTGTTAGTGTGTTGAGCGGCAGAATGAGACAGAGAAGAAAGAGTGAGAGGAGAAGAAAGAGTGAGATTGAGCAAGAATAGGAAGGCCGCGGGAGGTGAGCAAGCGTGTTGATGTAGTCGAGAGGAGACGGGATATTAAATACAAATTATTCATGCGCCTTCGCCAAATCCGCCCTCTCATGAGAGACGATGGGGTGTTTGTACCACGAAGATGACGAGGCTCGGACGCAAGAGGAGATTGCGAGGAGAGAGCTGCCGCTAAACATTATTCAGCATTCATTAGCCGGTGTTGTATTCAGTCAAGGAAACAACTGGATCAATCCCATCAAAGACTCTTCCAATTAAAGTCTTCATTTTTTGTGAAAAAAAAAAACGATCCTTGTTTGTGAAATACGTGAATTTGGCCAACCCTTTGATGATTAAAAAAATTATAATAAAAAAAAAAAATCCTACCCAATGTAACTGTAAAGTATTTAACTTCTCTTTCACACAGAACCCAGCTAAGCCTGAATGTGTTTTTTTTCCTTCTTATCAACATCAATTTAAACTCTCTTATTCACCTCTTTCGCCCAGTGTCTGCTATATTTAGGGCCGCAACAGCAGTTCACACATTTATCGGCTTCCCTCTTTCATACAGAACTCAACAAAGCCTTAAATCCGCTGGGTCAGAAAATGACACACTTTGGTATTGCAAAAAAATAAAAAAAAATGATTATTTTGTATAAAGCAACCGAGTTTTTTTCTCATTGTCAAATTTAAGGTAGACTTTCATTTGCCTCTTCTAAACAGTTTCGGCGAAAACTCAGATACGTAAAACTCGAGCCCACGTTTATCAGCCTGTCTCTTTCACACAAAACCCAGCAAAGTCTGATTTTCTGTAATATAGAATTCTGGTGTGACGCATTAATGAGTTTGTGAGATTTTTTTTCACCTTGTAATAGATAAAAGATTTTTTATATTCCCCCTTTTCAAGATTTAACAAAAGAGCAAGCATTTATCGCAATGTATCTTTCACACAAATCACAAAAAACGTCTGCTATTACTTGGCGTAAAGGCTGATGTTACTTATAAACTAGTCATCAAAATTTCTCTCTTATAACCGTGCTATTTGCCTCGTTAACACAGACTATCCACTATATTCCCAAATGTAAAAAAAAAAAAAAAAAAAAACTTTTTCACACAGATCCCAACAAAGCCTTATTGTCAGTGCCTGTGGAGGGTGGGGGTCGGGGGGGGGGCGGGATCTACTTGTGTTGAACCTTCATGGTTTTGCTGTTATTTTGAAAATGCAGACAGGAAGTACAAGCCCTACAACTCAGAATAAATTAAACTGGCAGCGGCAACTAATCAGACACAGGGCATGTCAAGTGCATGGTGTTGGTGTGTCTTTGTCTCTTTGTGTTACTCGACATCGTTGTGTTCACCATGTAGCCGTGAGATCTACCATGTGTGTGTCTCATTAATGAAGACAGAGCAAACGTCTCCAGCGCACTTGAGGAAAACACAAGCATATACACACACACACACACAAACACGCACACACGTTGCATAGAAGAAAGAAATGTTCCGTCCTGCTTTAGAGTCGGATGAATAATTCACCACAAACTAATGTTGTCTCGGCCTCATCGCACATATTTCACCACGGCGTGCTACATGTCTTTGCTCTTATTTATATCTTGTTTTCTTTTGTTGTTATTGTTGTTTCATGGCATGGTGGGCTTTCATTTCCCGGTGAAATGCGACAATACTCGATCGACTTGATCATCTCTACGCGCACACAATCATGCGTGCGTGTAGCTTGTTAGGATATCAAAGAAGAAGGCATCCTACCAGGATATACATGACAAAGCCCTTCTTTTATGCTGTTTTTTAAAGGGGAAAAGTGACTTTTTAATAGCTTCGGTTCACATTGATAAATAAATGGGTTGTATTCGTTAGCAAATAGCCACATGCCAGTAACACATGCTAGGCTAACGTTGCTAAGCTAATTTTGACGTCAGTGCACGACGCTGTACTTATCAATGACTAATTAGCATATAGCACATTAGCAAGCAAGTTAGCAAACCACTTGGGTGGTGTACAACTAACTGGAACATTTGAAACTACACCAGTTTATCATATTGGCATTTGCGTGTCAAGCTAATGACAAGATATGAGCTAAATTAACATGTACCTAAGATTAGATTAGAAGATTAGAAAAATTGCACGTGTTAGCATACGACAATGTACATTTTTAGTCATACTGAATCCCACGAGCGGCTTTCCTGCAGTTTGTCTGTTCATGTTTCTAATTTCTCCGCTTGGCTGACAGTTTCTTGGGATTTTCTTGAATTGCAAAAAGCTGAGAATTGTTTTACATTTTGTTTGTAATCTAGTTTTCATCCATCTATTTCCCACTGTTCTTATTTTCATTTGGGTGACCTGGAGCCTATGGGAACTGATTAACTTTGCGAAAAACGATGCATACCCTGGCCGGGTCGCCAGCCAATTACGAGGTACAGTACATACAAGTTGAAAAAGTCCCACTTCCCACCTTCTTCGAATGCAACATGAGTGCCAGCAAATCATAGGACTTCATCTATTTGATACATTTTCTTCTGCTGGCATAAATGTTCCCATGTTCTACTTTGATTGGATATTTTCAGGCCCAAGCACGAACTGCAAATGTAGGACAGAACATACAGAAAGAAAATACTAAACAAATGTGCGCTGATAAAGATC